>NC_143563.1:68181176-68497500 GCF_054136105.1 Typopeltis vanoorti
CTAAGACCGAAACAAGCCATGCTAGGCCTAAATCCTTGATACACAAGATGATAGTATCATCTTTTGAAGCCAATGTCTGGCTTGTATAAAGATGTTTACAGGTACTATACATTATTAATAAAATACTAATTGTATCAGTCATATTGTCCGGACCTCTCTTTAACACAGATTGGATTATGAAAACAGCTACAGGCATAAGGAGAGGAATAAAATTGAATCGTAGCGCAGCTGGAAGATTTAAGTTATGTGGACGACACAGTTTTGATATCGTAAAAAACATCTGGAAAAGCTAGATTATACAGATGATACCGTTTCGATATTAAAATACAGTATATAAGAAAAACCAGAAACATTATATAAAACAGCTGAAAAGGTTGATCTTCAAATAAATAACACAAAAGTTCTGAAATGAACAAAAAAAATGTCAGAAGGAATATTAAAATTTACGAACATGCAGTAGTAGTTACGAATTTTATATACTGTGGAACTAATACTTATACTGAAGGTGGAACAAATAAGAATATAACACAAAAGTTCACAAAAGCAAATACTGCTTTTAAGAAGACTGAATGATATTGGAAATCATCCAAATATCAAAATACTCTCAAAATAAAAATCTCCAATGTCAAGGCTATATTATTATATGAATAACAGACATTGGCACCAACGTATCACATATGATGAATTGTACAAACAGACAGAATAATAATAATAAAAAAGTATCAGTGTAATAAGATGAAAATGGATTGGACATTTACTGAGAATGACGGAGTAGCAGAATTAGTTGCAATTCAGGGTTCACTAGAGAAGATGGATCTTGAAACCTTTTGTTGTCGGGTGTGTGAAAAGGATAGGTAGGTAGGCCTAGTTATCGTGATAATAGTATCGGATTGATAACATTAATAAAAACATAACGAAGACATCCAGTTGCTCTTTCATGAAGTACCCATGTAACATAGTCTTAGAAGCGGGTAGGGTGTGCGGGAAAACATGGAATGTGCGCTCATTATATGGACCAACAAAAAACATTTTAAGAACAAATAAAACATCTTTGACTTAAAATGAATAAATAAAAATGAACAAAAAATAGAATTTTAGAGAGAAATATGAACTTCATAGTAAGCAAGGATAAAATCTTGAAAAAAAAAACAACCGAAATGCCACGAAAGAATGGTATTAACATTCCTAAATTTAGACTGCGGATTTACTAGTCTTTATATCTAATGTAAAAAGAATTTACTTCGTTCTAGGCAATGCATCTAGAATTGATAGAATCTACCTCGAAATGGAAGGTGCGTGGGAGCGTTTAAAAGCAATACATTACTGAAGAAAAAAATGCTGAAATATGAAAATGAAGATTTATGGAAAACACTGCAAAATAAATATTTACTGAGGGTATCTCAGGAACATTTTGATGGTCTATTTCAAAGAAGAAAAAAAAAGAAATAAAAAATATCGAACTCAGATTCTTGTGATTTTGATACAAGATAACTCTTAGGGGGAGAGAAGAAACTAGCGTCCCTATAATAAATCACAGAATGCAGGCATACAATAAAGCATTTACCACACACACAAAAAAAAGTCCTCAGAGGAAGATGGTGTAACGAACTTATTTTTTTAAGCGGTTGCATAATTTGAATACTTGTTTCTCAGGATTCAGAGAAGTAGTCGAAACACAAATAAATCCAGAGAAATTCAACAAACGAACATATTATCTTAATACCAAAATATTTTGATAATGACAAATCAAAAGAAATAAAAAAAATGGCGAGATGTCATGCCATATCACGAGATAGGCAGACTATAAAATCATATGATTTTATAGTCTGTTGGCCAGAATTTCAGATATCTGAAATTCTGGCCAACAAAGTGCACAGGCATCTACAGAAACTCGCATAACCTGCTTAGACATGCGCAGTAAAAGGAAGAAATATAGCCGGTACCGTAACACAACTATGGTGTATTAATGAATGTTATCAGCTGACCAGTATTCCATGATTAAAACTGGGTTTAATTAATAAAGCTTTTAAACACAGTCATGCGTACGGTTTCGAAGTAAGTTTAGGACCAAACGTCAAGAGATGGTTGTAGGTTTTTTTTTTTTTCCAATTAAAATGCTGAACAAAAAAGCTCCGGTCAACTTTTAAAAAACAAATGTTCGTTCCAACAGAAAAACTACCTCTCTTTATGGATCTCTTCGCGATAAATACCAATAAGAAACCAATGTTCATGCTAACATATGGCGATGATGTCGCTGTCGCTCTAGAGCAGGGGTCGGGAACCTTTTTTGAACCAAAGAGCCATTCCACCAAAAAAATATTAATTAAAACAAAATTTTGGGAGCCGCAACTTCGGTTCGATTTTTCTTGGTGACCCAAAGTTGCAGTTAGTTCAAACTTAGGTAAATTTGTTTTAATTCAGTACTTCCAGATATCAAATACCACTTTTATGTTTGCATATAAATTTTTTATGTTTTTAATCACGAAGCATGTTTAAGTAAATATGATATTGCAAAAAAGTCAGAATTTGTATTGCAAAAAGAATTAGTCCGAACAAAAATACAATATCATGCTAAAATTAAGGGGATATTAGATCCCACATTGTTTTAAAACCAAATTTTAAAAAATTTCGGTTTTAAAACAATGTGGGATCTAATATCCCCTTAATTTTAAATAATGTTTATATCGCCGAAATGAAGCCTGTTGGCTCTTTATATTTAAGTAACAATATTATGCATTTTAATAGATATTTGATTGTTTTAATTTAAAATTCATCAATGAGACTTTTGATTTTGCATCTTCTCAGACAATTTACTTAAATCTGGATTGTATGTCGTGCACTTTAATAGTAATTCGGCTTTCAAACTTTCATCAGTCAATTTGTTCCTATACTTATTTTTAATGTAATTCATTGAAGAGAAAAATTGTTCGCAATTGTACGTTGGACCGAAAAGAGTCAAAACCCCAAAAGCAAGTCGCCTGGCATTTGAATAATTAGTTGGGAAAGAATTCCAACATTTAAATATAATTTCCTGTGATGTTTCTTCCATAGTTTCATCATTTTCTTCAATTTGTGCTACCATTTCCTGAAGTTTTTGTACACAGATGCTTTTATTCTGAATTTCCAGAAGCTCCATTTGTAGTTCAGCAATTGATATTCCAGGAAAAGCTTCGATATCTATTAATTTTAAATTGCAATTTAACGGATGTAATATAAATTTCATCATCTACTGATGTTTTTAAAATCCTGAAATCTGCTTGTAAATGAATCTAAATTTACAGTAGTCATTTCAGCGAATATTTTGCAATCAACCTTTTCTTGATTTAAATTCAATCTATAATTTTTTAGATTTTCAAAATATAAAAATTTTTCTTCAGTAACATCTTCGAAAAACACTCAGTTTCTGTTCAAAGGTAAGGACTTCCTTTAGTAATTGTAAGGCCGTGTTTCCCTTCACTTGCAACTTCAAATTTAGCTTATTAAAATGTTCTCTCATATCAAGCAAAAAACAAAAATTTTGTATCCATTCGGGATTACTGAGAAGTTCCACACGATTTACGTTATAATTTTTAGTGGTTAAGAAAACTGTTACTTCTTTTAAGCACTGAAAAAAACGTTTTAATGCTTTTCCTCTTGATAACCATTGAAGATGTAAATGTCACTAAGTCTTTATGTTGACTACCTAGTTCCTCTAAAAATGTGTCAAAAAGTCTGTGATTCAACGCCTGAAATCGGATGAAATTGATCATTGGCACAACAACAACATCCATCGCTCTTTTTAGTTGTGGTAATAATCCCAAAGAATTTGCAACTAAAGCTTCTTGATGCAATGAAATGAAATAACTCCATGTGAAATATGAGGGGAGAATAATTTAGCAAACCCCCTATTTTTCGCAATCGTAGAAGGCGCGCCATCGGTCGCAATGCATACTATAGTATTAATATTTATATTCTGCAAACTTGTTAGAAGGTTTTCTGAAATATCTTGACTCGTAGCGTGTCTTTTAAGTGTTAGAAGATCAAGAAACTCTTCTCGAATACCAGAAGATGTGATATATTTAACCATCACGCAGCATTATGCCATATTGGAAAAATCATTTGATTCATCAACCGCAATAGATATAAAATGGGCAGAATTAATATCCATAATTTGCATATTTGAAACTTCTGCAGAAATTGTTACAATCCGTTCCTTGACAGTTCTAGCCGAAAGAGGTAAATCTTTCATTTTTTTACTATCTGGTCCTTATTTTTCATATCCTTAAATAGAATTTCAGAGATATTATACATGCAATTTTTTAGAAATTCACCATCGGTAAAAGGTTTTCCTTCTTTTGCTATTTCAAGGGATAACAAAAAGCTTGCTTCAGTAGTATTCGACGAAGACATCGTCCAAGTTGACAAATTTCTTTGCTGAAGCAATGTTTTCTTTTGTAATTCTTCAATAGCTTTTTTTCTATTATCACCCTCAGGATATTTTTTACTGAAGTCTAAATGTTTTCCTCGAAAATGTCGTTCGACATTACTTATTATTTTTTTTTTTATTTTGAAGTCGTAGATGGCAAATTAAAAATTTCGGATTTCCATTTACTTCTATAAATGCAAATTTCTCTATCCACATTTTATTGAATCCTCTGTTTTCTTCGATTATTTTTATTTTTCTTGAACTCATATTAAGAGGGTTATTATTACAAATTTACCTGCAAGTAAAAACACAAATTCAACATAATAGCATATTAAAAATTAATTTGTGCCTAACATTACCTGACAATAAATTAAACATCAGTTTAGTACCAGAATAAATAAGTTAACTAACAGAATATTTATGTTGACAGTTAAAATCCATATGTATCTATAAAACCGTGGTGTTTGACAGGACAGAAAATAAATTAGTTCAAAATTTCGCTAGTGGCGCTAGTTACCTTAGGCATGCGTAACACACGTCACATGCATAATACTTAGCGCCACGAACAGGCCGTATCAAAAAACAATATTTAGTTGTTTGTATTAATTAGGTATCTTTTAATTCAATATAAAAGAACCGCACTTTGTTCAGCCAAAAGCCGCATGCGGCTCCGGAGCCACCGGTTCCCTACCCCTGCTCTAGAGAATCAGAAGTCCCGGGAAGAAACAAGATACATATCGAATTCGTCTTGGAAAGGCCTCGGCTTTTCATTTAAACCTGATAAAAATCTTATCGTATGTTTGAAAAAGAAACCCAAAGTATCAGAAGGTATAACGATGGGATAAAATTACCTATCTGTATTAAGAATTAAAATTAAAGATCTGGAAACAGTTATATAAAGCAATTTCTCTCTCCCCCCCCCCACCAAAAAAAATGCACAGAAGATAAGTTTCTTTTTGCCGAAAAGCAGGATTTATTTGTACATAGCCTCTTCGCTGTCTCAAGGTACACCATATCTCATTACCATGGACGGATAATATTCATAAGACCCTGTGAAATCGATATATGGGATTCCAATATGCCATACATCGATTACCCTGTCTGATATCTGAAATGAATTGATACAGACCACGTTTTCGGTCACTGGGTTCGGTGTTTATCAAACCCCTATACCAGTGGTGTTCAACCCTTTTTACTACGCAAGCTACTTTTCTATGAAAAGTTATTCGCCGATCTACTCTCTTATATAGATCACGTTCCCCCAACCTGATATCTGATTACGCACAAATAAATAACTAAAAAAAAAAAAAAAACCACAACTCTAAACTTCATTTGTGTATTTAAAAATTTATTTATCACTTTTAATACAACAAATATTTTAATACAAAAAAAAAACAAATATATTGGAATAAAATATTTATTTCTCTATTTTGGAAAACCAATGTTAGAAAAAACAACAGATTGATTACAAACTCGCAAGTTACATTAAATGCTGGTTAATTAAAAAAAAAAAAAGTTAATGTGAAATTTTGCATTGTTTGGACCTCGCAATAATTTCATAGTCATAATGATATGAAGAAGTGGCCAATGGCAGACAATCATCCAAACGATAATTTGTAATTTGGTTTCTTAATTAATTTTTCATCACGGTCATATTTGAAAAGCGATTAACTTTTTCGCGCAATATCAGTTAATATTGGGAATTTTTCATGTGCCTACTTCCAAATGACATCATTGTTTATTAATTTTAAATGTAAACTATTCTGAATGTTTATTATCTCAAGTTCTACTTCAGCTTGGTTTATATCAAACAGCCCACTAATTTTATTTGAAATTTCTGTGATGTTCAAGTTTTCTTGAAATGGATTATTGATAAAAGATGCAATCACTTCAGTTTTATTAAAATCTTTAAATCTTGAATTTATTTCTTCCTCAACTAATTCTATTTCACGAATAAATTCTTTTAAATCATAGCGAAGCATTTCTTGATTTTGTTCAAAAAATTTTAATAAATATGGAAGATGTCTAAATTCGCGGTCATTTATATTTTTCTTTAATAAAAGTAAGTATTGTTAGAAAGTTGTTATTGAACTTAACATGTTAATTAAATTTTTATCTCTACCTTGTAACTCTAAATTTAAATTGCTTAATTTCCTACAGAAATCTACTAAAAATGATAAGTGTAACAACTATCTTTTATCACTCAATTGTGGATAAATATCTCCTTTTTCATCAAGAAACATTTTTATATCGTTAATTAATACAAGAAATCTTTCTAAAAATTGACTTCTTCTGAGCCAGCGAACATTATTGTACAACAGAAGTTCCCTCTCATCATCTGTCTGTAATTTAAATAACCGCAGGGCTTTTCCTCGAACAGAATCTATAATTTTTAAATGTAATATCCAAAACATCTTTTGTGTTTAATCTTTTACTACACAGTACTTGTTGGTGAATAATACAGTGGTTCATCGTTTTTACATAATGAAATGAAGCCAGATTTATTTCCTATCATTGCAGGAGCACCATCAGTAGTAATAGACACAAGTTTAAAAAGCGGAAGTTTGTGTTGTTTCACAAATTCATCAAATGCCAAAAAAATGTCTTCTCCCCTAGTCCTTCCCAATAATGGTATAATTTTCAAAAGTTCTTCTTTACTTGAATAATCTTGAAATACCATGCGAATAAATACCATTAACTGAGCAATATCAGTGAAGTCGTTTGATTCATCAAATTGTAATGAAAGCGCAACACACTGGTGAATGTCTGACATGCCTGGAAACTTTTCTCCGGCAATTGGAACTCTTCCTTTCGGCAATTTGAAACCTTGTCTGCAGCCTAGAAGTAATCTCTCTCTAGCGACGTCTCGAACCGAGAGGCTCCTTTCTGGAAGCGGGAAACTCCTCTCTCAAGCAACGTGGATCCGAGCAGTCTCTCTGACGGCGACTCTGGACAGGGCGGCCTCCTCTCTGACAGCAATTCTAGAACTGGGACTCCTTCTGCTTGCTTGCTTCAGTCCCTTTTTATTAGGCCTCCTCTGAGACCTCGCATGAAGTTTGGCAACCCCAAAGAATCGGTATGAGTCTTTCATCTTAAGTTTCAAGTTTGGCACGCCTTTTGTTCTCCTCGGCTTTCTTTTGATTGTAAGTTGCCGGCCATCGGAAAGTTGTTTGAACTCTTTCTGACTGACTTCGGAGATGTTTACACTTAGAGCCTGCAAGCCTTTCTCATACACACACACACGTTTCAATAACAATCTTTCTAATGCCGGCTTGTACAGCTTCGGCGACAAAAATATTGCCTTTGTTTTTAACACTCTAACATATTCTTATTAAAGCAGTATATACAGTTAGCTTCGAAAGAGTTATTTACAAAAATATCTAATACAAATTATACCGAGACAAACAAAGTTTATTTTTTTACAATATTCACATGGGACTTAACCTAAGTAAAAAATCGATGTAATGCGCTTTGGAATATTTAATATTTAAGCTACAATCGAGTTTTTACACTTTGCTTATAATCGTATTCGCTTCGCTCGCTGTTTGAGTTCCACCGATCCATATTAATTCATTTACCCGGACTTATAAGAAAATTACTGATTTGACAATTTTAACGAAAAATAAATAAACAATAGCAGTACACTTAAAGCGAATTAAAAATAATACAAAATAATGATAAATAAAATATTATGTTTTCAGTTTTAATTAAATTTTTAAGTAAGGAGGAATACACAAGAGATCGACCAAAAATTGCTCCGCGATCGACGGGTTGAACACCCCTATCCTATAACCTTTCATGAGTCGGTGCATAATATGCATTTTTTGTCTTTTCATTAATTATTATTGTTAATACTGCTAAGCGCTAACTGATTTTTTTCCTCTATTAAATTCTAATTTATTTAATGTTACCGTGTGTATTTTTAATATATTTTTTACGAGATTTTCTGTATTTTTTTACTCAAAAGATGTTTCCTTTGTAATAATGTTTAAAGTATAACGTATAATGTTTGTATTAATCAACATAAATCATGCCTTGTGTTCGAATAAATAAGTACATAAATAGTTAAAACTATAAACAATTGTTATTTAAACAAAACTGGGGAAGAAAGGGAATTATGGAGAATTTTGGAATGTACATATACCAGCCATCGAATTAAATATCTTTATGCGTGTTCTAGGCAACTATTTAAGAATGGTGCTGAAGAGCAATCATCAATGATGTTGATCACAATGCTAAAAACAAAGGATCTTTCGTAGTTCGATAAAGGACTTATTGTGGGTGCCCGAGCTGACTGGTTTCTCAAAAGGTGAGATATCCCGGGTGTTTAATCAGTGGAAAAAATAATCCATATTACTGGTCTAAGAGACGTAACTGTGGTCCTAAGATTGTCAGGAACAAGATTGCCGTCGTCTGAAAAGCCTTGTACGGATTGATATGATTCTGATTTTCCCTTTTCAGTCGTTTCCGACCGTAGGTGACTTTGTAGGTATTGCCCACAAAGTATTCCTGGTGAGATTTTTATGCATATGGCTGACGTATTCATGACTGTAACCATGTGTGTTAACGGGGCCGGTTTGCCTGTTCTGAGGGACGAAAAACCCCTACCTTCTGGTAGGGGTTTTTTCCCACCCGGAAACCTTGATACCTTTTTTTTGGATGGAAAGATCTGAGGTTAAAACTAGGATGCGAAGAATCTGTATGACTTTTCAACTGAAGGTGAATTAGCTAGGCTTATATAAAAACGGTAGGGTTTCTCCTGCTGGAAAATCGTAGATTGTTCATCCCTGAAAACACACGAACCATACTTTGCATTGTTAATTGAAGATGTTGCAGAAGAACATGCGCTTAACCGACATAATATACTTACCTCTTAGCCTTAGTTCCTTCCGTCCGTAACTAAGAACAAAGTGGAGTGTGGAGTGCAAATCTCCAATAAAACAAATGCTTCAAAATCTAACAAATGGATTACTAAGAGTTTTCCAAACACCTAGCCCTCATCCGATTAGAACTGAAAATGTGTATATCATTATTATACATGTAAACTATTATACTATTTATAATAAATTTAGTTTAATCCTTCATCCAAGTGTTAGCAAGTGTTATTATACTATTTAATGCTGTTGAAAATGCAGCATAGGACGAAAGGTGCCATGATTCCTACGGAATGTACTACTCCAATTTGTATACGTATTAATTATTATCAACCTTAAATCAATATTATTTAATCTCCGACCAGAGTTACAATAGGTGGAATATGTCTCACGATTCTGGTAATCAAAGTCTTAAAATTCTAAAATTTACTTGTTATGAATTAAATATACTTTTGCAATTGACTAACCCATTAGCCATATTGTTTACTGCTACGATATTTCTTTTTCGAAGTGGTTTCTTTTTATTACCATCTTTGCGACTTCAGTTATAACCTTCAGTCGTCTGTACGACTTTCCTAGTTGTTGTTGTTGGCTATTTTTATTGAAGCAGAACCAGCTTACTTGCAAAATTGGGTCAATGTCTGTAGCATTGTGAGCTTCCTATATATATACATTAAACATTTCGTATATTAATATTACACTTTCTTTAAAATGGAGTTTAGGTCAATATCTAGCACACACTTTCCTGAAAGTGTGTCAGGTCATGTGAAAATTTATGTTGCTATAAAGGGGAGAAGGAAGAATCAGCATTTTATGGTTACTAAATTTAAAGAAAAATTTATATATATTTGCGTGTTAAATGAAATAGTAGGCTAAACTCGAGTTAGTGCTTTTTTTTTCTCTTAAATATAATTTAAAATAGGCTGTTGATCATTTTTTAATTTTTTGGTACTAAAATCAGTTTTATTGCTTTCATAAAAGGCACGTACAAATATAAAGTGAGTACTCCCGACAATGTTCTGTTTGTCTTGGTTTATCGTAAAAATTCTCTAACAGGTAAGACAGAATATTGAAATTCGTTTCACTAATTATTGTTATTAGTTCGTTTTTAAAAACGGAATTAAAATAAAATTGAAATCATTTATTTTGGTTGTGTTTAAAGTTTCGTTTTTAAAAACAGAATTAAAAAAAAAAAATCCAGTACAATCGGGAAGTAAAAATTAAATTAACTAAGTTCACGAAAAACACATTCACCAAAGAAAGAACAGAAGTCAAAAATTCCACTGTTTGCTTACCACAGCGACATCTACGTAATTAATAAAGTTCGAGGTCAATATGCAATAATAAAAGTACTACAAACAAAATCATTCCTAACCATTATATATATAAAAAAAAATGTTTACAAGTTATTGAGGGTAGAATTTCGGGAAGTTATTTTGTACACGTGTTTAACACTGTACGTCAATGAAACTTTCATCATTTTACGCCTTTAAGAGTTTCGTTGATCTTTTCCATATATATATATATATATTTTTTTTTTTTTAAACTAAACCTTTATTTGTTGTGCACCTTCGAAAACAAGCAAATACAAGCGCCACGTGGGTATGTAAAGCAAATTACTTCCTTCTATTTAAATATCAACATTGTGTGTGTTTATCGGACTATTTTTAAGTTTTTTTTTTTTTTGTCCTCTTTTCCCACAGTTTTTGACTTTGATAAATTTTAGTTGTTAGAATAAATTGACAATTAGAGTTTATGTCCCTGTTTACCTTCGCTTTTGTTGGCAGTATATTCGGGACTTTAAAGATGATCTCATAACAATACGATGTAGAATTACTGTGTGAGCTACTAACTAGCAAACAGTCAGTTTAGGAGATAAAAACCGAGACTTGATTTATGACAAAGTTTCATTCTCACAAATAACAAATAAAATTAAAAACGAAATCCCATTAAATGTATTTCATAGAATGCAAATGTTTTGATGTTGCATTATCTTATTGTTATAAGGAGAAATAAAAACATTTTACAGGAAATACTTGTAAAAAGGTTTCCTCCCCTGTGATATGTGCAGTGATACTTAAAACGTTTGCTGCAACCTTCAGTTGTGAACCTTGAAATATTACCTGCACGTGGCAGATTAGTGCCACACGTGTGCGTCAATCAACAAATGATTTTCCTCCGACTGTCAGTTAGTACAAACCTTGAAATATAAACGCACGTGGCAAATTAGCGCCACTTGTGTGTGTGCGTGCGTGAGTAATTATTAAAAAAAAAAAAAAAAAAACTCTAGAACTAGATATAGGAGTTTTATTGAAAGCAGATAAAAACTGATTACAGAGTATGTGAGATTAAATTATCGTATATTAATGATAACGAACACTATCTATCAGCAAATTCTCATATTTTTATCACAAATTATAATAAAACCATTGATTGTGAATGATGGAACTGTGTTTGTATTTTTAAAATCTTATTAAACTCAGGTTCAAATTTTGAAGTGCTAATTACAAGTAGCGATTTCAAATGTTCATCAGATAAATTTGTCCTGTATTTTGACTTGATATATTTCATTCGGGAAAAAGTTTGTTCGCAATGATACGTTCTCCCAAAAATAGAGATAAATTTGCTAGTAAAATTTTATAAAATTCAATTTTTTTTTTCTTCGTTAGTCCATTTTAACAGACCTTTTACAGTCAGAAAGACCATAACTTGGATTAGGTTATTTTTTGCTATTCGGGAATATATTTTGAACATAATTTTAATTAATGCATTTGAAATCTATCAACACCCCGTGTTTTTTTTTTTTTTTTTTTTTTTGCGGATTCTTATTGAAAAATTAGTCCAATTGGCTGGCCGGATAAAATCATATCGCGGGCCGCAACTGACCCGCGGGCCGTAGTTTGGAGACCCCCTGCTGTAGACATAAAAGTATCACTTGTAGATTTGAAATTAAGACAAATCAATCTGATAATTCAGTATCACGTGAAAAAAAAAAGATTTGAATGCGAATTCAAATCTTTTTTTGAATTCACATTCATTTTTTGTAGTAGTTATTTATAGTTATAGATTCGAATATCAACACCATCTTCAGTATTTGACCCATGTCACACTGCATACTTATGTTATTCGGCGATTTTTTCTTTAATTTTTCTCATCGTATGAACGTATTGATGCATGTCACACGAAGGCAATCAGAGGTGGTAAGAAAAGAAGGACCATTTAGTTCCGGATTCAAATTCACAGGGAACAACTCATTTACTTTTTGCTGTAAGTTTTACAACATATTAAAGAATAAAAGGGGAATTTGTTGAAAGTTTATTTTCCACTTGGTTAGACTATAATAAATTTAGTTTAATCCTTTATCCAAGTGTTAGCAAACAAAGTTTGCGGGACTGAGGCAACTCGTAGCAAAGGTGGACCAAGTTCTTCAGGTGCAAACTTTGTTTGCTAACACTTGGATAAAGGATTAAACTAAATTTATTAAAAGGGGAATTTCCAAACTTAACCATGGTGCAATAGAGATATGCCTAAGTTAATTTACCAAACAGATTTTAATACATTTCTGTATTTGGAATCATTAGACCAATTTGGGGAGTCATCTGAATTTTTGATTAAATCAGACCAGTTAATAATACCAATGATCTTTAAATTATCATACCGGAAGACATGATAGGAATGAATCAACATAGTCAGGACTAGTGGTGTGCCATTGATACTTCTCAAAGGAAAGGTTTAGCCACTGTGGTGATAATACAGAGTGGCCATAAAATAACTTTCCCTCTTTGGAAGCACAGATGCTTCCAAAGAAGAAGCTAAAACCAATAAATGGAATGAGACAAAATTTTATATTGAGACTTTTAAAGGCATGGGGAGATGATTTCCGCAAAAAAAAAAAAAATTAGTAGCAAAAGTCGCCGACAGGGAAAATTTTGGCCCTGGCGGAGCTGAAAACAAACGGATAATTACATTAAAGGCAGATAAAATGGAATAACAACATTTCAACAGTGTAAGCGACAGCCGCGTCACTCATTCTAGCTGGATATGTGGCGCGTTACAATGATAATAAGAATAATTAAACTAAAACAACAACTTGCGAGAGAGAGACAGAAATTAATGTAGTGATTGAACTCGCAGGAAAATGTTTTATTCATCAGAATCAGGGTCCCCTGGACCACATACATGATTTTCAATCTGCTGACCTTTCTTGTGTACAAAAAATTGCATCCGGTGTGCGACATGCTCTACAGCTAAGCGTAAGGAGTCGAATTGGATGTTCATAACAGCCCGTTTTATGTTCTCTTTCAAGACATGCAAGTTGGGAACCAGCTGGAATGAGTGAAGCGGCTATCGTTTACACTTTCGAAATGTTATTATTCCATTTTATCTGCCTTTAATGTAATTATCCGCTTGTTTTCGGCTCCACCAGCGCCCAAATTTCCCCTATCGGAGACTTTTGGTACTAAATCGTTTTTTCGTGGAAATCATCTCCCCCATGCCTTCAAAAGTCTCAATATAAAGTTTGGTCTCATTCCGTTTATTGGTTTTAGCTACAGATGCCTCCAAAGAGAGAAAGTTATTTTATGGCCACCCTGTACCAAAAACTAAGCATTGATAGGTTTCATCATCCGATGTAATTCCACCACTTTGCTTATAGGAGGCTCGAAGTGGCATAAACCGCATCTGGATTTCAGAAGAAATCTGGTGGGCGATATTTTTCCAGTTACATGGGATGTCATAGAAAAACCTGGCAGCATATCTTCTTTTTCATAGAAGAACTTTAAAATGGTTATTCTACAGACTGCCCTTTAGACAGTATATCGGACGTGAAGTCATTTAGCATATGATGATGATGATAATACAATGGCCATGAGGCACATACGGGTAAGTACGACAATAACTAATGAAACCAATGTAATTCTACTGGTTGTGCATTTTTCTTTGTCAACGGCGTGTGTTCTCCTGTTTGCAGGAGGAACAAACCGGAGTTTCCTGGAGGGAAATCCCCCTCTCTGTCACCTCTCATTAAGCCGAATAACTCATCTCCAGCTGAAAGCCCTGATAAAGGCTCTTTGCGTCCTAGATTCGAACCCAGGTCCTTTCAACCAAACGAGATTGTCGGAACCGACTGAACTACGGAGGCTCTTAAAGTAATAGTAACTTTTCCAGGTCAACAAGCGAATAATTGTGCTATCATTTTCTTGCTAGATATGTGTGGCAGGAGTCTTAGAAGTGGAATGTAGAGGACACTGCTCTGGCCGCAATTTGTAGAAAGTTGGGGAAATTATTCAAGGGTTTGGATTAGCATGGCATCCATTGTTATATAGTTCGTGTTCGCCTTCCACCAATTTCATCTTACCTTGAACCAACCACGAGAAGTTACGGAAGGAGAATACTCCCGCCCTCCAAACCTTTGTGATTCACTTCATAAATATACTTGGTCTTAATTCCAAACTCACTGATGTAATTCATTTAATCTGAGAAACCATTCCTTTTCCAAATAGGAACTCGTGCATCATCTTCTTCAGCCACTGTTACCTCACCTTTTCCCATTACACATTCTATGGCATTTGTTCGCTCTAATTTCCGATGTGAGAAATTATCCAATTGTATTCCCTATTAGGTCTAATTTGAATATAACGAGATAATTTGTTTGCCTTATTATGTAAATTTCGTTTATTGTCTCTAGAACAAAAGAAAATGGATATAATGAGGCAAACTCCTTTGATTTCTTTAAACTTGATTTTCTTCTATGCAACATTTCTTAATAGTGAAGACCACAGCCCCTTGGACACTAAAGTTCACAACTCCAAATGGTTTATCTCATTACACAGCCCTCATTACCACATAATAATCTCAACTGCAGAAGGCACTTTAGATTATTATGTGATCTTGATTTATTATCCAATAGAATAACATTTGCATATCCACCCTTGTCTTCATTGCCTGTCACTTGAAGAAAAGCGATAATCTTCGTAATTTCTGTGTATCGTTCGTTTCTTTAGTTTGATTATTTTAAAGTATTCTAATTACAAATATTTACACCCCCCCCAATTACTGACATAGGTCTTATAAGGACATTTATTTTCTGTTCCAAGACTTCGTACTTTATCTAAGTTTTTGTTCTCCACGTAAATCAAAGTTGTTCAAGGGGGACGGATAATAATATCGCAAAATATTATTTATGTATTATTTTTAAATTGAAATCTTCATATTCTCTTTCAGTATACTGAATTTCCAAATAGTTGCAAGTAAATTATATATTCGTCACTTGCCAGAAGGCTGGCAAGGAAGCTCAACCTGGTACTTTCTCTCTGGCTGTCAATTTTGCCCTACGCTGCTGTTGTAGGTATTCCTTTTACTCTTCTGTTGTTTTACAGACTTTACTGGAACAATTTTTATACTGCTACTTCTAGCTTGGAAATTATCCCATATCCAACCTATTCAAACGAAAGGTGGAGCAACAAATCTTTACCATCACATTACTATCCGAATAATCTCACCTTCATCTCTTTCAAATGTAATGGAGAATTCTACTCGTGGTCAACTTTTAAGCTATTGGAAGATTTGTCAACTAATAACTGATCGACAGTATCCATTGTCACTCAACAGGAGATCTTCATGTCACACACCTTTGAACAAATGTCATCAAAACGTTTGGAGAAACGTAAATGGCTGTTTAATACCCAAGTCATTTGGTCGGGTTTGCTATAAAGACTTAAGTTGTCATCTTATGGTCTGCAGTTTGACAATTGCAACAGGGTTGCCAGCTTTCTTTCTGTTCGCACATTACGTGTGATGGATCCGTTCTTTGACCACCAGCCTTCCTTCTACATATCAAGAACTTTCTACAGTTAAGTGCACGTCTAATCCACAGATGATTGTACACTGCACTCCTGTTTTCATTTCCCAGAACGTGAGCTACACAAACAGCCAAAAATCTTTAGCATATCTGTTGTACTCTGAATTCTAATCTATAACTATTTCTCAATGGTGGCTCTAATAACTTGTTAATATGATTGCTAGTGAAATTCGATCCTGCTTTATATATTTCAAGAAAGAATCCATTTTGCTGACAAAGCCGAATTCACTGTACGAGGGTTGGTCGAGTGGTTACAGCATTCATTCTCCACTCAACAGGCTGCGAGTTCGACTCCGCTGTGAGCATGGGTATTTGTGACTGTCTTTCGGTGGGAAATGAATTTTATTGTCCGTTGCGAGACTATTATCTTGCTTTTGGAGGTTCGATGTGGCTCGATAAAACTTATGTGTTTGATTTCGAGAGGGTTTAGGTTTATGTAATTTAATATATAAAATAATATGCGTTTACAAAGTTTGGTGGGTAGGAATCATAAAAAAAAAAAAAAAAAATTCTATTTGGATTACTCTGACCTCCAGTGTTTTCTTGGCATAAGCATATTACAAATATATCTACCTTAGCATTCAAGAAATTAATTTTTTTTTTTCTTATGCTGGAGACGTTACCTTGCTTTGGATGTTACTGTTGAACAGCTATTAATTGCCCGCCTACGGTATACATTTGTACTATAAGCTTACAAATATATATATTTTTTTTTACAGTTTATTTACAAAAAAACTGTTCAACTAATAGTGTTCTAAGATTTGGAGTGGTGTCCCTACGAAATTCATAAAAATACTTGACTTCAATACAGAAGAGTCAAATTTGAGAAATAAATGGTTCTCTCTTAAGAATTTTACTCTACTGTCTTTCACACAGACATTGCCACGTGCATTTTCCTCAAAAAATTAAAGTCGCTCTTCATCAGAACTGTCATCAATAATTCCTTTACTCTCCTCTAAATCTGTTAAAACATATTTGGTAGTTATTGAACACTCACATTTCAACTCCGAATTCAGATTACAATTTCGTTGCTCTTCATCCGGGTCCTCTATACGCAACTCTAGTGACTTACTATAGATTGAACAATTTGTTATGTTCAACCTGCAGCACATCGTGTTTCCCAGTGTTTCTTCCCTCCTTCCTAAAACTCGTTTTAGGAAAGAGGGAAGAAGCCGAAAACAGACTATTAAGATGCTATCCGCTAAACAATGCTACGTTGTAACTCGCGCACCGTGATGGAGTCTTAAGATTTGTATAGTGCTACCTTCTTTCAAACCGCTTTGTTGCTTCTCCAAGGACAGTGCCTGCTTTCTACATTCATGTTTTTCCCCATCACCTTGTCTCACATAACATTTGTTGTAGTCTTTGTTCGTTTAATGATGCTAGTGAGCAAATCGATGACGCAATAATACCGGATATGTTTTGGAATTATTAATATCACAATACAGTCATGGATTCTAAAATGATTGGCTTGAATTAAAGTAACTATCGATGTAGTAAAAACAACGTGTATTAGGTTCGTTTTGTTCCCTATTCTTGGCTGACTGAATTGATTTTACTTAAATTTGATATTTGGAATCGTTGCTAAAAGTCTATAAGATGCCTTTTCCTTCTTCCTTAGTTTATTTATTTATTTTTTTTTTCACTTAACTATTTCCCACATAGGAATTCTGAGGGCTGGTACTCCTATTGCTCCAAGGTTTAGATTGTAGTTTCAAAAGTCTTTATTAACACTGATAAGAAGCACGAGCTTCGTTTTTCCCCACACGTGTGTGTGTGCATTCAGTTTTCATGATTCACTAAAGAAGATAATGACACGTGGAGGAGTAGTTGAAGTCTGCACTTTGTTCGAGGCAATGAGAGCATAGCAAATGATGCCATTGTAGGTACACAACACGTGTATAAAACAGATATTTTAATAATTATCTTTTCGTTGTTTATATGGAATGCAAGAATAAACACATGAACAGAGATATGTATCGAATTTAACTTTCTCCGATGGAAGAAAAAAAAATAATAAAGGTTCAAAACATAACACTTAGGAACAATAGATCGCATACCTAATACATGCATCATTAAAAATTCATGTCACGTTGGATAGGTTATAGTATTGCAGGCGTAGACTTCTGTGGCTAATTGATTCAAAATATATATTTCGTATAATTAAATAATATAGTTATACAAAATACTAAAGTATTTTGTATAACTGAATAATAAAAAATGTGGTGTAATCACCGAAATATATCTTTTGAAAGGTTATACTATATTTTAATGATTTCCTGATAGTGCTAAATTGTTACGTCACTGCACGGACATATCTTTCATCAAATGGAAAATTAATATAATGGCAATAATGGTATATTATTACATATATTCAGATACATAAAATCATAACCAGGAATTACCTCTTTTTGGTCCCACTTCAAGATTGGGAATGATAACGCCCTTTCTTCCTGTTACATAAGAAGTTGAAACACAATTTATTTTTTTATTACCAATAGTATCTTATCTTTATTGTTTTAAGCTATTTTATTTTTATCTTATCTCATTAAGAATTAATTATTGTTAAGAATGTGTGGGATATTCACTGGCTTAAATATTACTTTTATGTTTTTATAGGGCTTCTCCAGAAGTCTATGGCTAGGAAACATGACCAAGTCCGTGCATAATATGAGAAATTTACTAAGCCTTTTTTGAAGGATGGCTAAGTTAGCCAAGGCTGATAATTTCTTTTTTCCGAAAATTCGAGCAATGTAATTTATGTTTTAGCATGTTATGCGTTAGGTACAAATCTTAATTTGTACTTCATTTTTGTTGGTATGATTATGATCCCTATATCAACTTTTTCTTGAAAAGTCTACTGCTCAAAAGTGAAAGCCATGACATGCACAAGAACTATTGGGATTATAGCAGAGGTGATGATAGGGCTTGTTCTCAACGCGAAAATTATAATTCTTTCATCAATTATGAAATTTATATTAATATTTTTAGACCTCTAAAACATTTGATAGATTACATCACATAGATTACACTTTTAGCTAAATTCTAATCAACTTTTCTGATGATTTCGAGGCATTCCTCAAAAGTTAAAATAAAAAAAAAACTTAGTTAAAACTAAGTGGCAGTTATTCTATTTTTCGAGGGGGGTGATTTAACAAAGAAGCCATTATCTGCAGATTCCACCCATCTCTGTCATCACTCTTTCTAAATTCAGATGATTGTCTAGTGGCATCGCCAAAGACAAAAAAAAACCTCATGGGATCATTTTTCTTCAAACTTGTGTATTAATATCAAAGGAAAAAGTTCCTCCTGCTATATTAGATACTGCACAGACACTTGCTGTGTTCTGTGCTCTTTTGTCAGCGAAAGATCAATAATATTTTTATGAATCCCCCCCCTCCCCCCCAAAAAAGTCCCCCAGCTTTGATGGTATTTCTTCTCATTACATTTTCAAAACCTGTGCTTCAAAAGTAAAATCTATTTTATTCTGTCTTTATTACATCCTCTTATTCCACTGGAACACATCTTATAGTTTCAAAATTAACCTATTTTTCCAAAATATTATCCAACTACAAACCAACCCTCCTCCCTTAAGAACTTTCGACAAGAATGGCAAATCCATCGTTGTAACCCAAATCAGAAATTGCCGTATGATTCTTCCATATCCATTCCATACAGACACTGTCAATGGTGGCCAAATTCTAGAGAAATACCATGGAAAGGTTTCAAGAAACGTATAGAGTTGTTATGGATATCCCCACGATATTTATGTTTGACAGACTTTTAAAACAAACTGCTATTCTATGGTCTTACTCGCTGCAATGTGCTATTGGTTATCTACTTTCCATTGGGGTTACTCACTATGTGTAGGAGAACAGATCGTTTATGTCTTCATTTTATACTAACGCCAGAATAAATCAAGACTGCGTTCTGCATTTTCTCTATTTAACTCTACAAGCGCTGCTCACAACTTTTGTAGACTCCGACAACATTATTCTGCCTCCCTTTCCATTGAGAAACCTTGAAATGTACCAAGCAAGATTTCAAAAATGTCTACAATTACTTTGCTAAATGATGACTCCATACCACAATTCTTTAATGGCAGGAGATGACCTAATCGAATTCAAATATCAAAATACAGTCCTGCATTATTTATCATAAAAACAAATTAAATTTGTCTCTTACTTTAATATTACTCCACTCAAAGATTTCTATACCAATCTCTCTACTGGCATAAATATATCGCAACTATAAAAGCCTCAGCATCCAAAAAGCTAAAGTTTCCCTTCAACTCCAGACCGTATTTATTTTCCAAACAACTGCCTGCCCTGTATAAATCATTCTGATATGAAATACTCAGATAAATACCTCTTAAAATCCTAGACTTCAAACAGACGGTTATCAGATTGGATAATCCCCTCCCTTTCTTAATCCACCAAAATTTATGGCATGGAGACTCGGTATGTATACTTCTTGTACAGATACTTCCTGTCACATGAATTTGCATCCATAACTCCACTTATCAATTCTCGTTTAAATTTAGACTTACTGCACTAACAACTCCATCTTCTTTCTTCATCCGAGCCACCTGTGTTCCGCGAAACAACCTTCTTCCACACCTATTTCCAAGAAGCCATAATCTACATGCAAAAATAGTGAATGACCTTGTACTGTCTACACAACATAGTGTTCAACTACAGGTGTTCTAAAACCTGGTCATGAGCGGAAATAGAAAAGTGTTTTTTTTTTTTAAATTATTGAATAATCACAATTATTCGTAATAAATGAGCTTGTAATCACAGTCATCTAAAACAACAGAATTGTGAATTAAATCCCAGATAATAACCGATAATTTCCGTGTAGATTTTTGTTCTATTGTCTTTCACGTGTTGTATAAATTTATGCCATGTCACCAAGCTTTCTTTTGTAACAAGGTATTAATCATTATCATATTTCCTCTTGAATGTAATCGTTTTGTCAACACCGACAAATGTTTATCTCTTATACACCCTGTTCATTTCATCATCAAGACTATGGATGCTGACATGCTGCATTCGATGGTGTTAAGAAGTTTTGATAACTAAGTAATCAATGTAACTTTTGATAATGAAAATAATGATGGACTTAAAAGCCCTTGATTAGCGCTAATTCGATGCAACTTTTTATTATTAATATCGGAGACTTCCAGGGAGTCAAGGACTCAGGGAGGCTGTAAATTACCCACCCCAACTATCATACCTTCCCTTAAATTCATTTACACTAGATGCACTCACTACCCCTAAGGCCAAATTATTCCACTCACTCACTGCTCTCTGGGAGAAAAACTAGCTCTTAACCCTTTCTTGACTGAGAACAACCTTAACTTCCATGGATGCCCCTGTGTTCTTTCCCTGCCTTCCATATAACGAAAAATTTCATCATTTGAAATGCTATAACACCCATTCAAAAGTTTATAGACCTCTATCACATCACACCAGTAGTAGGGTAGCCACTAATAACCAGATCAAGATCAAGACAAGACAAGGAATCCTGACGTGATTGGTTGTTCATCTGATGACGACATTGTGTGTGTGACGTCATGGGTTTGAGATAAGATATCTTGGAATTTTCCCAGGGTGACATACATTCGTCATTATCATCATGTTTTGTCTTTGGTTGTCTATAGATGGGTGTCCTAATTTTCCAATACAGTTTGGGGTATTTCTTTCCTGTTAAAGGGTGGGAATTCTTAGAGTAAAGTCGTGATGGCGGCAGTGATTTAGGCTTTTCTGAATAATTTAATTATATGCTAGTGTCCCTCACACACACACACACATTAGCGACTTTTCATGTCTAATGTATCCATGTTGATACTCTAATATGTACCCTATGATTATTCTTATGAAAAACACTATTCAGTATTACGCTTACCAAAACATATGGGCAGTGATTATTGAAATTACAATTATCATGTTTAAGTTTAAAAAAAATTAACTTTCATTTCTTTCCAGAATGGGAAGATCTTGGTACTATCTAGGTTGTCTGAATATTCCAAATTGTTGATTTTTAACATATATTCACAGCACAGAACACAAGTCTGAAAATGCAGGTGACTTTTTCATTATAGGTTACTGGGGCTAACATATATTCACAGCACAAAAACACACAAAACATAGGATTTGAAAGATATTTCTGTAAATAACCACAAAAGCTAGTTGACTGCTTAATTTAGATTACTATCCGCTTGGTTCTCTGTATTAATTCCTTCCCACAGTTGCTCATGCTATGTTTTCCCAAGCTTGGTGGGAAAGTCTACACACCGTTTTGGTTAGGGCAGTGGCGCCAAAGTGGTCGATATAACATTGTTAGGGGTCGATAGAAAAATATAACACATCATTGTACGGGTAATATTTAATTTGGTTAACTGGATTACCTCCATCCTGAATGACAACGTAATTAAGAGTGAATCGTGGGAACAGTGACATGAATAGGACCTGTAAGATGGAACAAGGTCATGAAAATAGTTACTGAGGCCAATCAAGTAGGCCAAAATGACGTATTTATCAATAAACGGATGTTGGTGGTTCCTGCCGGCCGGCGCAGTGGGAGCGAGATTGCAACACGTGCACGGTTCTTATTTACTTACATATATTAAATCCCAGTCACATTTTTGCGCATCGACGTTAGTGTTCTAAAATTCATCAACATACATATTATAATTCAATCGTTATTCATTCACGAAACTAAACTTCTCTATGTTGAAGAGTTGAGCAGCGCTGGTAGTAATACCAGTGATATTAATAGCAATATAATAATATAGTATATATTATATTATGCACACAATAAACACTAACTATAAAATAAACAATCTAAAAATTCACATAAGTGTCTTTTTTTTTTGCTTGTCCTATTATAATTACATAATAGTAAAATAGAGGGGTCGATAAAAAGTCAAGAAACTCTTAAAGGGGTCGACGGCCAAAGAAGTTTGGTGACCCCTGTTTTAGGGTAAGTGTCATTTCCTGTTTCGAATTCTGAGTACTGTTAGAGTATGGAATTCTGACAAGTGAAATGAATTTTTTTTTCAAAACTGATTGGTTATTTTCTGTATTTTACTTTTAAAATTCAGTTTAACTACATATTCTAAAACTGAGCAAAATTAATAAATAAAATGTATGTGAATTTATTTTTCAACCCAGTAGATTTCTCATTGTCTTATCTTAAAGATATCTCTCTTACCCAGTCACCAATTTTGTTGTACGTAGGTGAGAAATCTTGTGTTTAGGTTGGAACTCTTCATTCCCGTGGGAAATTATTGCTGTAGTAAATTAATGCTTACATTTATTTTTTAAACCAATACGACTATTAATTTTACCTTCGATTCCTTGTACTCTAAACCTATTTCTGTAACTGAAAATTTATTATTTTTTTTTCTTTAGCATTAGTAATTTAAGTAACAAATATGAGACAAACAAGATTCTGAACTCTCTGTAGCGTTTTTTTTAGAAACTTCTTTTGCCAGCACAAACAAATAAATAGTTATTTCTTATTATTTCAAATGAATATTAGCTCTGTAATATATACTTTGTTAATTTCTATGTTACCATTTATTTGACTGTAATATTAACAAATTGTATATACTGAATCGTACATACAGAAATTAAATAAAGTGAAAAAGACAGTATTTTTGTTCTTATTCTTCTGAATTAAGATTTGCGTCGATTTGCTACTGGTATTTACATGTAATTCATGTGATTTTTCTCCATGTGACATTTCAAAACAAGTTGAACTATGTAAAACTCATTTCCGTCAGTCCCAATTGATGGTTGTCCTCTCAGCCTGACATTTTACAGTATGGATATTTATATATATATTTTAACACAATTATTATATTAGATATTCTTTCCAATAAAAATAAATAATTATTTATTTTTATTTCAAATGAAAATTAGCTCAGAAAGAAAGAAAGAAAGAAAGAAAAATTGTACAGAAAAAATGTTTACCCTGAAATAAATATTTATGATCACAGCAAACAAGAAATTCATCAGCATTTTCAAAGTTTTGACGTCATCAGATGAACAACCAATCACGTCACGATTCCTTATCTTATCTTGATATTGATCTGGTTATTTGTGGCTCCCCTACTACTCACACTCACCCCTCTTTCTCCTGTTAACTAGAGTCTGCAATTCACATACTCGCAATCTGTCCTCATAATCTAAATCCCATAATCCAGATATAATCTTTATAACTCTTCTTTGCACCCTTTCCACAGCTTCTTTATTCCCTTGGAACCCGCGAGACCAAATCTTCGCACAATAATCCAAGTGTGGTCTTATCAAAGCCTTTTAAAGAAGGAAAATTATTTCCTTATCCTTACATGTCAAGGTTCACTTCAACATAGCGATTATCCTCTGAGTTGTATTTGCATCTTTTGCTATGTGACCTTTGAACTTTAAATGCTTATCAACCAATACACCAAGATCCCTCGTCTCTTCTTGTAGCATAACCCTGCTAATATAATATGCCGCCAGAACTCTAATCATGCCAAAGTACATAACTTTACACTTACTAACATTAAACTGATAGCCATTTTCGTTTGCCAGATTTCCAGTCTATTCAAATCATTTTGTAATTGCTGAATATCAGTGGCATCCTTCGTTGCCCTGCCTATCTTCGCAAACAATTGCAAATCTGATGATAGACCCTGCTTGATGTCATTAATGTATAGATTGAACAATAACGGTCCAAGGACTGAACGCTGAGGTACACCACTGGTTACTTAAAATCTGGCAGATTCACACCAACTGTATACCAGTTTTTGATATCTGTCTGTCAACCATCCTCTGACCAAGTCAATAGATTATTTTTAGTCCCATATTCTCCAATTTACGCAACAGTCTGTCGTATGGTATCCTATCAAATGCCTTACAAAAATCCAACATTATCATAGTGTATCCAATCCCTTTATCCAACTCGGCCGTAACATTGTTATAAACTATGAGCAAATTGCTAAAACATGACCTTCCTTTAGTAAACCCATGCTGTTCGTTGCAGAGTATAGAATGCTTGTTTACCCATTTCTGTATGCGAGTTCTTACCAACTTCTCTAAAATCTTCACTACCACACCAGATATAATAATAGGTCGGTAGTTAGACACATCAGTTTTTGCACCACCCTTGTGCAATTGAACTATAATACATTCCTTCCATTCCTGTGGTATCATTCCTGAGCTGAGACTCAAGTTATACAAATGTGCGAAAGGCCTAGCCAATTCAGCTTAAAAAAAAAATTCCTTTAACAAACGGGAAGATATTCCATCTGTTCCCATTGGCAAATTCTTATCCAGGTTATGCAAGAGCTCTTCAACCTCATTTTCACGAACCTCTAACTCTTCATCCAACGTAGCAGTAGCACTGTGCCCCAAGTTACATACACCTGCTTGATATATCTTAGCAAAGTGAGCACTCATTAACTGAACAATCCCCTTAGCTTCCGACACCCGAGTACCATCTGCATTCAATAAAGTTATTCTTTCACATTCATTCTTTCTTTTGCTTGCGGCATAACGATAAATTTCTTTTGGATTGATTTTAGCATGCATGGCCAATGTCTTTTCATACTCTGTTTTAGCTTTCCTGACAATACTTGTTACTTTTCTGGCCTGAGGTTTATATATTTTATAACTCCTCTCACTCTTATTCTCACGATATTCTTTCCACATCAACTTCTTCTTGTAGATCTTTAGCTTAATAAGGCTGCACATCCATTTCACTCCCAACCTATTTATTCTTCGAACACTGGAGATACATTCAGATACCGCCTCATTCAAGCACTTTTTCAAAGATTCCCATGCATTTCTGACATATTTTCCATTTAGTAACTGATACCATGGGGACCAAACAGTATTGTTCTAAGTTGATCATAATTTCCAGCTTTGTAATTCAGCATGTAGCCTGATTTAATCGGAGCTTCAATACAAGTAGACTTCATTTTACAGCTACATTTTATATTGATTATAAAAATCAATCGTTCGACACGTAGTATACCCTCAATTCCCCCCCCCCTTCGTATGAATTTTTATATTTTATTTTGCATCATACTTTAATTTTTGGCTCTCTGGGTACCCTTCGAATAAGTCTGGCTAGTTGGAGAGGTATGGAAACACTATTAAATTAGCCTTATGATAATTAAGTCATAACCTTGATCATGTTTTTCTTTTTTTCCATCAGTATCTTTCCACGAATCATCGTCTTTTGAAATAACTTGGTGATTTCTGACAAATTAATTAAGAGCTAAAACTACCATTCATTAAAATACCCCAGTTTCATTTTTCTTGTTTACATCTAAGTCTGTAAGATGTAAACAACAGGAAAGACTTGCTCAATAGCCTTAATTAATTGGGTATTCGTAAACAACACACGACAGATGGTATCAACGCAATAATTACAAACAAGTTATAAATAAATCCAGAACTATTAAAAGAAATAAATGTCTGATGTTTTATTGTCAAATAGGCTTAGTAAGGTTTGCCCTTTTTTTGTTTACATCTTAAGGCTGTAAGATGTAAACAACAGGAATTACTTGCTCAATAGCCTTAGTTAATTGGTATTCGTAAACAACACACGACAGATGATATCAACGCAATAATTACAAACAAGTTATAAATAAATCCAGAACTATTAAAAGAAATAAATGTCTGATGTTTTATTGTCAAATAGGCTTAGTAAGGTTTGCCTTTTTTTTTTTTTTTTTGGTGTTTATTAATTGTGCGTTTACAACTTTTGGCATGAGTCAGTTTGGCATTGCATTGCTTAAAAGAAACCTGGCCCGACATTTTCAATACCAAACTGGTAGTCTCTTTTCATTTCTTCAATGTTTATGATTCACACACTAATTGCATTTTCACTTAAGAAAAATACATCATCAAAAATAAGCTAATTTGATATTCTGTCTTTTGCTGTTTGGTCTGTAATGCGAACTAGCAGCTGTGAGTAAAACTCGTCAATTACTCGTCACAATTAAGTAGTTAAAGTCAAAAGGAACTTTAATTGCTTAGGCGGTACTCTTGTGTTTAAACTTTTGAAAATAGATGGACAGTCGTTCTCTACTTTTGAACTCATCGGGAAGAGAGTACAACAGACAAGTGCCACCATCTAATATTCCTAAACTAAATGGTCTATCATTGTTTGCATTAGCGTGAGTTCTATGATCGATTTTTTCGGAATTGATGGGTGCAAAACCCAAGGAGGGGGGGGGGTAAATCTTACATACCAGCAACAAAAATCGGGAACCCCCTTAAAAGCAAATAGAAAAGTTCCTCTAGTGAGTCTGGAATTATGCAACTAGAAACATTGCCACAAAGCTAAACAAGAACTATAACAAAAAAAAAAACAAGCGTCTATTCAGTGCTACTTTGAAGCCTTTTGGCTCTCTTCTTCAGTGTTTGTAAAGTAGGAACATTTTAAAAAATCCGAAGGAAAAAAGTGTATCGTTCCCCCCCCCCCCCAGCGAAATCTATATCTCTACTTCTCTTTTGAGGTGCGCATCGTTTTATTAAGGATTGTGTAAAGATTAGTTGACTTTCCTTCTGCATTTATTACATTTCCTTGAATGATGCAATAATCTGCCAACCCCTACTGACTTGGATTTTTCTCAAGATAGAGATTAGAAACGTTAAACATCTGGACGACACGAAGACTTCTTGTCAGGAGGATAGTTCTGCAGTTTTTCCACCTTTCCTTCAGATGTAATCTATTGTTCTTTTGCGGTGGTTAACGAAACTATAATTCAATTGTTTATATGGCATCTTATCGCATTTGTTGTTTTCCTATAAATAAGATAATTTACGTTCAAATTTATTATTATTTCCCTTTAAGTGTTTGGAAAGTAAAAGAATCCCTCGATTTACGTAGCTTTTTACACATAATTATTATTGGTAATGTGTATAGAGTTTTATCTAGTGCGAAGAAAAATAGATATTATAAACAGATTTATTACCTTCATTTTATTAGCACATGTCAACGATGGCGCTAGATTCAATCAATCGAAATTAATGCGCTAAAATACATTTATTTTATGCTATTAGGATAATTTCCGGGCTTTTTTTATCATATAAAGTGGTAAAACGATTCTTCATACAAACTCATTTAAAACTGTCCTTGGTCAAAGTAATATTATCGCTACTGGAATACCCAGCACATGACAAACCATCCTTCAATTAACAGTTTATTATTATTTATTTATTTTTTATTCTTGGAAGTGTGTGACTTCTTTTGTGTCATTCTATCACAGGTACAACTGCATATTGATGGCAGAATAGCAATTAAAAGAGAAAAAAAATCCAAACACATTTTTGGTATATATAAACGGGGTTAAGGATGATCTGATAGATATTTTCAGTCTTCCTTTGTACAAATTATAATTGTGATTATATGACCTCATTACAACACTTACTGTGTTTATCACAATACGTTCATTGCCAATTCTCCAAGAAAAAATTAACACACTCAATTAAAATCGCACGATAGTATGTGGCCTTGAATTCTTGATAGATTCTACAAGGTTGAATCATGCTATTGGTTTTGAAGGGCCAACTCCACTTGTCTTCTTGAGAATGAGGGATGCTCAAGGCCGGCTGGTGTGATAATGGCACTCTACATAATCACGTTGATAATGTAAGTATATGATAAGGAAATGTGGATATGAGAAATTGAAAGTGTTGGCGGCAGATGTGTTCGAATACAGACGTCAGTTATCATACAAAGAGTTTTGTATACACTAAATAAAAAAACTGTACGTATTCCAGTTGGAAGTACAAAAGAATATCGTAGATGAAGGAAATTAGTTAATATTATCCTATTCTATAAACATCTTTTCCTCACATACGGAAGTATGTAATCTATTTTCAAATTATTAGTCGGAAAACTGGAATATTTTCATTCTATTAGGTTTTGACATCTTGTATTGAGAACAATAATAACGGGCTAAATGCGTGTATTTTAGAAATTCTGTTATTTGAAATATTTCTGAGCCTCCGTAGCTCAGTCAGCATAGACGAAGCCCTTTGGTAGGAAAGACCCGAGTTCGATTCCCGTCAATGACTTGAGGATCTGGTCTCTTTCGACTAAAGGTGAGTTAGCGGTCTCATACGGTTTGTTCTACCCGGAAACTGGGGTTTTTGTTCCCCAAAAACAGGCAAACCGGCCCTGTGAACACCCATGGATTGCAGTCATGAATACGTCCCAGCCATATGCTGGTCCCGAGCTCAGATAAAATTGGGGTGTTGGGGAAAGCAATGGTGAACTACTCTGTAAAAATCTCACCAGAAATACTTTGTGGGAAATGCCTACAAAGTCACCTACGGTCAGAAAAGACTAAAAGGGAAAACCAGGAAATATTTCAATCAATGTTTAGATGAAATATTAATTGGAACAAATAGGAATGGATTCGAAGAACCATTCCTATTATGGCTTTTGCCACAAAGCATAATTAATTTTAAGATTTTGTTTCACGTTACTTGAGAGGGTTTCTAATTTCATTTACACGAATTTTGAATGGTAAAATATTTCGCCATTAACTCCAAAAGAGTGGTTTATTTCTAGGGTATCATCTCTGATCTTCTCCCGGTTAGCAGTTTCAAATTAAAATTGAGAAATTTTAATTTAATCCAACACCTTGAATTAACCACATGCATAACACTAACTCGTATTTCACTGCAATGTCTTAGTAATCTTTGTGGTCTAATTGACTAAAATATAATCCGACTTTTGACTACCAGAATGCATCTACGGTCTTCGGCTGCGTTACTGGTGGGTCTGTGACTCTTATGTGATTCAGAGGTTTCTTGGAGGGAGATTGATTTTTGGGGGGGGGGGGGGAGAAACCACTGACAAGTGAGTATTTTTTCAATTTTTTTTAGTGATGAGTATATTTCCTTTTACTACAATAGAAGGCAGGAAACATACCTCTTTTTCACGACAAGACATTGTTCTACTTCTAAGACTTGGACATTTAATGGGCCACTGGGACCTGAACGTTCATGATACCAATTATTCACGTGATAGCCTTTGCTAGCATATAAGATCTTTGGCTGCCAGCTAAATGCATACACATTCCCCCTTACCTCTTCTCATATTTGAGATGGCACGCCAATCTCCCTAATCAATCGTGATATTTATCCAGAACAGATTTACAGAAAATCTGCTTCAATCTTTTGTTTTTTCTGTACCTCCACGGGCACGGGTTTATTGAAATAGCATCCATTATTTCTCCACTTTCTCCTGAACTTACCCAAGAGTAACTGTTGGTTATCCATACTACAGCCCGAATGAACCAATTTCTTTTCCTAATCTACCATTTTATCTATCTATCTATATGGAACAGCCTTCCTCATATAGTGTTTACCAAATACTACAACTTCTAGCTATTCAAAAAAAAAAAAAAAAGTGAATACGTCACGCCAGCGGATTATGTATGGTGTTGGGAAGTGTAAATAAATGAAAACACGTTTAATAATCGATTATAATTTTATTTATCGCAGGTCTATGGTAAAAGAAGTAAAATACAAACGGTAGACAAGATACATCCAAGTTTCTGGCAAAGTCAAATCAATACAAGTGTTACCTAGCGTGGTCGCCGTGGTCTGAACGTAAGTGAGATTAAACTCGCGTTCCATAAGTCCTGTAGTGATCGGTTTGGTGACACATCGACATTGAAGTCACCGGTGATACGATGATGGGCGTATGCAGGTCTGGCCTCGATATTGGGGATTATTTTCTTTATGCTTTTCGAGTATTGCAGCAGGGATCGATAGATACAACATTCTATCGCTGACGATGAAGCGTTCGGATGGACACAGCTCCGAGAACAAATTTAGATACACCGTTGATGGTTACGTCGTCCAGGCATATCTCCCCCACTGATGGTTTTTCGACTCTAAGCTTACGACTGACATCAATGATGACGACGAAGTTGACGTTGATTGCGTCGCCTTTCTATGGCTCTATTCTTACATGCTTTAAGTTCGAATGTGTGGTCGCCGTGGTCTGAACGTAAGTGAGATTAAACTCGCGTTCCATAAACTCCTGTAGCAATCGGTTTTGTGAACCAGATACATTCACAGGTGCGGCATCATCCATCCAGGTTTCACTGATAACCAAGTAGTCAGATCTGTTCATGATGGACTCAGTTTCGATATCTTCGGAGCACTTTACCAAAGTCTGTGTGTTGATCGTCGAAACAAGTAAGACTCCCCGCTGTGAGTTTTCGCCGTTGTCATGATCATCTACGTTTAATATCTGGACCTCCTCTGTGGTCGCAGCAGTCGACTATCGTCGACCACAGAAACTGTCAACTCGCTTAACCGGCGTCGGCAAGTGGCATTTCTTCATTCTCTCGTATTCGTCGAGTATCTTCCTGACAGTGGGAGCTGAATTTCCGTAACCGTGATGAAATTTATAATCGTCTCTCTCGTTAGTGTCAAATACAGCGCTCGACAGAAGTGACTTTGCTCAGTGCAACGTACACTGGTTGATTTTGTTGAGACTTGTACTGAAAGACGGCTCGATCGAAAGTGCCTCCTTGCGATTTGTGAATCGTTATGGCACAAGCGGGCTCGCCAACCTCCAATGCTCTTCCATTGTCAGCGATCTTTCGAAATCCACATCCATTTCGTTCAATCCATCTTCTGAAGCGGTGGCATAGTCGCTTACGTCATTTACATCCATATGTTCGTGCGCCGCTTCCAATTTCTTTCGCTCCCGATACTTCCGTATTCGTTCCGACCCAGACATTGGGATATTATTGAAAAGCTAACGAACTGTTCTTTCCCATCGTATGCGTTCAGCATATTTCTGGCTGGCTTTCCGGCGAGTATAGGCGGACATTGCGAAATTTCTAAAATTTTTCAACTTCAATCCATATTTTCTTCACCAACACTGTATTGAAATTTAAGAATTATACGTTAAATCGATAGATTTCAACGAGAGCTGTTGCTTGACCTAAAACGAGCGTCGTACCACGACAGAGTGCGAAGTTATAGTGAGTGGAAGTTTCCGAGGGGCGGCGGATCGTACACAAAAGGAGGAGCTCCCCACCCCACAGCCACCCGTGGGGCGGCATCTCACGGTCAGTGACGAATCTTTATTCCCTCAGCTATCGAATGATATAAGTTTAGTTTGGCTACCTTTAATACTTTAGAAATTATTTAGACAAACCTTATCGAATAATTTCGTTACACTCAACTTTTCGTCCCGTACCCCCCTAGGACTGGTCTGAATTTAAAGACGTATTCACGTCAAAAGAACCTAAATAGGTAGGTACTCCTGATTCGTCATTACACAGTGCGCAAATGTGCTATAAGCTCGGACATACGACAGCTTGCTTATAGATGATTTTTATCTCCCGATGTGCGACAGCCACCCTGCTTATTGAAAGTTTAAAAAAAAAAGTTCGATGTTTGGTTGTTGAATTAGAGATTTTTGATTATCTTACCTTCAGAAAACCCACGATAACTAATGCCTTGTGTCCTTGTCTGTTATGATGTAGATTTACAGGGAAGGGGGGGGGGGGAATAGAGTAATAAATGTCGTAAAAATTAGGTGATTATTTAACCTTAACATCCTGAGAAATTATTTATGGCATAGATCCAATATCTGATCTCTTTTATTATCTCATTAGTATTTCTTTCACTAATATTCGACACTGATTACATGCATCACATCATACTTAATGCTAGTCTCGTAAGATATATAAACGTAATCAAGTAGGTATTACAAGTTTTTTCCCCCCTCGTGTCGCAACAGTTGACGTAAAAATTTCACAATATTTACGTATGCTGTTCTTAATGTACTTTGCAAGTAAAAAAAAAAAAAAACGTAATACAGCCATCAACGTAGACATTGCTATCAAGCCATATCCTCTTAACACCAAAACGAAGTTGCTCGTGTCTGAAATACGGAGTGGTAAATGTCAGTACGCTCTTCAAAGCGGGCACTAAATTTTATATTTAAACAATGGAATCAATGCCAAATGTTCTCAAGAACATTTGGCATTGATTTTTGCTTATACGTATTACGTATTTGCTTATACGTATTTTTTGCTTATACATTTGCTTATACGTATTACGTACTTAAGCATGTCCAAACGTGTCTACCCATTTGCCGGTACTTATTGTGTTTCGAGAGGGAAAAATACGTCCGATCTGCTTTCTGATGGTGTCGTTAGTGGAATGCGGTGATGATTTCTGTACTTAGAAGGGATTAAGTCCTTCAAGATTTACATATCATTTACAGTAAATACAGGATCGCCTTAACAGGATGTTCGCATGCATCATGACAATACTCGACCTTATTCAGCCATTCAAGTATTGGAAAAATTCAAGCAAATTTTTAATTCTTCTTTATCTGGTTATCCAAACCTCGCTCCAAGTGCATATAATTTTTTTTTTTTGTATAGTTTTTTTCCACACTTTCACTACTTTCTGAGAAGTAGCGCATAATTGAATGTAGAACAACCAAAATTATCCTTCTCATAAAACATTAAGAAGTCGATCCTAACCAAGATGCTCTGATTTAGATAATTAAACAGCAAAAACCAGAATCAAATAGGGTACATGACATTTATATTTGTAAATACTGTATTGTATTTTTTTTTAAGTTATTCGTACTGTTCATCATTACCATTCGTCTTTATATTTTCTTTTGTATGTCACTATCTCTTGAAAAATCTCGGAAAAGTCGTAGAATGCCATAAAGTCAAGTCCGTCAGTAAGGCATCTGTCGGCCCTAGGCAAGCATATTTGCTTAGAACGACAAGTTTGGAGGACAGCAAAAAACAGAAAAATCATATAACCCTGCCCGTAATGTACTCGTACGTGTAATGAATATTCGTTCAAGTCGATAATGTTTAATAGGTTCAGGTCTACCTGATAATCATCCAAACCCTGTCTTTTCTCCCAAATCCTAAGATGTTCATAATGTTCTTTTATGTTTACTCTATTAACTGAAAGGCGACAAAAACCATAAGGAGAATTTAATTGTATGAGGAGACTTTGTTCGGCAAGTGCACGATAATATATTTGTTTCTAGAAGACATTTTGTAAAAAAAAAACGCATATAAATAGGACTGCAAACAGACAGGGGCGTGGTATCCCCTCCCCTTCCATACACACCTCGAGTTTTGAATTTTTCCCACCATATTGATCAAAGTATAGTAATAATTAAACTAAGTAAATTAAGTAAAGATATTTCCAGAGGTATCACTAACAGACTAAGCTTGGAATCTCTACATTAAGTTGAAATACGTGTTGTCTTGTTTTGGTCTTCATTCCTCCGCTACAGTTCTGTATACAGTGATGTACGATCCGAGTTTTATTTATCTTGTTATTGCGTACACAATGAACAAGTGTTTTTTTTTTTACAAGTTTGTCCAAGCGTATAAAAATACTAATTTCAGCAACACGAAAAAAATAGAGTGATACTGAAAATCACTGTCATAAGGTTTTTATGGTGATTTAGCTGTAGGTGAGAGTATTGGAGACGTATACATGCAGAAAAATTTGGAACTGTTTACAATTGACGTCAAGCATCAGTATTGTGACTACTGGTGGCGTGTTTTCAAGGTCTGTCTATTCTGAGAGAATTTTTTTTTTCTTTTTGGAGTTAAAACATCAACCTCACCCCATCTAATTCAGACTTGGTTGATAAGTTTTAAAAATTGTTTCTCGCGTCCTGAATGTGAACCCAGATTTTCTAAGAATTCCATGAAGACGTTTCAAAATTAGGAAGACAATTCAAATGTAATATCGCCACGTGTACTTCTCAAGTAGTATATTTCTATCTTCCTTAAAGAAAAGACAAGTATTACTAACCCGGCTATCTAATCTGGAAGTGTGCACAGGACTGTACACATTCCTGGTCAATATCAGCTTAGTAAGCAGAAATAAGAAAATCCCACTTAAGTTTTTTTACTTAGTTTTAACTTCTTTGTGAGTGAAGTGATCTTGAACAGCGGGCAAAGATAAATCACATAATAGTAGGTAGGGAGGCAGGTGTGCAAAATCGTAAAATTAATGATAGTTCTGAAGAATTCTAAGTATATGTATCTGATCATTCAGCACAGACAAGTCACTTAATGCGAGTGTTACAAAATAGTAACAGATCAGCTAGTCTCATACTTGACTACAAGTTCTTGCAAACTGTAAGAAGCATTTTCGGTACATATGCTTATTTTCCGCGCGGTTAGTCTAGTGGCTTCACAACCACATGCCTAGGGAAGGAGTGTCCTACGTTCGATTCCCGTCGGAGACGTGAGGAGCTGGGAGGGGACAGTAGGGTTTTTCCCCCCAGTTTATCCTGGGGTTTTTCATCCCACAAACAGGCAAACCGTGAACACACACGATACAGTTATAGGATATAGTACCGCAAAGAAGGCAACGGGAAACCACCTTGCTCATAGTCACTTCCCTAGTATGGTAGCATAGCTGCCCCTGCCATCTGTATGGATGTGGATGAACGGGAACTAATCAATTATCATGCTTATTTTTAAATGATAATAAAAGTCTGGAAATTATTAGATAATCATAAAAAGGGTGGCGTCTTTTAGAGTAACATCATTTGTAATTATTGTACTTGAATCTGCATCTATTTTTAACTTTTGTACTGTCAGGTTTATTTAACAGCATTTTGTCAAATATGACTTAGTTTGAATCGACTTGACACTAGAACTTGTTGCAGTCTGATCGAAACTGTGATGGCTTGAACAACTTTCAATAAATATTTCAAATACCAAATTTCAATACAAATAAGGCAAAAGAATGACATCCATACAAATATATCCAGATGGTATTTGCTTTGGTTTCATGAGAATGGTCGGTATTTCGGAATCAGCAAGTGATAAAGTTGTTTTAAAACAGTCAGCCAAAACTTTAGGACTAATATAATTGAGATAAAATAGATTCTTTTGTTGCGCCTAATCATAGTTTTTCTTTTGTTGCGACTAAAGAAATCTATCCCCCTAAAGTACCTTTCGATCTAATGACAACTTCAAAGATTGATTACAATTATCTTTATTTCATCACTACAAATTTTTTTTTCCTTTATTCATAATTTCATTTTATTAAAGAATGTGTGTATTTTTTTAAAAAAAATCATTAGTTATATTTTCTACCTGTTTAGGTCTTCGTAAATTTTCAACGAAAACTGCGTTGACGCTCTCGATTCAACATTAGTCGCCAATTATGCAGTCACAAAGTTTAATTGATCCCAACCAAATAGCATCTGAGCAAAAACAGTATTTATTAATTCGTATGGAGTTTCCTCCCCCGTTCCTATTGGGGCGAGTTGAGCCCCCTCATGGGGGGGGGTTAAGTATTTATGGCTGTATCCTGTGTGTTCACGGGGCCAGTTTGCCTGCTTGCGGGATGAAAAACGCCAGATAAACTGGCGCAAAAAAACCCTACTGTCCGCGCCCAAGACCAGCGCTAACTTGGCTATGGCCGAGGAAGATCCTCAAATTCCTCACGTCTTCGACGGGAATCAAACCTGAGACCCCCCCCCCGGCCGGCATATGGTTGCGAAGCGCACAGCCACTAGGCTAACCGCGCGGACAGCGAAAACAGTGAACAAGAGGTTTGGAAGTACTTCATTAACGCAGTCTAGAATTTGCAAACGTGTTAAGATTTTAAGAGTCCCTTAGTCAATCCAAAGAGCTTAACCGAGAGACATCCAACGGCCAGTCTTCAATGTATATTTAAAAAAAAACAGCATTAGCCAATATCATAATGACACTCATTTTTATGTATGAAGATAAAATTTTTGAATTCGGTTTAATTCAATGTAATACCGATCTTAGAACTACTGTAAATTTGATATAAATGCTGATGAAATTGAAACAGTATGCCGAGGAATACATTAAAATAGTTGAAAACTGGATCATTACATACTAATGCATTGTGTTGTAAAACGATCGCTGTGTAAACCATCCATCATGGCGCTCTCTCACACTAACTCATTACAGAGTGATTTGGCCTGATATCTTCTGCTTGCGTTCGCCTCCCCCCCCCCTTCTCTCGGAATCCATGACAGTTTCCGTCTTCTCTCGGAATCCATGACAGTTTCCGTGAATAGTAATAATAATAATGTGTGAGCCCGTAATATTTAATCAAGCTTTTAAGGTCCTCTTCTAAGAACCGTTGAAACAGTTTTTTCGGAACCACTCCCCCCCCCTACAAACTATCCCTCTTTTATTTAATGCTTGCATTTAGAAACTTTCTTAAGCTTAAAAACTCTTCATTATGAGCTTTATCCAGTACACTCCTGTCTAACAGGTGGAAGACAACGCTGTTCTGTTATAATTCATCCTTGTTCTTATCAACTTGGCTGTTTTTTTTCTTTGTAGGCGTAGCATCTTATTACTTGTACTATCACTTACCACGTATTCCTCCCCCCCCCCTCCTCACCTTGACCTTTCCAATGCCAATTTCCCCAAGGCTAAAATCTGTTGATATCTTATAACAAATATTAAGGTCTTTTACAAACAATTTTCTATCCTGACATTTACGCGTTGGCTTTCCCTATGATATTTGATTCCATCGCAAGGGCGGGGGGGGGGAATGATTAAGCAGATGATAAGAGCAAAGGTCTGAAAGCGTAGACAATCAACACAGGTAGCTATTGCTGAGGAATGGTGATGAAGATGGAGACGGTTCTTTTTTTTTTTTTTTCTTTCGAATTTTGCAATTCATTGATGACAAAGGATGATCCTTAATAATTATTACACGTTTCTTCTTTCAGGAAGCCACATGTTTTTAAAAATGCAACACACACAAAAGATAATAATGTAACCGCCAAATTGTATTAAAATCAGTCGAGTCAAAGCGGAATTATTAAATCGTAGGAATAGGTAAAGAACGAAGGACATCTAGCAGATACTCATTGTGAAAAGTATCTAAAAAACGAAGAAAATTAATGACTCAAAGTCGTATCATAGATCAGGAAAAGTCAATGTATGATTCGGAAGACGTTCTTGGCAAAGTGGGGCTTACTTTATAGATATTGCTTACAAAGTAGGCATAACATCTCACACAGAGATCGTGCCTAATTTCTGTGACTAAAATATAATTGCAGAAGCCGACTTTGATGAAAATTTCAGTAACAGTTATCAAAATTCATTAATTTTGATAATTGCCGAAATTCATATTTTAAAATTATGCTGTCATGTCTGCCAGTCGGTGGTATTCTGTTCACCCTATTGTTAATATTAGGATCTTAACCATTTGACAGATTTTGATAAAATTTCGTAGGCTGAATACTCGGCAATGTTAGTGGATTTCAAATTTTGAATGTTTTGTTCAAAATCTTTCACCAAAAGATTTTGGACAGCTTTAACTTTTATTTGTAACTATTTAAAATCATAATCGCTATTGAATTAAACATTGAATGGATTATAATTTAATTAGCCCATAAAACTTATCCATTTAGGATCATTTTCATAATAAATTTAATAAATTGTAAAATTCCAAATAAATTGCCGGCGGGGTTGCCGAATCTGCTCTCCAACACCAATCGGCTGAGAGTTCGAATCCCGCTGTGGACATGGATGTTTGTAACTATCTTTAAGGTAATAGATGAATTTCATCGTCAGGTGTGTGCAACTCTCCCCGCTTATTGGAGGCCTGAAGTGGCTTGAAAAAAAGTTCCATGTTTGCTCTCTAGGACAGTCTCCGGACTAGGTAAAAATAAATAAAATTAAAAAATAAAAATAAGAAAAAAAATCCCTAACTCACACACGGCACGAATGTACTCTAGCTTTACGAAATAACCTTCTGTGGGTGGAGCGACATAAAACAAACAAACAATATATTAGTCGTAAATCTCGAATAAGATCACAAAGTTAATGAGGGTGCATTCAAAATTGCTTTTCCGGAGAATTTCATTTTTGTGGCAAGTCCTGTATAACAGTGCTGTTCACTCTATCAATCCCCTAAGCAAGAGGAAACAAAATTTGATAAAACCAGCCCGCAATCCAAAGAAAAAGGGCGATGACCTCAAATTACCACAAATCTGGCAACAGCATTTCTCGTCTTTGATTGCATGCGGTAAGAGAAACCTGTTCTAAGTGTCCTTTATATTAATGGGATCGGTTGTACCATAAAACTGAGCAGTCATTTCTTTCTTGCAACCTGGGAGCAGAATTAAGTCATTAAATTGACCCGATCATTTAGGTGTCATCTTTTGATAAATTGTGGGACGTAATCGAAATCAGAAGATGCTATTTACCGACATAGAAGACGGTTCAGATGAGATTAACCGCCTTATCATAATCAGTAATCACCAGGTTTCTAAAAAAAGTCGAAGTTACCTGACTGTTAATGGTCTAAGACGAAAGAGAAGATGGCAGGTGGCTTATAAAGTTTCATGTTAAGTATTCTAGAGTGGGGGATCCATGATTATACCAATTAAACAGATCCTGCCTCCGTTGAATTAATATAAGGAAGCTAAGCCTACGAGATCAGTTGCGTCATGTTGTAAATCTTGTCATTTTTTTTTTTTTTGTGGTAGTAAAAACCCTAATTCCTGTATAATGAAAAAACGTCGTCCTCTAAAGTATGAGACTCAACACCTTTCGTTGCTTAAAGGCATCTGTAAAGATTTCTCCTTCTTAGAATTTCGAATGGGTGTTTTTCAACCGAACTGCAAATATCGCGTCATTTTGGATACAACATTACGAAAGGCACTCGCCAATGTCATAAAACAAATCTGAGATCGAGACAAAATCCGTCATATCCGAAATCTAAGAAGTCGTTTCAAAAAATAAAATAGAAAAGAAAACTGTAATGGTATCTTGTTCTGAGTGCGAAGAATTACCAATTGCACATTCGAATAGTTAGTGAATCACTAACCGCATCGCGCACTGACAGATTGTCATCTCTTTGAACCACTGAAGGAGGCGCTGGCTATCAACAATACCGATGGCAATATACAAGCATGCTGCTGTTGAGTTTTCATTTTTCACCCCCACCTTTTTTTTTTTTTACCACCTATACAGTATATTAAGATGTGATTATCATCACACATTTAACTACCTTCTTTTTTGTTCTTATTTATTTTTTAATTTTTGCTTCTATCAATCATACCAAGTATTTACAAAATGTAATATGCGTGTTTCATGTGTCAGTGATAGCCTTGAACTTTACTCGCGAAACGAGCAAATGACCAGTTTTACCAGAGGTCATGACCACTAATGCAGTTCCTCAGATCAGGTTTTTCACTCTCTCTTTATCTTTCTTTCTATCAATCATTTCTTGTCCAAGATATGAGGATGTTTCTAAATTTCAATGTCATGTTTATAATCATAAAGATTGCGTGGTGTAGTACGTTTGCCTTTCTCCTCCTCCACAATCGGGGTCAATAAGGTCACGAAAGCAGACTGGATTGTGAAGTTCGGCGCTTCTACAAGTAAAACCCACCAGTTTTAACCTACCAAATCTGTCACTTCTGGATTCTCATAATACGTTAGCTGTTTTCAGTAGCTATTAAAACACGAACATGCTATAGAGATGTATTGTTATTTATTATTAAAATAATAGGTCAAAATGAATTGATCACCTGGTTTGAGATTAACGCCCTACTGATGGGAGACAGCAAGATATGTTCACGTAAGTTTTGTAACTTACGTCTAGTTAATTAGAACGTGTCAGGAACTAACTGCTCAAACATATGATGGCATCCCACGAAACATACTTAAAAACTTCTATTAAATAAGACGGATTTAACTACAAAGTCAATAGTATATTGAAGCTCATGTCTGAAATAAAAAGGTACGAACATACAAAATATAATAAGAATGAAGGTAATGTGAATAACAGCAATAAAATTATATATTGAAAAGGGACATCTTTAAATGGAGTTATTTGAAGAAAGTCGGATTTTAATATTCCCCGAGGTTTGTTCTTCTGATAACTCGAGTTTTTCATCTATCAGAACAAACAACTTGACTAGAAGAACGCTACTGGCTTTATACTCTTCGATCATAATTCAGAATAGCCTAATAATCGAGCATCTGATTTAGTAATCTATGATAGATGTAATTCCCCACTTCCCCTACAACGTTCATAGAAAATGTCAAACCGGTTACCTTTTGTGCTTTTAAAAAAATATCATTAAAAACACTATCTCTAGAGCATTGTTTATATTTACGTGTATATATGACCCAATTGTTTAAACTGAACAAAGTCATTGTCTTTTGCATCGAATTAAAAAGCAGAATTATAATAATTAAATTGGTCAAGTATAGAAAAATAAGCCGTTTTTGTACTGCAAGCAACGCAAAGATAATCATAACTGCCCAAGTAGGAAATATAAAGTAGAATATTTGGGAGCCCAATTCATATTCAGTTGACTGCTTTGGTGTACTTTGTTGACTCCCCTATTGAATTAAAATAACTTTCAAATGTCAAAACTTCAAATTAATGAACTAAGGAAAACTCATACAGAATTTCAAATGCTATTTTTAAAAACATTTTAAAAACGAAAAGAAAAAACATGTCTGTATTAATGTTTTAAACTAAAACTGAAAACCGACATATTCGAAGGAAAACCAATTACAATACAGTAGCCCGAGAACTATTAGCAGAAAGCGAGCCATATGCTGACCACCACCATTATGGTCGAACTTCGGTGACCATGAAGAGTGTGATCCAAGACGCATGATCTCTTTGATCCCAAGACACATGCAAACCCATATAAATTTCCCCTTTGACTTCGTATAGGTTAGCATGTGTCTTAGAAATCATGCGTCTTGGATCAAACTATAGGAGGTGTCAAGTAATAATAATAATGAACACCTCCAGGGAGTCCCAGACTCATCGAGGGAGGGCATCTACTCTACAACTCTGTCTCCACCACTCAATCTACTACCTACAGCGAACCGCATCATCTACACCAACGCGATCTACTGCCTACCAACACCACTAGTAAAGGGTGTCCCAAAATTCACGCAAGATTTAAAATTTATCGCCATTTGTGCGGTAAAGTGTTGCCCACGAGAAAAAAAGACAGCGTGACAGCTGACAGTTCAGGTTATTAAAAATGGAGCGCTACACGAAAGAACAACGCATTTTCATTGTTGAGCAATATTTTAAAAATAATGAAGGATTTGCAGCTACAGTTCGCAATTTTCGTACAAAATATGGTCGGAATAGTGATTTAACTTCATCAACTGTGAAAAGATTAATTAAAAAATTCAAGGAAACTGGATAAATTAGTGATCTTATACACTCTGGCCGTCCTTCAACAGAAAACATCAAAGCAGTTCATGAGAGTGTTGCTGAGAGTCCAGGAACATCAATTCTGCACCGTGGTCTTGAATTGGACATTTCGAGAAGCTCTCTACAGCGTATTCTCACGAAAGATTTGCATCTTTATGCTTACAAAGTTCAATTGACTCAAGAACTGAAGCCTACTGACCACACACAGCGAAGAGAGTTCGTTGAATGGATTATGGAACAACAACAAGTGGATGCTTATTTTTCGAACAAAATCATCTTCAGCGATGAGGCTCATTTTCATCTTGATGGCTTCGTTAATCGACAAAATTGTCGCATTTGGGGTTCAGAAAATCCACGAGTGATTGTTGAGAAACAAATGCATCCACAACGTGTCACTGTTTGGTGCAAATTTTGGGCTGGAGGCATCATCGGTCCATTCTTCTTCGAAAATGCGGCTGGTAAGGCAATAATAGTCAATGGTGTTCGCTATCGCGACATGATAATCCAGTTTTTTGTACCTAAATTGCAAGATATGGATGTGGACGACATGTGGTTTCAACGGTGCCACAGCCCGAGAAACAATTCAATTACTGCACGAGTCATTTCCCGTTTTGGTGATCAGAATTGGCCGCCCAGATCATGTGACTTAACGCCGTTGGACTTTTTTCTTTGGGGTTTTTTGAAGTCTAAGGTTTATGCCAACAAGCCCACGACCACCCACGCCTTGAAGGAGGAAATTGAGCGCTGTATCAACGAAATTCAGCCACATTTATGCAAAACGGTCATGGAAAATTTCGACAAAAGAGTGCGTATGTGCCAGCAAAGCCGTGGAGGCCATTTACCCGATATGCTATTCCATGCATAACCCTATACTGTATACTTTATGAATCAATAAGAAACAATTTTTAATTAAAAACTTGTGTTTTCTATCAAAATTACTTCTTGTGTGAAGTTTGGGACACCCTGTATTTTCACAGACAATCGCAAACATCCATGTCTCCACAGTGAGATTCTAACTTGCAGCTGGAGAGAGCAGATACACTAACCACTTGGCCAACTTCAATGATCACCAATGTTGTCAACTCTGACAATTCTATGTCGTTAGAAAATTTCATTCTAACTGGACTAATGTATAATTATTTTTTTCTATTAACTAGCTAATAAAGTGTCGCTTATTAATAACAATTGCTAAGTATCAATACTTGTCAATCACGTGCAAAATCTCTTGTATATTTTTATATTTATTCCTTACAACAATCAACTATTAACACAGTGAAAAATACCAACCGTTGTTTAATTCGCGTGCTTTTTATTTTTTTAAAAAAAAATCTATTTATCGTTGGGGGGGGACAAAAATATTTGAAATCTATATCTAAATGCCGTGATCTGGTCTTAGCTCTTCGAATAGATTCGAATTAGCTTAAAGGAATTATGCAAGACGTACCCGAAGTAGTTAAGAATCTAATGCGATTCATATGGAGGTGTATTCTTATGCAAATACCCGCTGAGAAAACCTAAACTATTTTCCACCAACTGCATTTCTTATAGAGGAAGTAATTAGTACTTTGAATGTTTGTTTTCATATATATTTATCGCATGTTATCAGTATGATTTGAAACCAGCTGCTGAACTGAAAGAGTTAATAAAATATCAATCAAGCAAGATGTTTCCGTCTCTTCATATACAGGAAATACAACAGCTCCCATTTAATGTAAATGAGGCACTGCAGGAAATTATAAAATCAGATTATTTTACCCTTAATAGCGTATGTAGATGCACTATACAAAAGTAGAAATTCATTGCAAGTCGCCAAAATTAATATTATTGTAAATAATAATATTGTAGTATAATAAATTAAAATACAACAAATTTAAACAATGTCCGTCAGCTGGTTTCCACATAGTAAAGAACAATATAACTCTCTTACGTTCAATTACGGGAAAAGTAAGAAAAATACAGACGTATTTGAGCAGGAAAAGACAACTACATTAAGTAACTCTAGTTTTCCTTTCATGTTAATTTTTAAAAGGGAAATCCCACGTTAAACTTATTTATAAATAAATTACACAACAAATAAAAGTGATGGAAATGATCTGAAAATAAAATAGCTTTAAAAACATCTAAAAATTACCAATGATAGTATTATCATTCCTTTGAACAATACATAATAAAATAGTGGCTGAATATTAGCGAAAAAATGAGAAGATATTACCATGATTATTTCGAATCGTTTGGTCAATATGTGCAATTGATTTAACAATGGAAATATTACTAGTACTGAATATGACCGCAGATGTCGCATCACTGTTTCAAAAAAACGTTTAATTAAACAATAGATGAACAAGAATGTCATTTTTTTTTTATTCTTTTATCATTCTTTTTCAGTGTCATTAAGGACGACTTATTTGTTGTAATCATAAGACTTGCATGAGTACTAAATGAATCTATTTCAAAATCATATCAAAATTCTACGACTTTTGACTTAGCAGGCGTTTCTCTACGTTATAATCACTGATATTTCTGTAGGGACGATGAGAATATTTCTATTAGTTGTAGTTTAAAGAGATAGATGATGTTTATCTGAATGGGATGTACCAGACGTAACTTTATCTGTGGTTGATAAAAAGAAAATGCTGAATTTGCGTCTACCAAAAAGGTGTTTAACCTTTTTTAAAGTTTCTCTTTGGCATAAGTAGGATTGATTGTTCGTGTTGTTTGAATCAGGACTATAAAATAAAAAGCAACTTTTTTTTACGGAAAAAAAAATCTTAAAGTATTAAAAACAAAGATTTATTCATATTATTGGAAACATAAATGCCATAAGCACTCACGTTTCTCTTATAGTTTCATCTAGAGTGTTAATCCAAATTACTTGGCCACATATGAACGTTTGGCTTAATAGGTAATTATGAGATGGGATTAAAATATTAATTTCAATTATAATTCTATAATCTTTTTCACGTGATCGCGTAACCCTGTGAAAATGGAGTCTACCAAACGCTACACCACCAGAAGAAATACTGCTATAGGTTTCATTCTAGTCGCCTAGGAAAATTATTTCTAGATTTTTTTTTTTTCCCCAGCCATTTGCCGAGGTGGTATCTTCGGCACAGGGAAGCAGGATTTTTCCTAACGAAGTCTGATTTTAATTACTCAACTAAAAATAAACCTGATGGTAGAACTCATACTATTTCAGATCTATACTTATTAGGGTTTAGGATCACAAGATGGCCGTCGTTGTTTGCCATAGTTCTGATGTCTATATAATCACCGATAGCGTAAAAACAACTCAAGAAACGCTCTTATTAAACAAATCTGAAATTTCAAAGACAAATTATTTCTTTTGAATAGAAGAAATGGATTTCCGGTGTAATACAATATTCATTCGACTATAAGAATATATGAATTTCAACCTACTCAAAGTTTGTTATTTACGTTACTTGAAACAATATGTATAGCCTATTATATCTAATATGGTTCACGATTGTATTATTTTTCTTTTTTTCTTTTTTTTGTTTGATATTCTCTTTCTGGAATGCCTTTATGCATTCTCTACTCTCTTTCAGATCTTTAATTATAATCTACGCAACAATTGAGTAGAGCGAAAGCAGTAATTACTGATGTCATCGTATGCTAACGCACGTGGCAATACTCTAAAAGTTGACACGTGTCCTTTGTTAGTTGCCTAGGTGAGCAAATATATGTTGCAATAACGATAAAAAAAAAAAAAAAAATTATCATTCTACATTTTGTAGCCCAGGTAGGACACGCCCCTTGTTTGACAAGTCTTAGTGTCAAAATCCCTTCAAGGGCACGCACACAAAAATGATTTCTTATAGATATTTACAACAGACTGAGTTAACTGCTCTTAATCGGGCCGTGGAGTTTTTATTATTATTATTATTTTTGTTTTTGCCTTTTTCGAAACAGTCAAATAAATAGAAAGAGCATTAAGCCATGTGTTTGTAACGATTTACAAACAAATACATGGAATTAACTATCATTTTATTAAATTATTAATAATTTACTATTATTGAATGAAGACTACAATGGATGAAACAAGAGTTTAAACTCCTGTTTTAAAACCAAAACACCGTCTAGGAGCGAGTTAGCTCCCTTTGGCTCAAGTGCTTTTGCACCCATCTTGACATTGACTTCAGATTCCCGGTGTCCTGTTGTATTCTAGACTAAACAGCATCTCGGAAGTGAGCGACCGAGCGAGGCACTGCGTCGACAGGGGGATACTGTGTTCCACATGATCCACAAATGCTTGACGGGATTGAAAACAGGAGAGCACTGGAATGCTTGAACATCCTCTTCGAACCATGCGAGCTTTGTGACACGGGGGGGGGGTGTTGTCTTGCTGGAAAAGTCCAGAGAATCGGGCCACACTGTCATTATGTAGGGTCCGAACTTGGTCCGAAATAATTCCCAAGTATAAGTTTGCGGTCAAGATGTATTCAATGAGGATGAAAGGACCCAGTGATGTCCATGAGAACAATCTTCATATCAGGATATTGGCCAACTTTGCACTCTCGTTGGCCGGAAACAGGCTGGGGTGATTATGCTTTGGTTTATGAGTGCATTATAAATCGGCAAACGAATCATATTAATCAGAACTCACAAGATATGAATACTCTTAATTTGTCTAGTTTTACCGACTTTTTTTTTTTGTAAGAAAAAACCATGCAGGCATTTTAGAAAAAGAAAAACAAAGTTGGAAAAAATATTTGACAGTTCGAAAATAAAGAAATATTTAAAATAGAAACAGAATACCGCTTCTTTCGAATCTGTTAAGATGAAGCGAATGAATGGATTCTGGATTGGTAAGATAGATAAGCGAGTAGTTATCTCGGAGTCAAAAAGGAAGAGAGGACTACAATACACCCATTAGTATTCCACAAGGGTCTATTTTTGGTCATTGTTTAATGATATTGGAGACGATTTGAAGAGTGATATCCAGTTATTTTTTTGATTATGCTAAGTTGGGAAGAGCTATTGTAATCCCGCAGAATGTCATTGTGGTCAATTGTTTTTCTTTTTAATGTGCCAAATTGTAAGGTTATTCACTTTGGATTGAAAAAGTTTGTCTGTATTCTATTGATGGGATTTCGTTTTTGGAAAGTGATGAGGCCAGGGATCTGGAGTTATGGAAGTTCAGAGGTCATATTGCAAAAACTTACAAAACAGTTCAGAAGATCATTTGGACGCTCAAAAATACGTTGACTATGGACAAAAAAAAAAAAAAAAAAAAAAAGAAAAAAGTCATTATTCTACTTTATAAGTCTGTGTTGACATTTCATCGCCTGGGTTTCTTGGAGATGTAGAGGTGGTTGATAGGATTCAGAGGCGAGTTAACCAAGATTGTTCCGTAGGAGGGTAGATTGAAGATTTGTAGTTATAAAAATTGGCAGATAGAATGAAGAGAGGTGACATGATAGAAACATTTATGTTGCTAAAAGGGTTTTATAGAATGGAGGGAGGGGAACTTTAGTATATTTAGTAGACGGTGACAAAACAAAAGGTGATCATTGGAAGTTTCAGTTAGCAAAGATGCGAGATGTAGATTTTTCTTCAAGGATAGTGAGGGGTTGTCAGTTCTTCGTTGGTGAATCAGTTTAAGAAGAGCTACGATGTTTAGTTTCTTCCTCCCATTGGGAAATTTTGGGTGTATTGTGGGAACTATGATAGGTATATTGTGAACGATGCGTTTGTGGACTTCCCGCCACGAGTCTTTGGACTCCATGGAGTTACCCACTAACAATAAATACATAAATAAAAAATCTGCCACTATACATTTTGCTAATAAAACCAAAGTATTCCACTATGAAGAATAATCAGTGATATGCTTACTTTCTAATGGTTTGTAAGGGATAACTGACATTGCAGAGTCGTGAACACAAAGTGGCCAACCTTACATTTAAAAGGAACACATCATGAAATAATAATGATGACGTCACCACCTCCTTCCCGTAATAGTTGATTAATTCTTCGAGATCAAATCTATTATAATAGCTGGAGAATGTTTTTCCACGATTCGTTGCATCTATAAACAACCAATCACAGAAGTATGTAAATATGATTTTCTGGAATTGTAAACATTAAATTAGCAGACAATAAGCAGGGGCGGCTCGTGCATAGGCACTGCAACACCCTCAGTTTTTCTCGATATATAAATATAATTATATTTGCTTGTAATATTAAACTTTATTATCAACAATCCTATACAATTCTCTTATTTTGTATAAAAAATAATAAAAATCCATCTCGTAGCACTTAGGAGGGCGAAGGCAGCTCTGTGTTTACCACAGTGTCATATTGCTACGCGCGCCATGGTGAGATGCGAGCTATTAGCTTAATGCGGCACTGTCCGTCGCGCATTCCACGTTTATTTATATGCAGTTTGCGCCAGTAGTAGAGTGTACGTAGTGCTTATCGTGTTTACTCCGTCTCTTTAAATATTTGGACTTAATTACAATTAAAGGATTTAATTGTAATGTCCAAAAATTGTAAATCCATTCCCTTAATTACAATTAAAGGAATGGATTTTATTTTTAAGTAATTTTGAATTATACTAAACTGTACAATTTTATCGATAATAAATAATATTTTTTCATGTTTAATTTTTTTTTAATATTTACCATAATTTTGATATTTTATTCAAATGTACACGTACATTTCGAAAGTTGCAACATCCTCACGCTTTCAAGCCACGAGCCACCACTGACAATAAGGCACGCAGATAAGTATGTAGCGACTTGGTTTTAACCAATGGAGTCATTTTACGATTTTTCTGAAAACAATAGCATTCCTACGCACACATAATAGCTGCTGGGTTTTTGAAATCACTGTGAAGATCCAATTTAGATACAATGTCGCTGGTATGAGGAAAGTATCCCATAAACTATAGAAGGCGCCCACCCATGTCGTAAATACAGCATTTTACAAGGAAAACAAGAAACTTAAAAAGCGTTATAAACATACTACAGCCTACAACTTGAAGAAAAAGACAACTTCGTGATAAACACACACGTGCAAGGTATGCTTCGATGTGTAAAAAAAGCAATAACCTGAATGAAACCTTGTGAACAAGTATAAGTAAACCCTGTCATTATAGTTTATAATGCAAAAACAAATCGCCATTTTGATAAAAATAGTCTGGATTTTGGTTTTCGTGTTTTATTAAAAATTAGAGCTTTGGTGCGCATAGCGCGCTAAAATTCTAAGAACGAAATATTATCCATTTCGTTTTTTTTTTTTTTTTTTTAAACGACACATGCCATATATGACATACGTTGCATATGAACGCAGACGGCTTTAAAACAACGAATGCACCTCCATAGTGCAATTGGAAGAATGGCGATACTTTTTTGCAGGAACTTTTTTTTTTTGTGTGGAAACTCTGGTTTGTAATCCTCCATAGAAGCAAGTTGGCCATGATGAGAGCACACCACTTTACAGACAATATATCCCGTTGGTGTTGTGCGGTAGATGGCGCTGTCTGTTGATAATAGTGTTGTTTAGTTGGAGTTGGAGGATTAAGTAAGGGAGACAGGAGTTGTAGTGAAGAAGTGCGCCCTCTCCCGATGACATGTGATAACTTCTTACCTCTGACCTACGGATGGACGATAGCCTATTTAGTTCTTGAAGACGCAAGCTGTCAAGGACCATCAACAGACGAATATGACATTTGTTGGCATGGAAACGCGTAAAGATAACATCGCAGTGTTACAATATTTAATTGCAACATCATAATCTATCCCATGACTGAAAACAGCGTGGGAAATTGTAGATATAGCAAATAAATACAATAGATTCTTCCTGCCCCCGCTTGTGCGATCCTCCTTAAGCAAGCTATCGTAAATCGAACACTATTTTCTATAGGACTCACTCGTCGTTAAGTTTCTGAAAACAGTTTTGAACTATATAGCACCAAACCGAAATACGATACTTAATTATAAAAAAATGTACATTAGTTAAATTAAAAAAAAAATAATAAATAAAATTTACTGCTCTAAAGTTTTTATAATACACATACCGGCCACTCAATTAGAAACCTTTATTTTACGTATTAGGTATGCGACTGCTAATATACCGATCCTCTTCAATTCTCTGCGCATTGTTCGGTGAGATATGCATCGGGAACAGCCTTCATTAAATGCTTCGGTCAGTTGCTACACGCAGAAAGTTCTGTTTGTCCGCACAAGCCTTCTCAGACGACTGCAATCTCGTTCCTGACAGACTGTCGTAGGACCACACACTTCTTGGACAAGCATGCGGGTTATTTTTCCACTGATTAAACACCAAGGATATTTTTTTTTTAAAACGTAAATCTCTATGCAATATTTTAGGACAGAAATATAGCTAATGAATAAAAAATAAATAATTTTGATTGAGTTATTAGAAAGTTAAAATGATTTATTCGCGGTTGCACTCTGTGGTCTCACCGAGACAGCAATAGACCACTGAAGGACACTTATATACCCCCATTGCCAAACTTCAGTGGCCCAGCATTTCGTAATCATAACAGAAAATTTACATCAGTCGTAAAAGAGTAACGGTTGAAAAATAAAGGAGGGGGTCTACTGTATTTTACAATTGGAATTTTTAATTCTAATTAAAATTCCCATAGCTCATCTCTCAAAATGCTCAGTTCAACTGTATTCATAAACTGATCACGTGATGATCATGGAACAATGGAAATCTCTTTACAAGACCAAAACCACTTGATCCACTGTCCACGTTTTATTTGCTTTGATTCATTCATGCCGCTGTGTGTTTCTGGGTGTTGATGAGAAAGGGCTGCATCTCTTCCTCTTAAAATTCAGCTCTATGTACTGTAGATTCCCCTAGAAACACGAGTGGTTTATCCCTCAAAACAGGCTCTACGAACACTCCCAGTTAGACATTACACGTGCCCTTAGTTAGCTTAAATTTCTTCGGCTACAGATTCCTTAGTGGTCTAACTGAGAGAAAAGGTAACAAGCACTCACAGGAAGCATTGGCCTCTGTCAGTGGGTATTTATTTGTCTCTGGTCGTTTCCGGCTAGGATTCACTTACATGTTTTTGGCACGAAGCCAGCTATGGTCTCCAGAAGTTTATTTGCTACGCAATAGCATACAAATATTTCCTCCATTTGATATTCGACTCTCATTCTTGCTATTCTCACCTACTAACGCTATTAATTCTTTTCGTGCGATTATTTGGCACGAAATAACAAAGTCAAAATGACTTCTCCTTTATTAGCTAGAAAATTTGCATACAAATGTGTAAATATCTTAAAACTGATTCTTAAGTTGTAAAATCTTTTTTTCTTTTTTTTTTTTTTTTAAATGAACGAATTACAGTGATCTTATTCTAAATGTCTGTTTTCTACCAACAATGCTTTTTTTTTTTTTTTATCGTTGGATGATTATTTCAAACGTCATCAGCAGCAGCGATACAATCCTCCCATGGCAATACTATTCCCTATCTTTTTTTGCTTATACACGCTTTTCATGTGATTCCAGATGCAACAATTCGAAAACGTTAAAAGGTCGTGAGTTCTGTCTGACTTATCCAATAGTTGGGATAGTGACAATACAGATAATTAGAAACCTGGTGGGGTAAAATAGGGTCGAACTCTTAGCACACCTAAAAGGAACATCCATCAAACGACCCTGCAGCTAATTTTCCAAGTTCATTTATAAAAATAAAAATAAAAAAATAAAATAAAATAAAAATTGTGTTCCACACGCAGTAGTATTCTAGATGAAATTCGAATCCAGATCTTTTAATTCAAAGGGCATCGCCAATACCGACTGAGCTTCGGAATGTATGGATAAATCGCTTTAGTGATGAACAAAGTTCGCTCGCGACTTTAAAGTTACTTTTGTACTTATTTATTTTTTTGCCAATGTACCTTTTTATACTCCAAATAGTTGTTTCGGGAATCCCAAAGGGTGTATTATTTACTTGCTCCCGGATTTTCATTGTACTGCTTAACACGTTATTTTAAACTTGGAAATTGCCATGCTCAGATAGTGTTAAGATTTTAATCCATTTTCCCCCAGATATCAGTGTGCGTCAAAATCTTCTCATTGAAATACAACATAGGCAGAAAATAGTCGTCGATATTTCAGCATAGAAACTCTTGCATTGAAGTCATAAAATGTTCTCCTTTGTTTAAGTAAGCCCACAGTTAAATATTTCCTCAATAACACCCCACAGACACCCAAAACACCGTTCCTTTAACCCTGACTTTTCGAAGACAGCATGCAGACAGTTTCCACCCTTCAAGTCTTTACTGATAGTGATCTCAGGCTATCAACGAATCAAAATTTTTTAAGGGGAGAGAGAGAAGCAATAACATGTTATTGCATGAAGATACTTAGAATTACTGCATAATCCTAAGTGCCTCCTTTTTTTCTCTTTCTTTTTTTTTTTTTTTTTTTTTTTTTTTTTTTTTTTTTTACAAAACTCCGCTTGAATTTTAATAATACATGAATATGAAAATAAAAATGAATGAAAACAGCTAATGACATTAGCAATAATGCATCTGGTAAAAACCTGGTATGTAAAAAGAAATAAACCAAGTTAAATATTCAGAAAATAGGAGAATGATTTCAAATTAGAAACGCCCACTTGGCTTAAACTACCTTGTTTTCAAGAAGCTGATATTAAATTATTTTTAGATGCTTTTATGTGGAAGTGTAGGGAGAGACATGTCTCCCTATTGCCTAAATACGAGTTCGTCGATGAAATTCTCAGGAATATATAAATAATGAAGACTATAGATCAATATCTAGTTACAGCAAAGCAAATTTTGACCCTAATTATTATAAAAAAAAAAAGTCAGTAACTCGACAGTACTCGACTTAAAATAGCAATTAGCGTAAAGTATTGGAACAAAATTATTAACCGGTGGAGTCCACTACTCTCTCTTCATCCCGACGACCTATAAGAGGGGGATGATACATTCCAGGTAAGGATCAGAAGAAGGAAATTCTTACATACGCATAATAAATTCACAGAATTAGCAAGGCAAAGGTCAAATTTCTTGAAGAGAGAAGCTGAATGAAAGAAACTATCAAAAAAGGAAAATAAAATACAAGTATAAAAGAAGAAGAAAAAAGAATCATAGCCGAGAAGCACGTGCGAAGGCCACTCTTAACTATCACTAAAAAAAACTTTTTGTGTTTGGAATTGTCCTTGGGTTAGACGCACCCACAAATCTCCCGTTATGCAGTTAATGAACTTTGTAGCTTCGTTCACGCTCTCTTCATACTATAAAAAGTACCAAGAAGTACTCTTACTAGCATAGAATTCATTTTTCTGCTTGCTGGATACATGACCAAATGCAATGATTAATTTAGCCTTCACAACTAATCGCATCCCCCTGAGAGGTCATAAAAATAGACAACGTTTGGCCGTTAATGGCACCAACTTTCCTATACCGATAACATTGGAAGAATTGTAACCCGAACCAATGGTTCAAGTTACATTCCTTCCAGTGATGAAGTAGAGCTTAAAAAAGGTTACACGCACACACAGAAACCGATGGTTAAATCCAATTGCACAATGAAGTCTACTATTGCTGGGACTTGCACTTTATTGCTTGTATAGGACAATATTATAGCATTAATGTGCCGTATGATATACTCAGATTTTAAAATTACAGGCCTAGTTTAAAAGAAGTCTTACAATTCTAGCCGTTATGTGAATCAATCATTCAAAGATTAACAAGATAGAATTGCAGTGCTAGTAAGCCTCATTGAAAACCAGTAAGAAGTGGGGGCTGTTCTTTTGAAGTATAAACGAAGTACAAAAAATATTAATATAAACTGCTAACAAAAATTATTTGTATTCAATTATTTCTATTTTCCAAGTAACGATGGAAGAGGATGAAGAACAGGGAGAGAGAGATCTTAACTTAGGAGTGTCTAAGAAATACAAGGTTAAAATTTCTCTAATATTGGCATCACAATTAGCAGCCTAGTAGCGCGAGGGTTTTGAGATCACCATCTTGCTTAGTGGTAAATTATGTAAAAATAAATAAAATATACAAAATAAATCACTCATTGAATTGTCTACAATCTTTTGTGCATGGATTAACACAAAAACACATACGATATCAAGCAAATAAAAATAATTTTTTTTGCTCTAGTGGATTAAAATATGCAGAGTTGTTTATTATAGAATCCATTTTTATTAATTATCACCGACTCTTCACGAGAATGATGCTTATGATTCATTAAGATAAAACTTGAAACGCCCAATAAATCATATCTTTAAAATTGCTAGATGTGTATTCCATATAGAGAGTATACTTTTCCTTCTTGCTTATATTGAACTCGTTAATGTGTAGTTGTAATGTTATCTTTTATAATGCATTGCCTAGTAGTGCATGTGCACGCACATACAACGAAAAGGGGGCAGAAAAAAAAATCCTGATGATTTACATCTTTAGTCGGTCTACAAGTGTATTAAATTTTTCCAGAGAAGTAAGGTCATCTTTTAAACAATGGGGCTCAAACTTCAAAAAGTAGCATTATCAATATTACACTTGATTGCAAATTCTTTTTTTTTTTTTTAATCTTTCAAACTTTTTAAGATAGAGATTTTCGTGTTTTGGAGTAGGGTTTTATCTGCATTGTGCCGTATGCAGTACACTTAAGACTAACCAATTTTTAATGCTCTTTGACAGGTCATTGCCCTCGAAAGGTTCGAGCTTGACAAAGTTAAACTACAAAGAATGACCTATCTGGTAAGCCAACAAGAAACTTGTTTGGTGTCCAATATCGTTATGCGGGAGAAAGAAGTTAAAATAAATAATCCCACTAGATTTAATTTGTATATATTTCTAGTCAAAAAATTTCATAATCACAGCAGTTGTAGAGATTCGTCATATCACATGTATTAAGTCAGTCCCTTAAAATGCATTTGCTGACTCGATCTGGCTGCAGGTATCATCCCAGCCTTTACTTTGAAAAAGAACCGTGTCCTTCCATACAGGGGACAGGATCCTGCCTTACAGGTACAGATCTTCAGACCTTCTTTACATTACTAGTTCTAGTTAGACTACGGAGAAATCGAGAATAGGAATGGAAAAGTTATTTGATAACTCAATGAGGAATCCGAAGTCGGGAGTGTGTATTTGAAAAATCTACCAAAATAGACTTTTTAAAATGAAGAAAATTATAATAAGTGGATGAACTTATGGTGCATTTTTCTTCATTCTGTATGGAATGAGTGCTGCGTTCAATTGGAATTACAGATGAGCCAATTATAGATAAGACAAAAAACACCCGTTTGTATGGGGAGGGGGGTTCCCCCTTAGGTCTTCATTTGAATAATAACGGAGTGTTCACTGATATGGGAAACTTGTAGATGATGGGTGGGATCTGATCTGAAGAGTGGTGAAATAAAGAATGATATTATGCCATTCGGGCTGTTTCTGAATTTTCAGGATTTTTGAATCCGAAATAAAGGACCCATCTTTAGAGTATCAGTATTTCACTTTACCCACCAGGTTGGTTAGGACTGATTGCTTGGGATTTACGGCCATTGTGTTATGTCTGTAAAGTATGTGTGGTCCTCTGGCCAGTTTGCCTGCTTTTAGGGAGGAGGATAAAAAAGGAGTTTCCCACAGGAAAAACCTTGCCGTCTGATGAAATTGGCCAGTCGCCTTCAATTGTAAACTCCTATAAAGGTGCACCCACTAGAAGAATTCAACAAGATGGGAGATTTCTTGGTGTGTTAATGAAACGCGGAATAAAAGTCAAAAGAACGCCATATTAGGATTGTTAACAATCCTAGATAGTTCACATTTCATGACATTGTGTTCACGTATCTGTGCTCTCTGGTTTTGATATGATTAGCGTGGGTGTGCACAAGTATTTTATGAACCGTTTTTCCTGTAAGAGAATAAAGTAGTTTATTTGCTTGCTCCTTAGCTTGCAATTCAGAAAGGTCCATCTTTCTGAGTTGCATAGGACTCATACTATTTTAAACCATTATATCATTTAGGGCTCAGGATCACCAGATGGCGACAGTTGTCTGTGGAAGTCTTCAACACCATTGGTAGTAACGAACTCAACTATCACTAAGTTTTAACCATTACGCTTCGGTAGAAATCGTAAGCAGCAGATCACTACCTACCGAGTTCTTCCTACCTTTTGGAGAAAGGAATTCGAAGGTTTATATCTTTAGTTTTGTGATTTTATTCCACCAAACATCAAGCAAACTGCTGGAATATGTTTAACATGGATTTTTAATCCTTCATCGTATCTCCCTATGCCTTTCACTAAAGCATCTATTTTGTCCAAATGCAACAAAGTGGAACTGTGTGAGAACAAGAACTTAATCCAAGAAGGCTTGATCAAACCTAGCTGTAAAAACCTTGCTAGCTTTCCCTCAATGAATATTAAGCCAGTAAAAGAAAATAAGTGAGGAAGAAAATCCAGTATATTCTATTCTAATGCAACCTGTCAATGCATAGAATTATTTCGAGAATAACTCGCAATAACGTAGTTCCCACCTTTCACTATGTTCCCACTTAGGGGTTATAGATTTATTGCATATATGTTTTCTATGGTCTGCTGTTGTCCATTCGATTTAAATGTTCTATTCATTTTTGTTTATACTGTCTTATGTAGTAATTCAAGGATTGTAAAATTTTTTCATTTGTTTCATGGTCCCACTTGGTATATCCAGGTGATTTACTGAAAAATTTCATTTCAAAAAGGAACACATAATGAAGACCGCAACATGGAATGTGAAAAGCATCGCATACAAAGAAGAGGAACTTGATAAACAACTAAACCAAGCTAACAAAGATTATAGTAATAGTAGCAGAAACAAAGACAAAACAAAAAAAAAGGTATACAAAAGAAACAATTATGGAAATTTCTTTGGTAATGCATAACATCCTTTTAAGCACACAAAATTAACATCAGTATATTCTATTCTAGTAGGCAAGGAAAAAATGCAATAAAAATGCTAATTTGTAAAATATACCAAAGTTCTAAATAGCTTAGATAAAAAAAAAATACTGGATCTCATTGAGCCAGCCTGGTTGCCCAAGTGGATAGCGCACTTCTTTCTCTAACCAACATGGGGATGAGTTCGAATCCCACCATGAGTGTGGATGTTTGTCGTAATTCTGTGTGGAAAGGGCATTTGCGATCTTATTCTTCCGGCAGAGATCACCCACAAAACCGATCTATCAATGGAAGTGACCACATGGCCTCCAATAAGAGGGTTATTTTACTTACTTTTTAAGTCAGGAAAGAATAAAAGAATAATAAAAACACAATGAAAAGATCCTTGAGTTGAGTTTTCATTCGGAACAAACTAATAAACATAATCTTCGATAGCAAATAAATAAAACAAGACAACTTTCGCATTTACCAACCTAACAAGGCATCTCCTAACGACACATGACAGACAATAGCATTACGTTTTTTGCATCTCGAGTTTCAGCCTTCACTACACCACAAATATTCGTGCATACTTCCAAATGACTTCATTGTTTATTGATTTTAAATGTAAACTATTCTGAATGTTTATTATCTCAAGTTCTACTTCAGCTTGGTTTATATCAAACAGCCCACTAATTTTATTTGAAATATCTGTGATGTTCAAGTTTTCTTGAAATGGATTATTGATAAAAGATGCAATCATTTCAGTTTTATTAAAATCTTTAAATCTTGAATTTATTTCTTCCTCAACTAATTCTCTTTCGCGAATAAATTCTTTTAAATCATAGCGAAGCATTTCTTGATTTTGTTCAAAAAATTTTAATAAATACGGGAGATGTTTAAATTCGCGGTCATTTGTATTTTTCTTTAATAAAAGTAAGTATTGTTGGAAAGTTTTTATTGAACTTAACATGTCAATTAAATTTTTATCTCTACCTTGTAACTCTAAATTTAAATTGCTCAATTTCGTACAGAAATCTACTAAAAATGATAAGTGTAACAACCATCTTTTATCACTCAATTGTCGATCTCCTTTTTCATCAAGAAAATTTTTATATATTATCGTTAATTAACACAAGAAATCTTTCTAAAAATTGACTTCTGCTGAGCAGCGAACATTATTGTACAACAGAAGTTCCCTATCATGATCTGCCTGTAATTTAAATAACCGCCGTTGCAGGGCTTTTCCTCGAACAGAATTTACAATTTTAAATGTAATATCCAAAACATCTTTTGTGTTTAATCTTTTACTACACATTACTTGTTGGCGAATAATACAGTGGTACGTTAAAAAATCTGGATATTTGTCATCGTTTTTACATAATGAAATGAAGCCTGATTTATTACCTATCATTGCAGGCGCACCATCGGTAGTAATAGACACAAGTTTAAAAAGCGGAAGTTTGTGTTGTTTCACAAATTCATCAAATGCCGAAAAAATGTCTTCTCCCCTAGTTCTTCCCAATAATGGTATAATTTTCAAAAGTTCTTTACTTGAATAATCTTGAAATACCATGCGAATAAATACCATTAACTGAGCAATATCAGTGAAGTCGTTTGATTCATCAATCAATCAAATTGTAATGAAAACGCAACACACTGGTGAATGTCTGACATTAACATATCAGGCCTGGAAACCTTTCTCCGGCAATTGGAACTCTTCCTTTCGGCAATTTGAAACCTTGCCTGCAGCCTAGAAGTAGTCTCTCTCTCTCTCTATCAACGTCTCGAACCGAGAAGCTCCTTTCTGGAAAAGGGAAACTCTTCTCTCCAGGCAGTTTCTCTGACGGCGACTCTGAACCGGGCGACCTCCTCTCTGACAGCAATTCTAGAACCGGGACCCCCTTCTGCTTGCTTCAGTCCCTTTTTATTAGGCCTGCTCTGAGACCTCGCATGAAGTTTGGCATCCCCCAAAGAATCGGTATGAGTCTTTCATCTTAAGTTTCAAGTTCGGCACGCCTTTTGTTCTCCTCCGCTTTCTTTTGATTGTAAGTTGCCGGCCATCGGAAAGTTGTTTGAACTCTTTCTGAGTGACTTCGGAGATGTTTAGAGCCTGCAAGCATTTCTCATACACACGTTTCAATAACAATCTTTCTAATGCCGGCATGTACAGCTTCGGCGACAAAAACATTGCCTTTGTTTTTAACACTAACATATTCTTATTATAGCAGTATATACAGTTAGCTTCGAAAGAGTTATTTACAAAAACATCTAATACAAACTATACCCAGACAAACAAAGTTTATTTTTTTTTTTTTTTTTACAATATTCACATGGGACTTAACCTAAGTAAAAAATCGATGTAATGTGCTTTGGAATATTTAATATTTAAGCTAAGTGTAAAAACAATCCAGTTTTTACACTTTGCTTATAATCGTATTCACTCGGCTCGCTGTTTGACTTCCACTGATCCAAATTAATTCATTTACCCGGACTTAAGAAAATTACTGATTTGACAATTTTAACGAAAAATAAACAAACAATAGCAATACACTTAAAGCGAATTAAAAATAATACAAAATAATGATAAATAAAATATTATGTTTTCAGTTTTAATTAAATTTATAAGTAAGGAGGAATACACAAGAGATCGACCAAAAATCGCTCCGCGATCGACGGGTTGAACATCCCTGCCACAGGGCTTCGTCTGTACAGACTGAATTATGGAGACATCATGAAGCAAATATGTCAAGTTTATTAACTAGACGTCCTTGGGATCGGTTTGTCTGTTTTGCGGCGTAAAAACCTGGTTTTCCCGAGAGGAAAAACCCTGCCCTATGTGCATGCCCTTGTAGATGAAATGAAATTAGCACGTGGCATGAACTTTCCCTCAAGGAAAGTTCCTTAATTCTCGCATATTTTTCATCCTATTATTCGAAAAATCATCCAATTAAAAAACATAACGAAAAATCACACTTCCACCCCCCCCATCCATTCATCCCCTCTAAAACTTCGGCGTTGTTTTCCTCCATTTACACTTTTATTACGACCTTTGAACGGTTATGTTGTTTAAACGTAACCATAACGTCCATTCCAAGGTTCAGAAGGTTAAACACACGTGTTCATGAGATTTAATGTCAGAAAAGGCCGCTGTATCAATGCGATCAGTGATTTTTATTTTATCATCTTCTATTTCCGTGTGAAGCATTAAAAAAATAAAAACAGGAGGATGAGCCTCTGAGTGATATCACAGTGAACGCTGAACAACAGATGAACCAACTACGCGTGTCGAGCACCAACTCCCCCCCCCATCCCTCCCCAAATCCATTCCACATTAGAGATATGAGTCAAGGAAACTGCAAACCACGTGTTGCAAAGTAACTTGGTAAGAATCGTCGATATAATACACAACGAATGCCTTGCCAATCGGATCTCTAATCTGTATGGACAGATTACTTGGCACCGAGCCAACTTTCTTAATACTATAAAAGTTTGCTTTTAGTTAGAAAGAAAATTACTCACGACTGTCGGTGAGCCGCTATTTGCTAGCGTACTCCTCTTAATAAGATAAGTTGCCTACCCCACTGTAAAGTGTATTCACTTTGCGGTAACACCTCCATCCCACGGTTCATTATATAAACGTAGGAGAGGTTCTCCCACTCTCAAAACAGAACTGTAGAGACTTGCTATCATCTATACGTCACAGTAAGTCCAGTTGCTCATCGGCGATCGAGGGTGATCACTCTCCCAGCTGATCGGTTCTTCGTAAGGTCGTGACAGAGCGGAGAGAAGTAGCTGAAAGATTTGTAATTTTTTTTTTCTCGTATATAAAGAAAAAAAGGACAACGTCAAAGGCCTTACATATTGTAAAGGTAAGTTATAATTCAATTGTATTCAAAATTTCATTTTAAAATGATATTTAGTTTTGTAAATTCTGTATTACTGACTTTTTATCTTTAAAAAAATTTTTTTGAATGATTTTAACTTTTTATTACATTCGCTACTTATAACTTTTGACATTGTTAGAAGAAAGCGTTGCTCATGCCTATATAAATATATTTTTTTTCTCTATGATTAATCCATATTTAACCAGGTGTCGCTTATGGGCAAAGTAAACAAACACGTATGGGTTGACGTAGATATAAATGATATTGCAATTCAGCAAACAGACTTAAATAGTGTTAAAGTGGTCTTAAAGTTCACATCACTTTATGTGGTATCTTTGTAGAATATTTCACATATTATATAATTCGATATATATTATAATATAATACATCGAATAAAATGCTACATTATTAAATACAAAAAAGTTATCAAAAACTTTAAAGTTTAATTTTTGTATTATAAATTTTTTTCATTCGTAGATAATAAGATATTTTTGTAGCACATTTTTGTTCTGATTCTTTGAATAGTCATTTTTTTTTTAACGTGATCTTTATAAGAATGGAAACGGCATTGAACAAAGTCGCCTTCACTGGGCTAATGATTCTCCTATTTTTATTTAATTGTGATTTATAGGCTAAGTACGGTTAGCGTGCATGTCTAATTGATTCAGTTAGCAAACAACTGCAGGATATTTTGCTTCTGATATTCTTAATTTGGTAGCAGATCTAGATTGGCATCCCGCACAACATTTTCCAATCGCAGATGTAAATAATTTCTTATATAATGACTACAAGAAATAATGCTGCTATCCTTGTGTTTAAGAGGATCTTCTGATGATAATATACGGCGTTGGGTTTCTCCCCTCCCGCTATTTGGTGATGCTAGTTTCATATGAGAATATACTTCTCGGGTCAGAACTATTTAGTTCAATAGCGCTAATTCGTCGGTTAGGCTTTTGCGTCACGTCACATGACCAATTAATGCGGAATACTTTGCAAAAAAAAAAAAAGGAAAGGTGATTTGAATAATAGCAAATATTCGCAACATTCACCATTGAAATTTCCGTCACGCTATAGCGTGAAGGAAACAACCTACGCACACAAAATAACTACAAAATGTTTCTTCTGAAATTTATCTTTTGTCTGTCACTCTTGGGGAATTCTCGGGTGCACTTAGAGATAGTGCGAGCGCGTTATCTGTGTACTGTATTTAACACAGATAACTCGTGTGACCTTGAATTTATTAGGAAAATCCCATGAGTGTACAAAATATTCAGTTTTGAATTATGAAATTGAGTCATTTGCAACGTCGCTGTTAAGAACTTCCTAATGACAAGTCTTTTTTAAAAAGAGATTTTTTGTAAAACTAACATTTTGGAAAAAAGGAAAAAGAAAAAGTAACAGACGAAATTTCCACTTTGTTTCAGTGAGGATTTTCACAGCAATTTTCAGATACTTTTTTTTTTTCAGAGCGTATCTGAAAATTGCTGTGGCCACCATAGAAACTGCGGTTTACTATTCGCTATTTTTTTTTTTTTTATAAGTATAAACAGTAAAAGTCTGTTCTGGATTGTTTCCAATCCAGTGCATTATGTCTGTTGACTGTATTCGGTTGCCAGTTTTGGTGGATGAAGAACTCTGCCGCCCCACGCCTGTTGAGACAGCTAATTCATGTTATAGTAAAAAATAATTGTGAATAAAAATAATAAATAACTATTTTTTTTTTTTGCATTCTCACATAAGATAAATCGTAAAGCTTATAGAAAATCAATGCCTTGTATGGGAAGAAGTGAAGAAAGTAATCTGTTAAAATCACTCTTTTTGAATTGCTGGAGGTGGTAGTCTTTGGCAATATTCATTGGGAAGGGTGTTCCACTTAACTGAAATAGGAAGAATGCGAGTAGGAGGTACAGCGCGTCAATGCAACTTCAAAAAGGTTGTTGGGCAGTTGTTGCTCTTATTATAGGTTTATTAGTAGAAATGGAAAGCATTATAGATGTCAGTTCTGCTGAACAGCAGCCATGAAAATATCTGTAGAAAACACGATACGGAACCAGAATGTCTGAGACAGTGGTTGGAGAGAAAGGTCCTTTTCCGAACAGCATCAAGAAGAATCTTTAGAAAGGATACAAGATTGAGTATGACGTTCCACTAGGAAGAAAACTTATAAGGTTATGTGTTTACTTGGAGACTGGAACACTTCAGTGTACCTAAGAAGGAAAATTGGTTAAGAAAAATCAGGTTGGTTGGTGTATGAACAGTTTTCTTTGGGGTCATCGCTTATAACAAATAATTCGGCATCTATCCCAGCTTGATTAGGAGAATTGGGAAAAAAAAGGAACCCGTTGAAGTTGGTGAACTTCAATCATCAAGGAAGATCTCGTGGTTGGGATAGTTGGATTACAAGAAATTAAGCTTCAATTATAAGAATTCACAAGATATCAGAATGATTTTCAGAACTGAGGAGTTGTATAGACAGCAGATGAATGAAGCAAGGAAATATTAAGCCACTAAAGATCAAAAATATGCGATACAAGATTAGGAATCCTTGGTAAGGAATACTGGATTGCACAAAAGCACAGATACCAACCTTTTGACAGGAGTTATACAGCGTAGTGAGGATAGCTAAGATGGGCGGAGATTTGTGATTGGGCAGAGAACAGGTTTGATGGTCTGCAGGTTAAGATTATGTGAATCGTTTGATTTAGCGTGCGCTACGAATGCTCAGATGATTTTTTTTAAGAATATTTCTTCTTGGGTGCTTTTGTTAGGTATCCAGTCATGTGATACTGATCAGTGATTATTGGGTGAGATGAAAATACAAACAAATGGTTTGGTTCACTGCCAAGAACAATGATTGCTTAATGAGTTAGGTTATGTAATTTCATCTCATCCAATAATCACTGATCAGTATCACATGACTAGATAACTAACAAAAGCATCTAAGAAGAAATATTCTTAAAAAATTGTCTCAACATTTGTAGTACGCACGCTAAATTAAAATGATTTTAGGCTATCCAAAAGTTCCGGGAATTCGGACATAAATTACATACCCCTAACTCAGGGGTCGCCAAAGTTATCTGCCCCTCGACCCCTTCAAGAGTTTCTCGACTTTTTATCGACCTCCTATATTTTACTATTACGTAATTATAATAGGACCAGCAAAAAAAAAAAAGACGCTTATGTGAGTTTTTAGATTGTTTATTTTATAGTTACAATAAACACTGTATGTATAATATAGTATATATTATTATATTACTATCACTAGTAATATCACTGGTATTACTACCAGCGCTGCTCAACACTTCAATATAGAGAAGTTTAGTTCGTGAATGAATAACGATTGAATTATAATATGTATGTTGATGAATTTTAGAACATTAACGCTCACTTGTATGTCGATGCGCAAAAATGAGACTAGGATCGAATACTTCTATCAGTAAATAAGAACCACGCACGTGTCGCAATCTCGCTCCCACTGCGCCGGCCGGCAGGAACCACCAACATCCGTTTATTGGTAAATACGTCATTTTGGCCTACTTGATTGGCCTCAGTAACCATTTTCATGACCTTACTCCATCTTACAGGTCCTGTTCATGGACCTGGAAGATGGAGGTACTGATCCCACGATTCACTCTTAATTGCGTTGTCATTACCTCCATGACAAAAGTCATGGAGGTAATCCAAGTTAACCGAATTAAATATTACACATACAATGATGTCTTATATTTTTCTGTCGACCCCTGAGCCCAAATCGACCCCTAACAATGTCATATCAACCCCTTTGGCGACCACTACCCTAACTTGTAGTTTCCACTTTCTCCTTCAAAGTAATCTCCTCAAGCGATCCCAGAGGGTTTTCCATGATTCCATGCATCCCTGGAGGTTCTCAAATGTGACTTCTTGCGATTTTTCCTGAATCGCTTTGACACGACTGAGGAGATCCAGTAGGAAAAGTTGCAAGGGGGGGGGGAGGTCAAGGGATGAGGAAATGTCGTGTTTTCGGAAGCCAGGAACTTTCGAACGACGCGTGATGTGTAGGCGGCTTTTGCAACAGTGTGTCTCGTGTTCAAAACGTCCGACAACCTTACTATCTCAAAACAGCATGATAGTTCTACGATCTGCTATGACATCCTAAAGCACTTTTCCGGTGTCGTGTGCTTGTCGAAGTTCGTCTGTCCTTCAAGCGTTTGTACCACCCAAGTTTTGTTTTGGCTCATAGCATTATCACCAAACGATTTCTTAAACATTCGGGGGATTTCTACAGCAGTTTTTTTTTTTTTTTTTAGGTTGAAGAAAAATTTGATGCAGATTCTTTGCTCTTTAAAATCCGTCATTTTAGTTAGAGAAGGAAATGGCAAAACCACTAAAACAGGACGTTACAACAAATGCACGAAAACCAAGAATGCAGCCTCTTAACTTGTCGGCTGTGGGCATACTAATTCACAAAGGCTGATGCTCGCCCCTTCTAGCGATGGAAAGTCGTACCAGAACAGGTTCGCATGCTATGCAAATTCCGCCAACTTTTGGGTATCACCTCGTATGTTTATATACAAAGATCGTGACTAAGTTCTCTTCCTCCTCAGAATTGCCCTAAATGGGAGAACGTAATAAACATCTCGGGTAATATGATTATTTTGCTACTTTGATAAAGTAGTCTATTGAATCTATGGTTGCTAAGATTCAACAAGTTCTAAGGAGAGAAATGTTTTTATAGCAATTGCATCAGGGGCGAATTTTCGATGCCTGCTGCGCAAGCTCATTACTTGAGAAAGAAGTGCTATTTATTTGTTAATAAATGCATGCATTTATAAGCATTCCATTTAGGCTTTTGTTTTTGTAGATAGAAGACGTCTTAAACTTGCGCGGCAATAATTGAGCTTTGCGTTGTGTATCGAAGGCCGATGCTTGCTCGTCTAGTCAAAGCTACCTTGGCTTGCTCGGTTGTGTGAGCTTCCAAATCCTCGCAGCAGCAGCACTGTGATTTCATGCGCGCGCATAGCCATTTCCGCTCCCTTCATGTCTTCTTAAACACAGGCCATAGCCCATGTACATAAATTTCTAAATATATAGTTTTAAATGGTCAGTAATTCATTATTCCGCTAATCAGATTTAAATCATACCTCTCACTCCCTGAATGATAACAAGAGCAAGCGTGAATTTCAAGACCAGCATTCGCTCCTGAATTGCATCCACGAATCCACAGTACGTTAGTCTAATGTGGATCGATTGAGGATTACATTAATGACTACTGATTTTGTGTGTGCGCGCGAGAATATTGCAAATGAATGCCTTGTTTCGAAGAAAAACAGACAGCAGAAATGCTTCCGTTTATAAACCATGTTGAAATAAATCTCATGTCATGGTTAAACCTTTTGAGACAAAGAAGGACAAGGAGTTCAACTTTGTTCCATAGATCATTTTTGTTTGGGCTGAAATACTCCATGGAAACCGATCAATAGCACTTACGGCATAAGATCGTACATTGTTAAGCGCTATAGGTCAAATCTGTGAAAATTCCACAGTAGGAAGTAGAAATGCTGCATATCTACTGACATGCATCCTTCCATACCACCAAACTCCACTGTTGGGATGATACACTTCAGCAGTGAGCATTCTTCATGCAATCTTCCCAAGTAACTGGACTACAGAAATCTCCATAACATTATTCCAAAAAGCCAAGTTAGCTATAAAAAGTAAAGGATAACCGAAGAAGGATAAAAATCCGACTGGATAATATCTTTCAGACGTTCTTCGGAGTACAGTCGCCTCTTTGGTGTACATCTGTTGGCCTTATATATGCTCTAATAGGTCCAGAGTTTCCAAAACCCATTCCATTACTACAATATTAACATAGTTAAACTCAAGGTACTTGAATGTGACATGTACAAAAAAAATTATATTTATAATAAAGTATAAAAAAAAGGCTTAACGAATGTTGATGATCTTCATTGTACGTTGCGTAGCATTAAATTTGCTTAAAAGAAAAAAAAATATTTTTAATTGTTTTAAGATTACGTTGATCTCCGGTCTTTTTTCCGAAACTCTGTAGATTTCATTCAGATGCCAGAATGAGCGTATCAGTATACAGGTCATAATTTTACTATTAGTTTATAAGCGCTTATTTATCAACGAATCATCTAAACCAGTGCTTCCGAAACTTCTGGATGTCAGGGCCCCCTTTGCAAAAATTAAAATATTTCACGGCCCTCCTCGAAAAAAAATCGTAATAGAGATATATTATTATCATATTTATTGTATTTATATTCAATACAAAACATACACAGCTAATATTGCAAAAATCAAATGCAAATATTACATTTTTGCTTCTTACCGTTTGGTTCTGAAGACGATGGGGGTGCTGTTCTGGTAAAATATGAAATACTGTCCTTATTTTGGTCTGTTTCTGCTGCTTCTGATTATTCGCGGGAATTTAAAAAAATTTTTTTTTTTTTTTTAATCAGCCACTAATCCACCTCAGGGTTAAATTTTTAACGTAGAATAGATCAAATAATATCACCACTTACCGATACTGGCACACCACAGACTGATAACATGAAATTAGTGAATATTACCTGAATAAGGGAATCCCCGGACCAGGAACATTTTTCTCTTTTGTGACTTTTCTCCCTTTACGGTAATTAAGCCTAACGCGAAACAGACAGCGAAGGCAGGTTATTAAAACGTGCATATGATTGGTGCGGTATTAACAAAAGATCGTGCAACCGAAAGATAAAAGCGTAGCTGACAATTGAGTTGAAATGCTAACTCTCTTCAACCGAATTCCATATGTGAAACTGCCATAACATTCATTATATATTACTTAGTTTTAACATTACGAATTTTAACACGTTCGGTTGAATTTTATTGCTGCCTTAGGAAATCGAACTCGCACACATCTAATTAATAACAATAGTTTTTAGTTAGATACTGTGTTTGCCCATGCAACATATGGCTTTGTTTCAGTCTATACAGCATAGTTTCTGCATGAGGGGACATGTGATTCATTAATTAGTGTTTTTATCCCAGTTTCTCTAATTGCACTATTTGTTGAGAAATATATTACACAGACTCCTCATACCTTATTCACTGGCATAATAAAAGTACTCTTTTTTATTGCCTCTGCAGTCTAGTGGCTGTTAGGGAGAGAGTGTTGTTTACCACTGCAAGCGAGTTACTGTCTCCCCACATGAACTTGTTTTAAGCTTTTTTACATGTGTGAAGTATATGCGAAACTTTTATTGGTAACAGAAAACTAGCTCAGATGACAGTGATAATATAAAACAAGTTTTGATACGTATATAAAGTCAATATCAACAGTCCCTGATTACGAACGCGTGATGAAAGGGACAGGAAGATTTGAAGCTTCCCTGGAGAGCATTCGAAGTAAATACAATTAACCACTGCCTTGAAATGAAACATATGAATAAGCAATATTTACTAATATTCATTAAGCGCCGAAATACGCAGGAAGCAAAGTTTGTGAACCAACACCAATATGTGAATTTTTCCATTAAAATATAAAAAATAACAAAAAAAGAAATAAAAGTTAAATACGTTTCTTTTAAAATAAAAAAAATCTACTTAGTCTTAAAACATTTTAAATTTGTTTTCAATATTTCACGGCCCCCCTCAACAAAACCTACGCCCCACAAAGGGGCCCGCGGCCCACAGTTTGGGAAGCCTGATCTAGAAGAGTGACATACGAAATATATCGAACTCAACATCCAAGTGATCTACTCTGTAGATCACTTGGATGTTGAGTTCGATTACTTTATCGTTTAATAAAACTTTAAAAGTTTAGTATTTGTTCCATAATGAATAATTTCCTTAAACATTTTGATTTAGAGAAATTTTTATGCAAACGTACTTGGTACGTCGCTGTTAGCAAACTATGTATGTTACTATAGCAACATACCTAGCGGTGAAAAGTCAAATTAACCGCTATCGTTAAGTATGTATTTGTATAATGGTTTTGTAATCGGTCAATTTACATTTTATACTAATAAAAATCTCTATTTTCGACGTTTGAGGTGGCTGAACACTGAAGTAAAAATGCAGAAAGAGAATTGAGTCAGGAAGATACGAAGGAAATGAATAAAATACTACTGAAACGGGGAAAAAAATGGACGAGAAATCTCAAAACAAGTAAATCTTTCCCTATTCTAATTCAACTACGAGCATCATAAGTTAGCTTTTCGGCATCTTGTTTAGATTATAAGTATCCCATCCATCTAAGTCTTTCGATCTACCAATCAGTCCCAACTTTTTAAGCAGGAATATAACTGGAAAGGAATGTGGCATCGAAAAAATATCCACCTTGACCCCCCCCCCCCCTCCATGTTATTAATTTTCCCGAATTCAGTCTTATACTGGTCTAGACAAGGGATGAGGAAAAAAATGTATCCTAGATTATGCAGTCCTAGCCGGATTTCTCTCCTTACCGGGAACTTGAGCGAGGAATCTGTATACAATACTTGTTTATTTTAAACAGAAGAAACAAATCAGTACAAAAGTGTATAAATCCGGATATGTATATCCATATTTTCAAGAAGGGTTCTGTTTGTGTCTGCCAGGTAGCATAGTAATCAATATGTTTTCAGTCAATGACTCCGCTCTGGCTAGACAATTTTTATTATTATTTTTAAACTGAATTTTAATATTTAGGATCTTTATATCACAATAAATGCATGGGTGCCATTTTTTTAATGTACTGAATATAGCAAAACAATATAAAACGGTTTGCACTTCATAAGCCAACAACAACTAAGTTCAGTTTTTCATCGACATATAGAACGACAGTACCACTACTTTCAACACAACGCCATCTACCGTCCACTACTAATAGTATTTTTTGTCTGTGTTTGTATAAATTGCGTGTGTTCTTATGGCCGATTTCTCTGTATGCGGGATGAAAAGCCTAAATTTTCAGGAGAAAAATCCTTGCTACCTCCGTATGAGATCGACTAACTCTTCACTCGAGAAAGCCCATAAAGATTCTATTCTAGTCATGACGAGAATTGAACCTGGGTCTTTTCCAATCGAAGAACGAGTGTACCGTTGATCTTCTATTTAATGGGGGAGGGGATGTATATAAAATAATATTAATGATGTATATTAATGATGGAAAGATGTATATAATATTATCAGGACTAAATTGTAAATTTAAAAGGTTACTTCGATGTGCCCTCCGATTTTTTTTTTTTTATTATTATCCTAATCTTAGCAATAATATATATATTTTTTATGGTAATCAAGTGAATTGGATAGTTTTTTAGTCCAAGTATATTTAAACGCTCTATCAGTATGACACCTAGTTTCATAATTTTTATGCGGGTTCCAGCAAAATCCACGTAAATTTTAATTCGCCCGTTACCCAAGATTTGTCTACTGCTAGTTGAGACCTAAATTTAAGCCAGTTCCCTCTCTGTTCTAAAAATAAACTAAAAGAAACATAAAATGCGATTAATGCAGTCTTGCTTGTATTACTAGAGAAGGATACGGACTTGAACTTTTGTGCCCTTGTCCTAGTGACGCCTGTTTGATTGGGTGGGGAGCTGAGATCGCATACTTTTTCACCTTTCTGATTTTATTGATATTAATTTATTTTCATTTCATAAATGTAATCTGCATTATAATGAAACAGTTTCGGTTCTGTTTTTTTTTTTTTTTTTTTATGACAATCACGTCAACTCTTGGTCTTCCACCGTTCAAACTTGGCAATATACAAAGCCAATTAACCAGCGTAGAGATGGGAAAATATCAGAATGTGTGAGACTGGCCTTGACCCAATCCCAAGAGTGGAAAAGTACTTGAAATGTGTCTTTTGTGGTCATGAGGCAGCATGGGCCAAGGCCTGTTTGACCTTGGCCTAAGCTTATAGGTAAGGCAACCGTGTGTGTGTGTGTGTGTGGGTTGTGGTGTTGATGATGACTTGAGGGAATGGTCAACACACGACTTCCTGATAGTTAACTTTTTATTTATTTATTTATTTATTTTGCGATTCCGTGAGAACTTAAACTGGCTTCGCCCATTGGTGAGCTAAACAGAGGTAATACTTTATGTGCCGTAGTAAAATATACCCTTTTAACTTCGTACAGTTACGTAACAACGCAGGGCATCCTGCCTTTTTCGGAGGCAATGGATTCGATGTGAAAAATAACCAGTCCTTATATCAAAACTGAAGAGAACTAGAGACAAAAACAAGACGTTACAATGGCAAGTACTTTTACTGTTTCACTGCAACAAATTACATAATGGATATTTGGTACTTAAAGTGTTGCAAATATAAACTAGACTCGAAAGATAACACACCATTTCTCTATTGTATAGGAATATTAAAGCTAAGACCAATCTATTATATATCTGTTAACTGTGTATTCTCTGGCTAGTTTGCGCAAGAAAAAAAAAACATTTTCTCGAAGGAAAAACCTATAACCCTGGTATGATACCAGCTAAGTCACTCTCATGAAATACCCTATAAAGATCATACGCATTCTCGACTGGATTCGAACCAGTCTTTCCAAACGACTGCGTCAATTAACTGAGCTAAGGAAAGCAGAAAAAGAAGGTGACCGCCTAATACTCTAATTCTGTTCCAAACAAGAAAATGTTCGTGAAAATCCATGCATTGTAATTCTGAAATTATTTCACTTCCCAATAAAAGACTTTAGCTGAAAAAGTCATCGAACCCATCTCTTATGAATGGTCAGTCAGCTAACAGGAGCGAAGAAATGTGGAGAATCTGTTTCCATAGTGAGCTGGTCAAGGTCACTCACTGTGTGAATGCACACTGAAGCAAGAGAATTGGTTCTTACTTTAGTGCTCAGTAAACCAAAGAAAAGTTTGTTGAGAGGAAGAAAAGTCAGTTTTTTTTTTTTGGGGGGGGGGGGTTATATAGCAATATGCTGTGGTGCAAGAAATATATTTTAGAAAGGACAGGGATACCGCGCTTGCTCACAGCAGATGAAAAACGAACTCGCATGAAAATCTCCGAACAGTGCTTGGAGCGTTTTAACAAGAATAAAACTGATTTTTTGGGTCGATTTATTACTATGGATGAGACTTGGATTCACTATTATGCACCAGAATCCAAACAGTGGACAGAAACCGATTGTTCAGCGCCAAAGAAGAAAAAGTCGGTTCCATCAGCAGGAAAGGTCATGGTGTCGATGTTTTGGGATGCTAAAAAAGGCATTTTGTTTATTAATTATCTTGAAAAGGGTTTGCAGAAGAAAAAAGTCATCTTTCATCAGAACAATGCACCTGCCCAGAAAGATGTTTTGGCAATGGGAAAATTAAGGGATCTGCTATGAACTGTTGGATCATCCACCCCATTCCCCAGATTTGACTCCCTCTGACTTCTATCTCTTCCCAAAACTGAAACTCCTCCTCGCTGGTCAGCGTTTTTCTTCGAATCAAGAGGTGATCGCAGCTGTAGAGTGGGGTATTCTGCAGATCTTACTGAGAACCACTACAAGGACAGGGATAATGGCGCTGGAGCAAATGTATTAATCTGAGGGAGATTATGTTGAAAAATAAAAATAATTTTGAAATTATAAATTCGTTTTTTTTTGTTTTTTTTTATTGTTAGGCCGAGAAATTTCAGACCACCCTCGTACAATGGTGGTCTGAAATTTCTCGTATACTTGCAGTATGTGTTCAAAGCGATACTGTTATATTCTGTAGACATATTATACCAAGCTATACGTAATCTATTTGAGTTATAAGTCAGCAGTTAGAATTGAACAGATGATACAGGAAGATGGTCTGATGTTAAATCAGTGTAAGACAAGGGATAACACTCTTATTCACCATCTATACAAATCGCAGTATGAAAGAAAGTGCCATTTAAACCTGATATCAAAATTGGAGATTATTTTATGTACGTATTATTATACCTTTTTATCCAACACTGGTTTGCTAGATAGATTTTTTTTAAGGAATTGGCTGTAACAAATTCAGCAATAAAAAGACGATGAAATTAAGCCTGAACATAAAAAAAAACGTCGTCTGTATTCAGAATGTAGAACAAGGAAAACATTTCAGCTTTTTAGGGCAATTTTGAGTGAAGTTGACAAACACAATGTGGAAATAAACAAGAATCGATAAAGCTGGTTTGGTAAGAAGTCAGCTGAATAAATTTATACGAAATAAGAGAGAAATTAGTTAAGACTGACACGAGCTGTATACAAGACAGTGTTCCAACCAATTCTAACTTATGAATCCGAGAGTCGGCCTAAAAATAAAAACACTTGATCAAAGAAAAATTGGGGAGTGAACAGATGCATTAATGGCAAAAATAATTAAAAATAAGGAACTTGACATCATTATTATTCAAGAATATGCGAGCAAAGCAAATCTTAGGTGGTATATGAAGTTACCGTATGGTCACTTAAACAGAATAGGGGAGGCAAGTTTAGCAAACGTTTTTCCAAGAAGACCAAAATCTAGGTGGATTGATACAATAAGTACCTTAAAAGAAAAAAAATGTAAGATCTCACAATATTGGGGTCGTAATACAGAAGACAGCACTAACTACGTGAAAACATTACATTTTTACAGCCTACTGTCCTGAATCCCCTTGAGAATTCGGATCAGGAAGTATACAATGCATTCTTTTTGCCATCTCTATCAAAAACTTTCATTCCTCTTAAAACTAAACTTGCGTCAAGCATGAAATAAGACTGATATATTGCAAAGTAATGCTTTGCTATATCCTACAGTATAGCGTACACAACAAATTTCCTCTTGATTAATTATGATTATTTCATAATCGCTTTTTTACTACATATATTCAAAACAAGAAAAAAGGAAAAAAAACGTTGAGTGGGATGTAAAATCATCTCTCGTCTAAATAAAAAAAAGTTTTCGAGCTAGCCTTGAAATCTTTAAGGACACACACAAAAAAGCAACCTTCACTATTAATGAAGTAACCTTTTAGGTTATTTGTACATCGTAAGCCATCATTCAGCTATAAATAAACATTACACAACTTAAACGTACAACTTCGAAATATTCAAGTTCAATGTTATCCAGTTTTTCCCATCTATCAACCAACATGCCACACTATCCCATTACATGTTTTTTATGATAATTCTACACACAAAAGTTGCTATATACTTTTTCTTCAACAATATTAATAAATTATATGCGGACTAATTATGTATCGCATTTCTAAAAGCTGCCGCTAGGGGTATTTTATTAGCATTTACGTGCCATCCTCAATAACTGAGCTATTTATAAAAATAATTTCCTACCATATAGTTATGGCAGTGCTAGTGGTCAGAAAATCGTACATAAGCAAAGCGAATTGTACGCTAGTAAAATAAAAAGCTAATAAAATTCTAGTAAAAAAAAAGCAGACGAAACAGAGTTATGACGTCACCCATTTAGCAGAAGCTACGTTTAAAAAAAATTCCAAAAGGAACACGGTAATGATAATATTAACTGGTTTTAATTATAGTTCGTGTATTGCATGTAATAATAACTAGGTGTGATTAAAGAATTTCGTTAGTTAATAGTTCTGAGTCAAGTAATTGACTATTAGTTTTGTAGCGTTACGATATCAAATGTGTACCTTAAGCATACCGAACAGTAAAGAGATTATTTTTCATAAGTGAAGCAAGTTGTCCATGATCTAAAATGGGATTCTCTCATGGCCTGGAAATTCATTTCCCCTGACCTAGATCCCTCAAGAATTAGCGAAAACCTAGTGGGAAATGAGTAGCACGTCAAAAGAAACCTTAGTCTTAAATAGTTCCAAGAAATAATTATACTCGAAACATTAGCAAAATGCCTTTTTTTGAGAGACACGTGTAACATGTTGACCTTCATTTTGATCATTTATATTTAGTTATGAGAAAACTGATTGATTAAATATTTTTAGTGTAACACAGATTTGGTTAATGCAAACTTAGAGTTTGTAAGCTAGTAAGTATATATTTAATATTAAAAATGTTTATTTTGTTTACCATACTGCCGTTGGCACACTCTCCTTCGATGAGTCTTTGGACTCCCTGGAGTTGTCACAATAATAATATCTGAAACATTCATTTCTTCAAAATGTCATAAAAGCTTGAAAAAAAAAAAATGGCAATACGTTTTAGGGTTATGCGTTAACATTTATTTATTAATTTATTATTTTTTTTGGTACATCGGTGCTCCATACGTTATTCTTAGTTTGGAGAATCTTTTCCCCACTGCAATTACTTGTAATCAGATATACAAATTCTAAGCCACGATCTTTAGTGAAACCGACTCCAGTTTTTGTTGTTCTGCCATATTAATTGCAGTTTGGAATTGTATCGCCTCGTTTTGCAAAAGACTCCGGTAACTTCTAGCGAAGCTATTAGCTACAGAAATGTCATTACTTAACCTTTCTTTTTCAAAATCTTTACAAAATATTGACTGAATTAGGAGCTAGTAACGTCTAAATTACAAAACCACCGTAACTCCATTGGTATATACAAAACTCTTTGGGTGGAAAAGATCTGGGTTCGCATCTCATTTAGAACGCGAAGAAGCTCACCGGCTAATTCAATTGAAGGTGAAATGAGCTGGTCCCAGTTTTCCCTCGCGCAACCAGGAAACACTTGAACACACACAATTCACAGTCCAAAGTATACTTTAGAAGCATAGGACCAACCACCTTATCCTCTTATTACGGTCACGATCCCTGCTAGAGCCATCTGATGTCTAAATAAGAAACGTCAAATACAATTATGTCAATCGCCAGAGCGTTTTGGTTCCTCGGACCCATTTTAGATTAGATTTTTGAATCCAGCGCACATTTTCTGTCGTTTACTGCTATAAAATATATACATAATTATATTTTATATGATAAATATATGAATTCAGTGCCTCCACTGCCTCAGTAACGATGTCTCCTTTGGCTGCAAAGACCTGAGGTTCATAGAGTAAATATAATTTTCTCATTTGCTTGTACTAACGGTAGATGCAGTGATCTCAGGGAATGAGCTCGTTGACAGATTCATCTAAAATTTTCATGCGCGCTAATCAATAAATGCAATTTTGCCTTTCAAGATATCGAATTTTTGTTGAACTGTCGCCATGTTTGAAATCTACAATACAATGAAATGGATGCGCATGTGTACATAGGTAAAAAAAATTGCACTCGCTATACAGTCGCGCACCTGCGTAAACTGTATATTCTCACCATTAGTTGAATCAGTTTGGGAGTAATTAAAAAGGTCATTCGCAGTCTAAATTAAGATGGAGCTATTCTTTTGATTTATTTGGTCACAAATAAAAGTTCTCTTCGGTATCGAGAGTTGTTCTATGCATAAATGAACGTATGGTTATAACTTGAGATTCTACTTATACGCTGGACATTTTTCCTAACTTTCTAGTTTATATACTGAATTAACAATCGAATCCATGAAATATTTAGTTAAATATTTTCTTTACAAAAAAGAAAAATATTGTATTTTAAAATCTTTAGAATTCATGTCTCTTTACCCCCCCCCCCCCGCTGACTCTTTTCTATTGTGAAGAACTAATCTTCGACCATTTAATGGAAAGAAGAAAATGTGACCTTTGGTGGGAACACACAAATTTGTCATCGCTGCCATACATACCGCACGTGCTGATCGGAAAACAAGTTTGGGTGCGGTGCATTCCAGAATGGACCTGGTGACCTGAATAACGATTTGCACTCCCTAAGACGCCTTTCATCCACATGAAACATTCGGCATCTTTAAGAAACACATTTGTTTCCAGCTTTTCATGAATTCACCTTATAACATAACAAGCGCAACGTGATTTATATTTTTTTTTAATCAAAAAAGAATCCTACCTCCCAGTCTCATTTGTTCAATTGTCCAGTCAGCCATTTTATTTTATCATGTGCGCATGCGTAGACGCTACGTCTACACATGCGCACATCCAGTTCTTGCAACAATCATTATCTCAACATTACATGATTAATATTTGCTGTATGAAGTACTTATTACAAGTTTATTCTTTTTACTTTACTTTTTTTTTTAGTACAAATCTCGTATATGTACTTTTCCCATTATTCAATATTGGTAGCTATGGATAAGGAATGCGCGAAAATATTACTAAACAGAATTACCACTCGTAAATATTGTATTACTGAATTACAACTGCCATTTCAATGCTATACACGAAGAAGGTTAAGGAAATAAGCAGTTGCTTTGCTTATTTTCGTTAAACTGTAACTCAAGTACCGGTAATTGTTATGTTGTGTTACAGAGTCACTGTCCGACCTTTGAATTGCGATTTGCGTTCTTAGCGAAGTACTGCACGTGCGTGATACTTTTCCTCTCCTTCCCCGCTGATCCCAGCACTCACTCCTTGGAGTTGTAGAAATAAGATAAGGATCAAAACAACTGCAGACGATAGCTGAAATTACTTTCGCCCGTCTCGTATACCCGTTTTAACTTCCGTCTAGTTGGAAATCACCTTTTTTTTTTTTTTTTTTTTTTTCTCCAAGTACAGGGGATGTCAAATAAGTCTAGTGAACCACTACTGTTATGGTGCTCCACAAGCAATGGTCATAACGGAAATGTTACATCGTAGTTACATCCATTGAGGATTTTTAAATACTATTAATAATACGATAAATCTTTCAAATAAATGAAATTTTAAATTGTTTTTAAAATTCTTGCAGCAAACTAAGCAACGTCATGCAAATTTAAATTGATATTTAATTTTGATCCCGTATTGTATCTCGATTCATATTTCCCCAACCACAGTACATTCGTACTGTAGGTCGGCGAAGATTTTTCTTAGAGGGGAGGGCTATCTCCTCTTATAGTCACTTACAGGAGCGGCTCGTGCATAGGCACTGCAGCACCCCCAATTTTTCTCGATATATAAATATATTTATTTATTAATATTTGCTTGTAATATTTAATTTTATCATCAACAATCCTATGCAATTCTCTTATTTTGTATAAAAAAAATAAAAATCCATCTTGTAGCACTAAGGAGGGCGAAGGACGCTAACAGCACTGTGTTTACCAGTGTCATATTGTTACGCGCGCAAGCATATGCACGTCATAGTGAGATGCGAGCTATTAGCGTAATGTGGCACTGTCCTTCGCGCAGTTCCACTGTTTATATGCAGTTTGTACCAGTAGTAGAGTGTTCGTAGTGCTTATCGTGTTTACTCCGTCTTTTTAAATATTTGGACATTACAATTGAAGGATTTAATTGTAATGTCCAAAAATTGTAAATCCATTCCTTTAATTACAATTAAAGGAATGGATTTTATTCTTAAGTAATTTTGAATTATACTTAACTTTATAATTTTATCGATAATAAACAGTATTTTTTCATGTTTAATTTTTTTTTAATTTTCACCATAATTTTGATATTTTATCCAAACACGTATACACCGTACTTACAGTGTGTAAGTCTATTTCGAAAGTTGCAGCACCCCCACGATTTCAAGACACGAGCCGCCACTAGTCACTTCTCCTTTTATAAAACGATTTCGGACGAAATCCGAACTACTTAATAAAAAAACAATAAATTCCGCTGTGCTCTGTTGTTCATAAGTCCCTTTCCATGATGAATAAAATATTAAATTCCCATTCAAAATGTTAACGGCTTTTATGTTGAAATCAGAGGATTTTCGCATCATCCTAATCCGAGTGAGTGCGAAATACGAGATTCTCCAAACAGTTTTCATTCGGGGTTGTTAAACAACATATCGAGTTCCTGAAAAAAAAAATAAACGACACTGCTATTTCCGAAAAATAGTAGTATCGTTTATTTAACCGATGTTGTTGTGGAAAATGAGATCTAGTATTGACATAGTTTAATTGTAGTTGAAGTATTTTTGTCGTCTACAGAATTGTTAGGAATTTTGGTCATTCACAGTAATGAATCAAAAAAGCCATAAATAAATGAGGTTGCAATTTCAAGAATTTGTTATAAAATGCAAAAACTTTTAAATTGCATATTTTACTGGAAGTTCAAGGCGATTTTTTTTTTTTTTTTTACTGAGAGAATTACTTGTCTAGACAGTTGTCTGTAAATGATCCCCCATAGGATGTGGTTGTTCTCGTGAAAACACAGTAAATTAGCCAGATCTGAGAAAGGTATTTACGTGTTTATCTCCTCTGGAATTTAGTTGTGACGCAATAAAAATATCAATACAATCTCCTGAAATGCTATTTAGTTTTTACTGGAGAACCTGCTGAAATTCGTCCGCGTAGCACTTGATACAGCTTCATCCACCTGACTGAAGCTGTACCAAGTATTGCTTCGCTGAATACATACACATGTGGGTTCGCATGTTTGAGAATCGCTGCATGAGGGTCCCTGAGACTCCAACTGATGATAAAACTGAAAAGGCCTGAGCAGTTACTTTCAATAACAGAATACCTAAGTGGAAAACTAGTTATAATCTGGTTTCTAGAGTTTGTCGGTTTTTTAAAAACAGTTTTTTTTTTTTTTTTAGATAAATTTGTTTGTGAAATTCGAAAACCGGTTTTTAAATTTAAAAAACCGGCGAATATCAACGTACACCATTTTGGAGAAGATTTTAATTTGGGCTTACTTCCAATAGCGTTGCTGCGATGCTAAGAAAACACTAGAATTAGTTTCTGAGAGGCTGCTAATTTTTAATTTGGATCTCGCAACCGACATAGTGGAAGCGACAAATGGTGTTGCTGTTATGAAAAAATTTCGCCAATTATCACCTATAATTAAACTATGCTATTCACACGGCATACGCTTAGCAGCTACTGATGTGTATATTAAAATAAAGAAATGACTCGAACCGATGTATAAGTGAGGAATCGGAAGATGAAGGATGCTTTTACGGGAAATTTTCCCGTAAAAGATAGCATTCTTCAGAATTATGTAAAACAAGAAAAAGGAATTAAATCTGATTCTTGACTGTGGAATGAAGCTCAATATCCTAAAATCACGGACTTTCTTAAAGTGTTGGGACCAGTACGTCTAGCAGCTGAGACCTTAGGGTGACGAGATGCCAATTTATTAAACAAGTGAAGGCATATTTGAATTTCTGTTAAATGTACTAAAAAATTTAAAGACTGAAATTAGTTCCCAATTATGAAATGCTTTAGAAGTACGAATTCAAGAAAGAAGAGAAGTTGGATTGGTAACCCTTTTGTTATATTTGCAAAATCCACAAAACATTTCAAAGAAATTTAGTGTATTTTCATTAGCTTGAAAACTCGATATTAAGTTCTCTTATCTGGAAAAATATCGTCTAGAATGTATCCAAATTCTTGCATGGAAACAGATTCCGATGAATATATCGGAGACGGAGAAACTATTAATCAGAGCAATGATGAATAGTTTCTAAAAGAAGCCATGGGAAAATCAATTCACAAGTTTCTTGAGAAACCTGAAGAAATAATATCAAACCCGAAGATACTGAAACCATAAAACCAAGTTCAGTACCAGTGGAGAGTAATTTCTGTTTCAGGCAATTTTGTATCTAGAATAAGAACCGTATATTTTATACGGAGGTTAGTTTTTTTATTGTTTGGTTTTGTATGGAGGATATTTTATTGTTTTTTTTTAGTTCCATAAATATTAAACTGAAAAATTTTAAAATAAGTATAATTTTTTTTACTGTTTTTATTATATATATTTTTTTTTTTGTAAATATTCGAAAACCGGTTTTACCCGATTTTTTTGGAAATACTGGAATTCGAAAACCGGTTTTTTCAAAAGTCGGTGTTTATATAAACCCTACTGGTTTCCCTATACAATTATTTCCAGCAAATTTCACTGGCTGTAGTTTGCGAGTTGCATTCTGAACAACCACTTCAATGAGATTTTGGCATTATTTAGCTGAAGCCAAAAATTCGGAACGAATGCCGAGAAATACGTCCATAAATCGTTGCATTTTTTTTTTTTTTTAATGACAACATCCTCCTTCGAATGCGAGCCCAACTGTAAAGTTTCTCTGCAGTGTGAAGGATCAGTTTGAGCCAGTCAAAAGGCTTTAGTTTACCACCAGGTTGCCAGCGATCAAGTAGTGAATGAAGAGATGTCTACATACAAGCTTATGCGCCAGTGAACTAAGCTGAATTCAAAACCAAGGAGTGCAGACGTTGCAACTTAAATGCACTCCATTTTAGCTGTCCCTGTTGGAGATTATTTGCCTGTATGCGGATATGATTGTGAATTTATTTGGAGTGAAAGGACAGGGAGCATTGGAAAAGGATGAAAATCATGGGGTTTAATGTGATCACAAATCTGAATGGTACATTGTAGTACTGTATGAGCTTCTTTGATGCCGTACCGAAAAATAATTTTTCATAGCTTTCGCCCACGTTTACCCCTAGCAACTAGAATGTGTGGTGGCCATGTTTACCATTGAGGGAGTGGGAGTAAGAAATGTTATACTATCCCGTTATTACGTCAATAGCCATAAAGAGTCATTATAAGTTCATCTGGAGAAAAAATAGACACCGGTTGCCCTTTTGCCCTATGGCGAAATGGACTTCTTGGAGTACATCATAGAAGTATCTATTTTAGCAATTAGGGGACTTTTCTAACCATCGAACATTATCTATGTTTCTAAAAAGGTTATCGAAGTCACTGCTCTTTGTGGCAATTCTTGATTTTTGCTTCCGGGGAATCATTCAATATTTCCCAAGCTGTTTTGAACACTAAATGAAATTTTGGTTTTTATCGAATCCGGTGTCAAATTTCGATAAAAAGGTGAATGAACCCACGGATGAAAGTAGAGCAAAACGTAGGATGTTACTTCTAGCATACGTAATTGCGTTTTATACATTTTTTTCTTTACTTTCTAATCAGTGCAAAGCAATTTTAATTTTGTATTTTAAAAACAGTTGTCATCTTTCAATGAAGCCTATACGATAGGAATCTGCTCCTATTCTCATTTTGATCATTCTAGGGCTTCGAAAAACGAAATAAAATCGATAAATCTTTTATCCGCTTTCCAATTTCCAAGATTATTTCCTCTCCACCAGTGGTTTTCGAGTTTTAGGGATTAACTGGCTTTATGAAAAAACGATTAGAAAAACCGAATCATTTATGCTGCTTTTAACATCTTATATCTCTTAAAAAAATGGACAGATTATGATGAAATGTGGTATTATTACAATTTGTAAAGTTAGTCTGATTTTACGATAGAAATCTAAATCGAAATTAATTGAAAATGATAAAAAAAAAAACATTTTTGTTGGCATTTGCAACTAAAAAGTTGTAGTCGCCAACAAAAACTAGACTTTTGGAATTAGGTATTTTTTTGTTTAAAAAATTAATTAAATATGCAAGTGAACTTTCGTGTTTCAAAAAAGGCACTGTACAGGGAAACTACCCGTCAGTTGGCAACCCCACCTCCTCGTTGGTTTGGATAAATTCCACGAAAGAAAGAAAGACTTGCGAAAACATGTTCAAACCAAACTAGAAAGATGTACTCGCTAATAAAAACACTGAAATGGATGTCGTTATACCATAAATTATTTTCTTTACCAGGTGTGACACCACTTGTTTACTGAAAATTCAAAACGTTGCAACCCCCCCCCCCTTCGAAACTTATTTAGCAATGACACTGCTACTCACCCTTGTCTTGATACACCACCTTTTTGTCTCATCAGCTCCAAAACATGCTGGAAATAGATTCGCCGGTAGAGACGACGACGATCCAAGCAAAAATGGTCTAAAGCTACTCAAAGAGAGAGCCAAAAGGCTTCTCTTTATTATTTCTTATTAAATATTAATTATATAATTAAATTATAACTATAAAAGTGGCAATGTAAAATTATTCAAATTAAGTGGATATTGAATCCAACATTATTTCATAGTCGAATATGGAAACAAGAGTTTCATGCCGACACGGGGGGGGGGGTTGGGCGCCGTAGCCCTCCCTAGTAGAGACTATACAAGTTTCGGTAGATATACAAGCGTACGCCAACCTTTCATGACGGGCAACTCGTAGTAAAGGTGGAGCAAGTTCCGATCACTGTCCTTAGTATTTTCCCATAATGTAAAACACATTCCCCAGGAACTAGGAGATGTATGATGTTATACATTGCGGGGGGGGGAGGTCACTACCCAGAACGGTTTCGACCTCTTTTGAGGTCTTGTCAGTGGGAGCTAGACCAAGAATACTCAGGATGAAGCGATACAGAACTTTTACTTTTACGATACGAGAAGGCGCCAAAAATTACTGAAAAAGTAATTCTTTTAGGCTTCATTTAGGCAATGTAAAATGAATAATGTTGGGTAAAAATGATGTTGGATTCAATATCCACTTAATTTGAATAATGGTCTAAAGCATTCAGATATTAAGGAAGTGTCTCAAATGAAAGTATCCTAATTAACTTTCTATAATTAATGTCCCAACTGCATATTCAAATAATTATATTCAGTTTATCAGCCTTGACGTCAATTTTTATTATTGAAGGCCACGTTTTTGGCCTCATTCCTAGATTCCCTACTTACACTTCCTTGAAAGCTGATTTGTAAATTTGTAGCCCTCCCCATCTTACGCAACTTCACGTTTGTGACGTAATTAAAACTGACACGTGCTAGTTCATTAAAAATCTCTGGAATACTTCCTATTCTCCTTGCGTCAGTTGGTTGTGATGTCGAATATTCGGAATCAAAATGCAAAAAAATTATTATACATTTGATCCTGAAGAATGTGCAACAAATAACCTTCTGTATAATCACTGCTACGATTCTAAAATTTCTTGAAACCAATGTTCATAATATATATTTTCTCTTCTGAAGTTTCTCCACGAAAATTGTGTATATTGTAATTCAAAGTTCGATAGCATTATAATTATGATAAAAGAACCAAGTATGAGTATTTGAGGTAAAAGTCAAGCATGCATGACTGCTTGTTTAAAAAAAAGTACCCAACAGAAGCATGTGTAGCTTATAATGCTTCTCTTTTTTCTTAAAAAATGTTTAATTAAAAAAGAAAAACAACCATTTCTAACCCAACCCTGTCTTAAGTTAATAAATTTTAAATGTTGTCTTGTATACTAGACATTGGATGTCGGATTTCTCTTGCTTCATAAAATTCATCCAATGGCTTCCATTGATGTTCGCCGTACTTATTATGTATGGAAATTTTTCGATATTTAATTTACCATCTTCACCAATTAGGTTTTTTTTTGTTGATTTACCACTTTTAAATATTTCTCTTTTAATGTAATCCTGTCAATTATGTAAAATTCTGAGCCACCGCATTAATTGTATTTTCTCTTACTCTATCATTTTTCTATAACCTTCGTTGTCACAGTAACAAGAAAGAAAAAAAACCCATTGCATATATATCTTGTCAAAGCAATTAACTCGTGTTAGTAAATAGCCTTGAAGTCCCCCCAGCATGTAGTATAAAGAATTAAGCTTAATATTTTCAACTTGAATGCCATGTTAATGTAAAACTTTCCTTAATTATGTGGACTATATAAATGACAGTGGGAACCACTCGACTTTGCTTCGGCCCTAATTTAACAAAATATCTTCCTGTACTTCTAACTTACGTAGAATGTTTATTTTTGAACAGCTTTACGCCTTTTCTCTTGGCATTCAGCCTTTTATTCAACAAATCAAACACATTCCTTATACTCTCATGATACCTTACCTATCTGACAAATACTAGGCCTTGGAAATCCCCTATTTAATAAACACAACTCGTTCAATTTTTCTTTTTAACCACGCATACTTGCATAATTATTTCCTGGAACATCTCACAGGGAGAACCTCCGGTTACAAAATTAACGGAGAAGGATCTGAAGTATCCTCCCCTATCAAGGAATTGTACAATATAATCAGAAACTAAGAAGTACTTAAGTATTTTTGTGAAAAGCACCTAAGATACTTGAAGCGTTCTGATTACCAAACACATCGCTTCCGGAACTACATGTGTCAAGAAATCGGGGGGGGGGGGTAGATATTTTTGTTGATAGGCGATGTTATCAAATGTCATACTCCGACCACGTCCTATAAGTAGCTAGCTTAACGACCACAAACACGTGCAACGCCCTGTTGATAAGGAGGAAGAGAGGGAAGACAAGTTGCTCCATGATGTCCTCATTGCGTCAGTTTAATCTTGAGGACATGTTTTTTTTTTTTTTTTTTTTTTTGCGTCTATTTAACGTCACAAATTCTTTCGGTTGTGGGATTTTTCCAGTTGATGACGTCCGAGGTTTAACATTTGACCGTGTATGATCTAATTTCTAGTCGCAATATCTTCGGAGGGGAACTTACAAAAAACAAAACTTGAATTATTACTTGTGGGTCTCATTAACGTAATCAGTCAACTTCCAGCTTGAAAACAAACTCGTAAATTTGTGCTGTTGGATTTACGTAATAAGGGAGTGGAAATCGATTTACTTTTGTTTATTCAGAAAGGTGGCAATGCTAAACGCCTTTTAGGTATCGGGACTGGTTCTTTTCCCTTGTTTTGTGACAAGAGTTCAATACTTAATGAGAATCATTTTGCACTTTCTAAATTTGTTACATTGTGCAGTCTTTAAATGCTGGTAGTTAAAATGTATATTTGTTTATTTCCTTGGATTCTTACGATAACCAATGGCAATAAAAGAACTTTTAGGAAATTCTTTCTTTTGGCCCAAAATTTTTTTTATTTTCTAATTTTAAGGAATAACTCAATCTGAAGTAGCAAAAACCCTTAAGATGCACCCTATGATAACAGAAAATCCATGGTTATTCTAAATACAATACACGAACATAACCTTAAATTCATATTTTCAGTCTCCATTCATCATTGTTTTAATCTTACATTTCTTTTATGTTAATGAGGTCCAGTTCCATCGACTCAACTTTCTGATAATGCATTTTTTTTGAATGAAAACATTTCTGCCCAAGTTTCAAGTATTTAAATTTCTATTTGTGAGAACGCTACTCCAGAGAATAAACGAAATGTAGCATATTGAGCATACATATAGATACATCGCAAAATCCCCCCCCCCCCCTCGATGTAGTACTATCTTCAAAACTAAGATATTCACTGCACTATCCGAGAAAATCCAGTGAATGCTAGTTGGGAGATGGACAGAAACTGAGATTCGAGTTGCGCAGCCGTCCCAGATGTTTGGGATTGTCTTTAGGTTGGAGATGAATTCCATTATCCTGCTTATTACAGCCCTGAAGTGGCCTTGAAAAAACTCTGTTAGAACAGGGCTTTCAGATTAATCTTTGGACCACCCACAGTAGTGTTATAGGGATTCACATAAAATCTTTTTGTCCCATCACACCTAGCATTTTTTTTTTTTTAATCCTTGCTCCATTACCATCATGTGGAACTGGGTTCATCTTGTGCCTCACTCCCTGGGCATTATGGTCTCCCTTCAAAAGTTGATCAATTAGTATAATTTGTTATTTTTGCCTCAAACCCTTCGACAATATGTCGGAATGATTTTCATAATTACAGATTATTTTAATCCGTTTTTGAACTCTATCGTTTATTACTTTTCTAATGCGAGGGCAAAATTTCATTAATTTTAGTTTCTGAAATCTTTTCGTCCACTAGTTTAATCAGGCGAGTTTATTTAAACTAATGTGTTTGTTTCATATATATCGGCTTATCACATTCTGAAGCATTTTCAAGGATGATGATAAAGGCTTCTTCTCCCTACTACGTATTAGGTCTACTGGCCTGATACGACTTGACTTGAGCTCTTCTAAGTCGTACCCTTCCTATGCCTCCCGGTATATCCCATGGCTGTATCTCGTGTGCTCACGAGGCCGGTTTGCCTGCTTGCGGGAAGAAAAACCCCAGATAAACTGTGGAGAAAAACCCTGCTGTCGATGCCCAAGACTGGTTAACTAATCTATGACTGAAAAAGATCCTTAAGCTCCTCACGTCGGCGACGGGAACCAAACCCAGGACACCCCTTTCCCAAGGGCGCAGACGTTATGATAATAAAGGCAAACAAAATAAAATTGAATAAGAATATGAAATTTCAAAAAACTTCAAATATATTGACTACGCCCTCTGGATGTCATCATGAGGTTCTCTGTTGGTTTAAGCAGAAGTCTCTTAGCTATGACATTTTTTTACATCCAAATCTATTTTAAATTAGGCGCTTCTGTAGAGCATAAAGTGAATTCCCAAAATCTTTCACTTTTGAAGCAGTCTTTTGTAGGATATCAAGTGTGCAGGATATCGAGCACATGTCAGTTCAATCCAAATTGATTCATATACATGATGAATCATTTAGCTACGGATCTACCAGACTACCCATCAGCCACTTTACACTGGTGATGTATCTTCTATTCATGGCGCTTATAATTCACACCCGAGAGAGAGAGAGAGAGAGAGATTGGCTAAAAGGAAGAGTTGAAATACCAACTACAATTACTAATTATAAAAATGCTTATAAACCAATATTTAAAAGAAAAGTTTGTAACTGATATGAATAGTGAATTTTTCAGAATAATCCTTTGTCCACGCTTGATAATATGCAGACCAGTAGGAAGCATTAGCAGTGCAAACTATCTTATGCAGTCTGATAGATTTACGGCTTAACAAGGAACACAAATTGATATAATTATGAACTGTTAGACCACATTTTCGACAGCTGTTGGTTGGGAAATAACTGTTACTGGAAGATTTGAGAATCAGTTGATGCTTACGGAATATAAATTATGCTCTTGCTCAAATCGGGAGACCGCTATTTTCCATCAAAATCAACAATAAAAAGGTCACCTTTGACTACACCCAGAGGCGAGGTGACCTTTGAACAATTGCTTGAAATTATTTTCTCCGCCAAATTTGCTATTTGTCCTCGTGTTTGTTATCCTTGAAGTCTGTTACTGCAGACGAAAATTAGATTAAAATGTCTTAATGACTTATCACGACACATGAGGAAAAAGAAGTGTCGCGCTGATATGTAATGAGAACAATTACTTTCTTGAGAAGAAAAAGTAGCGCGTCTTCCTGGGAGGCAATTTCATCTTAACATAACATTCCATCATTGTCCACGAACACCAACATGTTGTAAAACTTTTTTTTATCTATTCGTCAAGAAAACAATTCATTTTAAATTGTAAGTATTCCAATAGCGGTCATACTATATTACTTCCATTGACTTGGACATATAATTTCTTCACACGTAACCTTTCAAGCCTCTCGTATATTGTTATTACTCAAAGAAATTTAAAAGAAATTCTCTCGTTGCATAAATGCAATTCATTATATGTCGGTTCCTTCCTGTTCAAGAACCGTTTCCAGTTGTGTTTAACGACACTTCAACCGTATTACATACCTTGACAGTTGCATCAGATAATAAAGGGCATATCAATGGCAAAAATTCGAAATTAATTAGTACCAATTGATAATAATTATAGCCTGCTTGCTTATTTTCTAAAAGACCACCCCTAGTATTAAACGATGGCTTTTTATTTAAATGAAGACATGAATAATATGCATTTTAACATACCTTGGGAGGATCCTCGTGTTAGCTTTAACATTTTTGATGAAACGACATAATCAGGAAATTAAAAACAAATACATACGGGGGTGCCATACTAGTCTCCTACGAAGAACAAACCAATGAAAAATAAAAAGATAAACCGGTGTGTGAGCCGCTTGGGCATACGATTTGTCTTCGGAGCACCAGGGAATAAAAGTAAAGACTAACATATGTCGATTTTTTTTTTTTTTTTATGGTTGCATCGAATTTTCTGGGTTATTGCTTATTGGCAGAAATCTCGGATTAATCTGCATGTGGTGGAGCTTCTAAATTTCTAAAATCACGTAGGGGCGGTGGACATTTACGCGATTCCTGTCGCACTTTATGGCCATGGTTTCTGAATTCTTGACATTGTCTCGTTATTTTGTATGCCAGTTATGATGGCGTTTTCAATCTGTGGAACGTGATTCTGTTCAAATGTTGAAATCGCGCGTGGATCGCGATTTCAGTTTTTCCGGTATTTGATTTTTTTATTTAATACTAGGGGTACTCCTTTAGAAAATAAGCAAATAGGCTCTAAGTATTGATGTCTACTTAGAGGAGTTTCATGAAACATTCAGAAAAATAATATCTAAAAGTAATTGTTTTTGTAATCCAACAACCCTTTTACCACTGGCACTTACTGTTCATAAACCTTCCTCCCCTCACTCACATAACACACTTCAGTAATTATCATATACTCTTACTGCTAGTTCCAGTCTTTATCATTTGAAGGCATGAATTAAATGGAATTTACGAAAGAATTATATGCAAAATTCATCTTAAAATACTTTGCTCAAAAACTACACGTTCAGTTTCTCGAGAATTGTTTAAATTACAAAATTCGCAATAAACAGTAAGCGGAAATATTGATTATAATGCATCAAGCACTTATAAAGTACGCCATAAAAGAAAGATTCCAAAAAAAAAAAAAAAAACTAACACACCCGTACGTTCTTCAGACAAAATAGGACAATTTTCAAGAAAAAATATCCAATCCCAAATTAACGATTGCGCAAAACTGAAACTCGCTATACAAAAAAAAAAAAAAAAAAAAAAAAAAAAAAAAAAAACAATGGAACGCCTTGACTACTTCTATAAAAGTAAAAACGTAGCTTCCAACTCTTCTGAATACACTACAACACAATCTACGTCAAACAACCCGATGATAAATTTTTCAAACCATAACCCCACACTTGATGAAATGACCATTTTAAACGAAAGGCCTAAATTTTGCAGTATCCCTAAAAATATGTACCAAGCGAAGATATCATTGAAACCCAGGCAAAACTAAAAACAGACCCAAATAAAAAAAGTACTATTTCACAAAATAAATATCAATTGCAAAATAAAAATACAGTAACATTTTTCCTAACCTTCTGAAAACTCTGATATCGCTAAAAAAGAACCCGAACATTAAATCAATAAAGCAGACAAAGGCGACATGGTGGCCATTATAAATAAAATTGATTAGCACAATAAAATAGTGAAAATTTTGAATGATTAAAACAAGTACCGAAAAATTCCAAACCACCCTACTCCTAACCTCATAAAAACTGATGGATAATCTATTACACGAATTAAAAAAAAAAAAAAAACAGTACCCCTGATCATTCGCACCCCATATATATTTGGACAAGTCAAAATTCATAAAGTAGGCTACTCAATATGCCCAATAATTTCATATAAAAATATCACCTTTATCCAGATTCGTAGTAAAATTACTCAAATCATTATTTATAATTAAAAATACCGATAGTCTATTCCAAAAAATATCAAACCATCTCATAAAGACGCCCTAACTTCGCATGATGCTCCTGCCCTATATACCAATGTGGATATACTCGGAGCATCAGGCGTCGTTCACACATGACTCCTAGAAGACCACACTTCGGAATCCTACAAAATTAATTCCCAACGGCATCTTAACCCTCATAAAAATTTCAGCAATTTTTTTTAAATTCAACTGATCGAACTATTTTTCGTAATATCTAGATTAATTTTATTACCCCCCCCCTCCGTTATTATATTTTGCGGACGATTTTTAAGTATTGGGCAATATCAACAAGCTTCACTTAAGCATTTTAGAAACAGACTAAAGTTCACTATAGAATTAGAACACGAAAAATCCATAAATTTAACGCTAATTAGAACTAACAACCAAATAGTCACAAAAATATTCCAGAAACCTATACATATCAGTAATTACCTCCGCTTTAACTCTTATCATTCCATTTAAAAAAAAAAAAAAAAATCAGTAATTCTTTCACAATTTATAAACGTGTATAAATGTTCGACCACAAATAGTTATCTTAATATGGAGAATCAAAAAATTAACATTTTTAAAAAACAGAAATTGCCTTATGCAATTAATAAATTACGCTAACCAAACGGCTGAAATTCGTTTAAACCAGTTCTACAATCAAAGAAAACTTTCCAACACATAAAATCATAAAACTTACATACTTACAAAGCCATTTAAGTACATATCTAAACATATTGATTACAAGTCAGTTTCACTACCAATCACAAATTGTTCACCGTCTTAGAACCCACCAAACTTCACTCACACAAGAAAATATTGGAATACCACAATATCGTGTACAAATTTCCTTGTCAACATGAGAACGATCGGATCGAGACTGCAAGAATACTTTCGCAATTATAACATACCTAATATCTAAGTAACAAGACGAATAAAAAACCAAAACAAGAATAGAAAATCAAATAACGGAAAAACTGAAATGGCGTTCGAACAGAAGCGCCCTCCACTGATTGGGGAAAAAAAAAAAAAGCTATTAGAATTGACATACCAAATAACCAAACAATGGTAAGATCAGCGTGACAGGAATCACATAAATGTCCACAGCCCCTACATGATTTCAGAAATTTGGAAGCTCCACTACATGCAAATTAATCCGAGATGTCCGCCAATAAGGAATAACCAGAAAATTCGATGCAAACATAAAAACGTTGACATGTATTAGTCTTTACTTTTTATTCCCTTGAACTCTGAAGATGAATCATAGTCCCCGCGATTCACCCACCGTAAAGGCTTATTTTTCAGTAGTCCTTTAAACTCTTTTTATAATTCATTATTGTTTTAGGGTTCCGTTTATATTTTCTGATGTTTATCAAAAGTTTTAAAGCGAACATGAAGATTCTCCAAAGGTATGTCAAAAATTACTCTTTTCATATCCATTGTTTCAATATATGTTTAAAATACATATTCATCTTAACCGCTTTAAAAGCCAATTGTTTAATACTAGGGGTGCTCTTTAAAAAAATAAGCAAATGGTCTAAGTATCGATGTCTATTTCGAGGAGTAGCATGAAAAATTCAGAAAATTAATTTAAATGTTTATATCGCCGAAATGAAGCTTATTAGCTCTTTATATTTATAGTATCCGTAATATCACAATGTACTGCATACAGTGATAAAATATGATACGTGTTTAGTTACTTTTACAAATAAAAGCTCTTCAGAAAAGAATAAACAGCTATTGAATATTTCATATATTAACCCTTCATAATGAAACGTACTTTATCTGCAGAAAATAAACTGTTTTTCTGGAATTCTTCTACATGTTAACCTTTAATTCCTAGTGTAAACACTGTTGCTAGGTGCTGTAGGTAACAGCGTATTTGAGAGAAGTGACATCTGGCGGGTGTCATAATTTCTCATTAATTGTTTAATATGAATTTGTCTACACAAAGTTGATAAGCACAAATGCAGCTCCTGGTGTTGACTCTTGGCAACTGCCAAAATGCGTGTCTTTCTTTGGTAAGACGATCATTAATTTTTCAGTAAACAATAAACCCATTTAGAAAAAAAAAGCAAGTGTACTTATTTTCTAAAATTGCGCCCATAATATTAACCATTGGCTTTTTACAGCGGTTAAATTAAGATATGAATGGTATGTTCAAACATCTATTGAAAAAAAAAATATGAAAAGTAAATTTTTCACATGGCTTTTTTTTTTTTGATGAAATGTCGGTAAAAATTTAAATGAAACTCTTAAAACAATGAGCTATGAAAGGAGTTTAAAGCTATCAATTAGATAAAAATGCATGGAGCTATTTTTCAGATAGGGAAGAGTAAAGGAAAATAAACTGGAATACATACAGTACTCACATGGTTGACTCAAATGAAGGACGAACGGCTGACATTTAAAGATAAAAAATACACCTTTACAGTGTGAGCAGTATCAACATGAGTCATTTTCAGTTGTTCATCTTTCATTTGAGCCCACCATGTCACCACAATGTATTCCTCTTTTAATTTCTATATTTATTTTATTTCTACTCTATTCCATTCTGAATAAGTTCCATGCATTTTTAATCAAACTGATAGCTCAAAATTTAAAACGAGGATCCACCAAAGGTATGTCAAAATATCTTTTTAATTCTATCCAAAGTTTGGTTCATTAATGTAGTATCCTTCTGAAATTTGTAAATGTGGACATTATGTACCTCAATTCAGCTACGGTCCTGCTGACGAACTGAAGGTGGAGAAAATAGATATCCATGGTGAACAATGCTTACAAACTGACAACATCGCAAATAAACTATGGGAACAGTAGCCTAGATTACGAATAAGACCCACAATTGGTGAGGTTTTCAAAGCTGTAAGTACTCCTTTCCTCAAAGGCCATCGTCCAAATCAGAAGCTTGGATAAAACTGTGCTCGGACGAGTTATCTGCAGTATGCAGATAGGCCTTGTAGGTTTATTTGCCCTTGACTTGTAGGCCTGCTTCCATCTAATAGGCAGATTACTACATTCTGCCATTTGAAGTTGGAAAGAGCTGGTCTTCCAGGATGACTGTCCTGTGATCCGGTACTCGAAGTAATTACCACAAAGACGCCATCTATCTTGAATAATCAGTGAATTCATATGATCTCAACCCACTCAAATACTTGGGATGTTCTAAAATTTGATCTGATACGTACAGAATAGACAAATATTCGTGACCCCTCCAAGGAGTTCGAAGACTTGTCGCAGGAGGACACCTACTGTACAATTGTCTCTACCGCTACACCGAACCTCTACTGCCCACCACCACAACTATTTTTTATCTGTAAATTGCGTGAGTTCTATCCCTACTTTCGTGGATATAGACATCTATGTTGGTGTTATATGCCTACATGAATGTCTATATACACTTACTTGGAATGAATTGACAGAGGAAATGATATCCCAATACGATCTTAGACACTGGATAATAAGATTATATCCAAGTGGCAATATAAAATAATCAAAATTATAATTATTTTCAACATACAAATGTAACTTCCTTATTTTTTTTACTAATATTTAGTTTTTAACGGCTTCATCTTTTCCCTTAATCTACAGATAATTTAATTCTTCAAAACACTAATTGTTTTGTTTTTACTTCTTAGATGACAAGCCTGTTTCCACTTCTGTTCCATGTGGTCCTACTTAGTTTAGTGTTCCGTGGAGAAAGCATATCTTGTACAGTTCAAACATCTACCGGAACTGTGAAAGGAAAAGAACTAAAAGTACTTGGAAAAACCGTCTATGCTTTTCTCGGAATTCCTTATGCAAAACCTCCAACTGGAACACGCCGGTTCCAAAAACCAGAACCAATAACACCGTGGGAAAACGTGTACAATGCAGACACTTCACCGGCACCTTGCTTCCAAACTAGTGATAAAGATTTACCATGGAGGGATTCAAGACCTGCAAGTGAAGACTGTTTATATCTTAATATTTGGGTGGCACAGTCGGATAACAAATGCAGCACTAAAAAGGCAGTCATGATTTGGATTCATGGTGGAGGAAATTATGGTGGTTCTTCTGGGATGGATTTATATGACGGAAGTGTATTAGCAGCTCATGGTAATGTCGTTGTTGCTTCGATGAACTACAGACTTGGATCATTCGGATTTTTAAGTAGTCCTACAGACGATGTTCCTGGAAATATGGCTATGTATGATCAACTTCTGGCCATGAAGTGGATCATAGATAATGCAGAAATGTTCTCTGGAGATCCTTCCTTAGTCACTTTGTTTGGCGAAAGCATAGGCGCTTTTTCAACAGGTTTCCATCTTCTTTCACCACTAACTACAGGCATGTTTGGAAGAATAATTTTGCAGAGTGGAAATCCAAATGTTCAAGTCGCAGCTGCCGATAAAATGACGAGTATTTACAAAAGCGATGTCTTTGCCAAACTGTTCGGGTGTAGCACTGATGAAAATAATCTCTTCAATAGTTCAAAACAAGTAATAGACTGTTTACGAAACATAGAGCCTACAGTTTTAGCAAATGCCGAATCAAAGATCCTTGAAAGTAACTTATTGTTTTTTTCTACACAATACGGGGATGAATTTCTACCCGAAAATCCCTTACAACTGATCAATACCGGAAAGATCCGACCAGTTGAAATCCTTGCGGGAAATACCAAAGACGAAGGAACGGTGTTTGGCTATTATTTAATGCCACAATTGTTTACCAAGGACAGCTCACCAGTTGTGACTAAAGAACAAGGAATGGAAATCGTGCGTAACATCTTCAAGGTGCTTCCAGGATTTCCTATTGAGGAAATAATAGAATATTACTTCCAGAATATAGAAGAAACAAATTTTGTAGCAATTGCTAAAGCAGTTACCGATATTATTGCAGATACTATATTAGTTTGTCCCATGTTATACTTCATGGAAAATGCTGCTGATAATAATCCAAATGTATATAATTACTTGTTCACGCATCGACCCAGTGTTACTCCTTGGCCAGAGTGGATGGGTACGGCACATTTCGAAGAAGTTCAATTTGTGTTTGGACTGCCTGTTAGAATGCCTCATTTGTACACCAAGGAAGAGAAGTTGATCACTGAAAATATCATGAATCAGTGGACTTGTTTTGCTACCAAAGGGTAAGTTCGAACTTTTTTTTATCTTACTAAAGATAAAAGTGAAGTTGAATTCTTCTTGTATTCATTAGAAGATATATTACCACTCTAACTGTTTTTTTTTCTTTGCAGTTTTAGTAAACCATGTCTTGAAGACAATCGGTTGTGGCCAAACTATAGCCGAAACGACCACAGTTACGTGAAGTTCAATTCCAAACTTGATGTTCATGGTACTGGCAACCGTGAAGATCAATGTAATTTCTTAAGGAAATACTTAATTGTTAAAGAGTGAAGGTGCCATTTTAAAATGCAGTATACGATAACCATCAAGAAGGATCCAAGAATCGGGAAGATTTCTGTAAACGAATGCGGGTTTGTGAAAACTGTTAAGGCCTCGTATAGTTTCGTACATAAACCATTCACCGTTTTGAGAAATCTGAGGGAATGCATCTCATCTTCATTTTACATTCCACTCGTTTTGTCATAAATGCTTAAACTCCATCACCTGAACCAAAAAGACCTCGTGAAAAACTTGGACTAAGATTTATTTATAAGCACTTGACAGCTAATCTACATTATCACATTTTTTTTCCAACATAATTTATGTGAGTTAAATGTGAAGTTATTGTATGTGTAAAATGCTGATTTTATTTTTCTTCATACGTTTGTTACACGATGTAAAGTATCCACTTAATAAACAAGTTCTAAAGACCAAATGGTGTCATTTGTACGATTTTTTTTCCAGTTTTTAAATGTCAAATTGTACTTCCGAAAGATATTCGATCAACTACTAGAATATATTTATTTCGAAACGGTGATATTTTTGCATAACGCGAGGTGGAGTCACGTAAGCATAACTATGAAATCAGGGGAATTGAAAGTGTTTTTATTTTTAAAAATACTATATTTTAATGACTTGATCGATCACTTTAGTTCCATCACAATTAAATCCAATGCAATTTAAGATTGCACAGTTAAGTATAATAATGCAAATACTAGTACAGTCAAGTAAGTATAAAAATATAAGATCAATCCAACATCACCGTTCCAATCGGCATGTTTTTTTTTTTTTTTTTATTGATAACTATTTTTAAACATGACAACTGTGATCTAGAAACCAATTCTTTTTTGGTCTTACACGTTTTATTCCTTACCATGTTTATCTGAAACATAACTAATAAGATTTTAGGATAATTCCTCACACGAAGGCTGGAAACTGCTACCATATTTCAGTATCGTGTGTATGTATTGGATGAGCGTTAGACAAACTGGAAATCCTGCTTTAAAGACCACACCCGGAAATTTTCAAGACACTTCAGACTTCCAATAAGCAAGGGTTTCACACCAGCCGTTAAATTCCAATCCTGCCATAGCAGGATTGGAATCCAGGGCCTATTAGAAATCGAAATGACTTGTATAATCTAATCGATCCACAGCTAAACTTTGGCTCCATGGTCTGGAGGGCCATAATTCGACCCTCCAGATAGGTAATTATGCTAAATATACTTTTAACATGGGTTTTATGTATAGTTGTTCTGCTGAAGCGCTATTGTTTATGGAACTTTAAATGCAAAGAGTTGGTAATGAAGCCATGGTAACTAGGACACACCCACAGCGCGCTCTATGCGATGAGTTATTTGGGATTACCTAATCGTTACAGCAGTGAGTCACACTAAGCACTATCCTGTCGTGCTTAGTGTGACTCACACTAAGCACGACAGGATAAAAATCTATGCGTTTGGAGTGCAGTTCAGAAATGTGAATTACACAAATAGCAGTAAATCATGAGTTGCTAGCTAATGATTCTCAGCTCCGAATTAAATACCTGGAAGAATTGAAACTGTTGGATTAGAAATCAGACTGCGTACTTGGAATTCTTTTAATGATTCATGCTCAGAATTGAACGGAGCAAGCAGGTTTAATTCTGTTCACGCAATACTGGTTGGTAAACTTCGATGACGTGGAGAGAGGGTGAAATTGCAGTTACCATGGTTGCTATAAATAGCAACAGATCTGAAGTTTTTTCTGGCCTTTATCTGCAATTTTATTATGTTATTCAGTAGTTGTGACTAGACAGAGGTTCAATGAAGAAAACTAGATAGACGTGGGGGAAGTTAAGGGGGGGGGTGGTAATTCTAAAATCACTTACCTGAACTTTCTGGGTTTGATAATTCATAAGCATTTCAGAGATTGGAGTTCTTTTATTTCTCACTTTAAAGGATTAAGACGGCGTCCTAAAGCAAGGAGGCTATGATCGGAGATTTCATTCTAAGATGACATTGCTAATAATGAAAGTAAAATCCAATCTTTTAATTGGGTGATTCAAGGACAACGCCCTTCGTCTGATTCACTTTTCCAAAAAAAAGTCATCTCAAATATTTTTGTTTTCGATTCCTCATTCATGCGAGAAGTAAATGCAAAAAAATTGGAAATCCAGATTTCATTTAAAAATGGCTTTTAACATTCACACACATTTTTGTTTATGATTGATGACAACGCCCTCTCACAAAGACGTCAGTCATGCTAACTTCACTGGACCGTGGAGTTGTCTATAAAAAGTAACTACAGCGTGAGTCAGAGGAAAAACTAAACCTACGTATTATCTTCGTTGGAGAAAAATTTTAATTAGAAAAAAAAAACTAAAATTTTTCATGAATGTTAACAGCTTTCAGGGGACATTTATTCTCACAATGCAGCACACGCTACAGTACTGACAATCATAGAAACACATCCGTTTAGCTTATCCAGGCCACATCAATACAATGTTGTAGTTGGATAGACTAAACGGTAATACTTTAGTTCTTTACATGTTCTTCCGGTGACGAGAGAGAACTAAATAATTCTCAGTACAGTCAAAAGATGATTTTCTGGTGAACTAATCTAAATATCTTCAGTGCAAATAATTCCTTACCAATAAACACTAAGTAGAACCCCCACACACTCGCATGGTGGTGAGAGAGGTGTAGTCTTCAGCTAAATTAGTTCTTTCGGTTAAAATTATTCCTCTTACATTAAGTCTTTTCAACTATCATTGTGTAAGGACTCCTCACGAGAGGGTACTCCGCTGCACATATCTCTTCGGAGAGAAAACATTTAAAAGAAAACTATTTATTATTGAAATTATGAGCGGATAATTTTATTGCGAACAGTTGTAACTTTTATATCAAATTTTATTTGACGTTTCTTTCAAATAAACTTGATTCACATGCAAATCATGAAACACTTCAATTTTGAATCCATTGAAGGCTTATGTTCTTAGGACTACTCGGATCCAAGACGGAGAAAGTGGAAAAATCAATTATACTGTTTCTTCGAGAAAAACGTTTCCAATTGAGATCGACTGTCCACTTTGTTATATTTATATATTGGAGATAATAGACTACAATATATTCGAGAAATAGGTGTTATGGTTCAGCGTCATATAATCATGGTAAACAATACGATAATGATAGTAAACTTTCATTCATTCTTCTCCTGATCTTTGTCTTTCTTCGATAACACGAAATCTTCGTTACAATTTTAGGTTAATAAAGGAAGTACCAGAACCATTCTATACAAAGTATCCTCTTCAGGTTTTAGATCAACAATGGTAGCAGCTTATCTTCACCAATAACTTCAGGTAAATCGATGGACGCGTTTGGGCTCATCCATCTTTTAAGCCAATAGCAAAAGTGACTAAAGGCTGTATGTATACTCCAGATAATCTGCAGGATTTATTAGTATTGGTTGATGATAAAAGAATCTTCAAGACGAAAGAACGAATGCAACCTATCTCACAAATAACTGCGTGAATCGGATAAGACGACAATGTGGTCTTTGAAATCGCGTTGCATTTCAAGGGAAAGGTAATGTGAGATTTAGAGACGTTAAGTTAGAAGAGGAGTATATGTATATATATGTCTTCCTTTAATAAATAGTAATGCTGTCATTTGTCTAGTTTGAAGATCACAGCCAATGATAGACATCGCGGCTATCCATCTTCATCCGTTATTTATATATATATATGCACAACTAAATCGGTTTTATTGAGCGAAGACGGTTTTGTTCAGAACACTAGTCAGTGAAGTTTATGAAAGCTTTACAAAAAGCCTATACTCGGCCTCAAGTATTAATAAAACATTTTCGGAATTCTAGGGCTATTAATATCTTCTTGATCACTGAAATATTAGAGTACAAGATAACTTTTAGTTCAAATGATTTTTTGATTCCAGCTCACTTTGGAATATTTTTTAAATGGAGATAAACACATAAATATATCGAAAACTAAAACAAACGGATGTCTTATACCGAAGACAAAAAAAAAATCAGAAAATTAAACAGGAATTACAATAAAAAACAAAAGTTATCATTATTCATATAAATTAGTTGTAAACAGCAGTGGAACCCCAAATTCGAACCAATTGATCTTCAACCGTTATGGCTGAGAACCGGCTAGATTATGTATAAACATAACCAATTCCTGTAATACGAAGCTCCACCTAGACATAGACGAACTCAAGAAACATGGAACTAAGAAATTGGATAATAACCGATATCGCTATTTATATTTATTTAATGAGCAGTTGTTCGTCTTGGTCATGAGTTGGAAGTTTTTGAACTTTTTCATATTGCATCCACAGATAGAACCACACTTTCTCACTCAGTTTTAGAAAAATAAGAATGGGTAGTTTAAACAGCACTAATCACAAAGCGATCAACTTACAAAATTTGTTAAGTTACTGGTTAGGTCCTAATTTCTTCCAATTAAAAAAAGAAAAAAAAAAGATATTCAGGTAAGAATTAATCACGTAAGAATTAAAATTGCTTTCTTCCATAATTCAGTTCATGATTATTTGGAATGCTTTGAAACTTACGTCTTCAATTTTTCGTTAAAATTAGTAAAAAATAGATCTTTAAACTATCAAACAAATCTACCATAGAACTTGCATTACACTATTTCAGAAATTTATATATAGTGTTAGGGGACCACGATTGGCGGGAGTTGTCTGCCATACTATCTTCCCTGAATGTCGTTTAAAATCACTGATACTCTTGGGTCAGCTATCAGTGAGACTATTTAGCCCTAATTATCCTTTAAAATCGAAGACAACCAATCACTGATAGCTGGCCTAAGACCTATATGACCTCTCCTACTTTTATTTCCTGCTCCATTTGGAGAATAAAGGCTTTAGCGGATTAATTTATTTATAGCTCAGATTCTAGATTTAACAATATGAGAAAGTTGGAAAAAAGGTTCGATCACTTTACCACTGTTATTATCATTACAACAATTGAACTCAAAGCTATATTTATTTCGTTAAAGTGCTTTAGGCACTTTATTGACCTTTGTAATATAATACAGTATAATATGTCGTTCTGGTTTATCGTTTTCAATAAAAATGACTTGCATTAAACCAAATCCAACTTATTACATTTTATTAAAATCCATCCAGTCAAAGCAGAATTATACAAGTACAAATGGCCATAAAAATAAATATGATAGGGACTTAACAGTGGTTAAATCCCTATTAAAATTTACCATTTTTACAAATAGCACTTCAAACTCTTGCGTGATATTAGCCAATGATTTGAAATGTTTCAAGTACCTCGTTGGCAGCCAAGTAAAGTGATATCAATAAACCTCGAACAAATTGAGTACCAGAAATCCTCACAACCACTTTACTTTTCATTCACACTATTCTGTTTTGTCATTCAGAAAATTTGGCCGAGATTCAAAAAACTTCACAGGGAAGTATTTAGCACACTTTTGATTGTGTATTAAGGGGGCGATTGAACTACTTGAGTGCTAGTACGAATGAATGACCTCTTGCGATTAGAAGATCAAAATGCAGCGCAATAATTTTGCAATGTCTTTTAAAGGCTTGAAAGTTGAAGAACAACAAATTTAATTTCAACAAGGTTTACTTGATTTACAGTAGAAACAACTAAGGCTGTAAGATCAACGTATGATGCCTGTTAATGCACACAGTCTTCTGACTGGATTAACTGATATCGAGATGAAAACTCTACCATCTCGATATCAGACTTGGTAACTCGTATTGAAGCGGAAAAGCTTTTATTTTTATAAAAACTTCTTCACATCCAAGACAAGATGCGAACCTTGGTCTTTCTAACGAAAGACATGTCCATACCGATTGAGACAACGGGCTCAATAACGTATAATACGTGTTATTCTGACGTTAAAACATTTTGAAGAATCTCTTTCTTATTAAAACCCCTACCACCAGGTCTCAGTGAATTAGCATTAAAGAAAACCGATTAATCTAGTTTAAGTCAGATTAGATCATAGAGAGGATTTCGGCTACCAGCTTGGCCCAATGAAAAATATTCTGTTTGGCAAAAACAGACAGTTGAGTGGAGCTGATCAGTCTAATGTGACATGGATATTTTGGGGAAATGTCTTCGGGTGGGTGGTGATTTTTAATTGCCTGAAAGTGGCTTGGGGAACAAAAAAGTAGTACCGTAATTAGCCTCCAAATTAGGTTAATGGGACGACGTAACTCTAAGCCCACCCCGATACTGAAATGTACTTGGGCGAGATTGTTATAATACTGTTAGGAGTAGTAGTGAAGAGCTTGCTGGTGGATAGACAAACAACATTTGTCGCCTTTATTAAAGCAAAAAGAAAATCAAGTAGAATTAATACTTTATTAGGTGTGAAGACAAACGAGTAAGCATAGCGCATGATTAACTTACTCTATCAGGAAAGATTATTCATGTGGATTTTATGCAAACTGGCAAAACGTGTATCGAGTGTATTCTCACTGACATGACTTTGTATCATAGCTGAGTAGCAGTCTCAATAAGTTAAATTAAGATTTATATTCAGATAATTATTGGCCGAGTGGTTAGCATATCCGCTCTCCAACCAAAACGCTGCGGTTCGAATCCCACCCTGGGCATGGATATTTGTGATTGTCTGTGAAAATACCAGTGGTAGCTGGAAGATGGCGTTGGTATAGATGATGATAGTTGCGGTTCGTTGTTGGTGGATTGAGTGGTGGAGACAGAGAGCTGTAGAGGATGTGCCCTCCCTCAATGAGTCTTTAGACTCCCTGGAGGTGTCATGTAATAATAATAATAATTCAGAAACTTATTTCTGTATATTCAAACATCTCTTCTTTCCGGAGCATGAATAATTAAGTTTGTGCCATGGAGTGTTATGTGGATTGATCTCTTTGGACTTCTGCTCAAAATCGCATGTGAGCAATACTCATAGAGTTGTTTTTTTTTTATTTTTTTGCTTTTCCATATTTGTTCGCAATTAACCACATTAGAATTACACCGAAGGTAAAAGAATCTCTGGATTCTCTGTAATTTTAAAAGAAAGTCCAATTTGGAGTGAATTAGTTGGAATTACTGCTGAAATTACTAACTTGTGCGACCAGTATAGTGTTTTTGTTCTCTGGATGGTTTGCCATACGAAACCCGAGTTTTCGCAAGGGAAATCTCCACCCCCCTCCCCACCCGAATCAGACCGGCTAATACACCTTTAATCGAAACTTATTTGAACTTTATAACATCTGATATTGACTCAACTATTTAGGCTTTAATGGCATTAAGAAATATCATTCGTCCCATGACCCTTTTTCGTACAAATGCATTTTTAAATTTCAAATTAATTCAATTGAAGTTTTTATTTCTAACATAGGAAAGCGAATGTACCGAACATTTCTATCATGTTGTTTCACATGCAAGTTAGGCAAAGTTTTATAATGCATTTCTGATATGATCACTTATTTATCGCACATATTTTCCGATCATGCCAACATATATAAATGGATATGTTGATGGCACGATTGAGGTTCATGTCAATAGCACTAACGCTTGATTCGATAACTTACTTTTTAACATAAACATAAGAGAAATCATTTTAGCCAACCGAGATAAGTCAGTTCATTAGGAATTTCTTGTATGGTGTGTTCAACAGTCTTGCAAAATAATTACAATCCGCAATGGATATGTGTTTCAAAACACATACCCATAGCGGATATGTGTTTAGAAACACATATCCTCTCCCCCCCCCCCCCATCCCTCTCAAATCTTTGAACCCACTCCTTACACATTGGGAAAATACTCCCGGTGCGACATCAAACGTAAGAGCTTCCACTTAATCCAATTATAATATGCCTCCAGTGGATTATGATTTTTTTCATTATAATTGAACTGTAAACGGTGGCTGCCCTTTGCTTATTATTTTAGTTTCTGTCTATAGCGTGTTTTATTTATTTTTTAAGTGGCCTTTTTCGGCACCACAACTCAATTACAGTTCACACACTATTAAACAGCGAAGTTATCACTGGTGATCTGGGAAATATTAATGCAAGTATTGTATCTTTTCAAGCGCAGACTTTCGTTTATATTTTCATGCAACATGTGTTTACTCTTGCTACGTGCTGCCATCTATCGAGTAATATGCAAACCTTAAATGGAAGAAAATTTGTAAATGCTAACAGTGCAATAATTTCTGTAAGTCAGAACTACTGAGTAAGCATATATTATTATTATTATTATTATTATTATTATTATTACGTGAAACTCCAAGGAGTCCTTAGACTCATTGAGGGAGGCCCTGAACATCATATCAAGAACTATTCGGCATTCGCACAGTATCTGTCATACTTTGCTTTGAACTCATTAACAGTCATGGCACCCTTGCTAGCCACACTCTTGCTCAGTTTCCATGGATGGCCCCTAGTTCTCCCATCACCAGACCTGTTCTGAAAAATTTCCTCTGAATTAATCTTGTAAAAACCTTTCAGTAATTTAATGTCTCAATCATATCACCCCTTTTCCGCCTATCAACCAATTTCTGTAACCCACAGATCTTCAACCTGTTCTCGTAAGGTTCATTCCATAGACCTGCTATCATCTTGGTCACTCGCCTCTGGATCTTCTCTACCTCCTCCCCATCACCAAGAAACCCTGGTGCCTAGATCTGCGCACAGTAGTCAAGATGGGGTCTTGATACTGTGCTTTGACTATCAAAGCTCGATAAGGAGGAATAATAACCTGCTTGTCTCTGCTCAACAAAGTATTCTTCAGTAACCAAGTGATCTGATGAGCTGATTTAGCCACTTTTTCTATGTGCCCCCCCCCCCCCTAAACTTCAACTCCCTATCCATCTACACACCCAAATCTCTGGCTTAGTCAACCTCCTGGAGTACAGTTCCACCAATGTGATATACTGCCTATTCTTTCCAACCTTACACTTTGCTACATTAAACTGACATCCATTCTAATTAGCCCAGACTATCCAAATCATCCTGCAAAATTTTGACATCATGTGCATTCACTATTGCTCTACTTTGCATCATCAGCAAATAAATGAACAGTTCCTCTCAGATTCTTTCCTATATCATTAATGAACAAATTAAATAAAAGTGGTCCAAGAACAGAACTCTGAGGTACACCACTAATAACACGCCTTCTTTTGGACTCTACTCCTGAATAAACCACTCTCTGATATCTCTCCATCAACCACCCTCCTATCCATCTCACCAATCCTATATCCATCCCCATGTGCTGCAGTTTACTGATTAGAATTCCATGTCAAAAGATCCTGTCAAAGGTCTTAGAAAGGTCCAGTAGAATCACTGTAAACCCATTACCCTTATCCAGTTCAGCCGTCACTGTATTATAAAACGTGAGCAAATTACAAAGTATGATATACCCTTCACAAAACTAAGCTGTCCTCCATACAGTATCCCATTTCCATCTATCCATTCCTGTATTTTGCTCTTGACTAATATCTCCAAAACCTTGACAACGATTCCTGATATGCTGTTCGGTCGGTAATTTGCAACATTAGTCTTGGAACCTCCTTTATGCAGTGGAACTATTTTCCCTCTTTCCATCCCCTCGGGACTAACCCAGAGCTGAGACTTAAATTAAACAATATGGTCAAAGGAACTGACAATTCTTTTGCCGCTTCACGTAAGACTCGAGCTAGTATACCATCAAATCCCACAGGTGTATTTACATTAAGGTTCTGTAATAGACTATTCACCTCCATTTCATTCACTTCTATTATTGTATCAGCCATTCGTTCTCTCATTCCTGCAATATCACAGCCAGGAAGATATACTCTTGATATACTCTCGTTATGTTGTCTTATCACGCACTTGCTTCTTTTTGTTAGCTGATCCACTCGGTAGACATTTTTGTAATCGCTCCAGCTGCTGCTTCGCCCTATGTATCACTCCGCGCAACCGAGCTATCTCCCTCATTGCTGCTAACTCTTCATTTTTTTTTATATGAGTCAAACCATTCTCTCACTCTGTACTTTTACTTTCACCATCAACTGTATCACTTTTAAACTCACTCTCTGTGCTATCTGGTGTTACATCACAATTTTCTAACGCATTCTGACTTTCATTCACTACGTCAATCTCGCGACCTGAGACACACTGTATACAATGAACATTCACAAAAATCATTTGCTGGTCGTTACAAAATGAACTGCTGAATGGATTTTGATGAAATTTTATTAGGGAGTTTGACTGAAGCTTCTTAACTCACTATGGTATGAAAAACTAATAAAACATAATGTAACTAGCTAGCTATAAAACAATTTAATTACAAGCTATTTGTATAGTTTGCTGATTTTACTGCATTTGGGATTTAGCATTGACGTGAACACTTCTGCTTTATCGATTTAAATGGCGATTAATATTATTTCAGACAATGTTGGTCAGTTAAAACGAGTTTTAACTGAGAGATTAATTTCTACTAATATCTCATTAAATCTGATCCAAATTTATGGAGTACACTTTCCTTGGTAAAAAATATTAAATAATATAAATTATTTAAATAGAAAAGCATAACATTGCGCGTGTTTGGTTTAATGAGACTAATTGGAACTTACGCATAGTTGGAAAATGCACCCAAGACATTGAGTCGCAAATTACATTTTAAACTTAACATAAACTAGCATTGTGATTAGTTAGGAAAGAGTCATTAACATTCACTAATTTTTAAGTCCCCAAGCTGCCCAGTCGTGTCCTACCCCTTCCAGATCCTTATGGCAACTAAATCTGGTATCATTTCGAAATCTCGTGGCAAAAGGAAGTAGATCCTCTTCTATAAACGTGAAATTCTTGAACGCCTTTGTTGTGTCATCTAGAGCAGGTCTGTGGTTAATTTGCAAAATGCTGGCTTCTTGTTACAGAGTAAAAATAAGAACTAGAAGTCAGTTGTGGATTTTATGCCTAGCGGCCAGTTTAAATTCGATTATTCGCTATACTAGGCGAACTTAAAGCAATCCACACGAATGCTGGCCCATGCATAATCGATTACATCCAGCAGTTGCTTCGTACTGGACTGTGACGAATCTCTACGATTAACGGCTTGTACTATTTCATCCTACTGATCCTCAGCCATGTTAAGAATCCAGTGAATGGGAAAGTATGGCAATTGGTCGGTGAATTATTTCAAAGCAACTGCTGTTGGCAGATGGATTAATTAGGAACAATAGAAAATGACCCTTATAGGCAAATACTTTTCATGTAGGCAGTGGTCTCCAGTGGAATGTGTGTCGAGCAAATGCTCTTTTGCCCATCACCCGACTTGTGACCTCTCATAGACTTCAATTACTTGGCTTCATTCAGTTGAGGTCATTTAATGACCTCAGTTACTTCGGATGTAATCATAATAGTAAGAAAACATGATGGATTCATTTAATTGGTCGGCTAATTATTGTGAGTGTTCATCAACCACGTCTCTGGCTAGTGTTTCCGATGATCCATTGATGTCGTTAGTGTGATGGAGTATACCTGATGAGCTAGTTACTCAACACATTGTACATTCATTAAACCAGCTACATGGAGACCTACTCAAAAGGGTTATACCTTCAGATTTCTTTATTAATACTAATCCCATCAACATCATATTTCAAACATCAATTTATGTTATTACTAGAAAGAAAAAAACCTTTTCAGGAATAAGTATGTTTCAATAGGGTGTCTCAAAAACCATCCAAATGAATCTATTTTGTAATCATTAAAATCGGTCATAATAAAAATGCTATATTCAGTATACACTTGAAACAAAGGTCTAGTTGTGTTGCAGATATGGAGCACTCTTTAAAAAAACACGTGGAGAAAATAATTTATTTTAAAAATCCTTTGATTGATAAAGGTGATTCAGTTTATGAATCACCCCATCACGTAAAGGATTAGAGTTCAATGTACTTGAAAAAGTTCAATTCACCAACCAAATAGCATTTAAAAAGTCGATTCTGTAATGATATAATTGGAATATGTTTCTATTTAGCTGTTAACATAGTTTTTAATATTATTAATCTCATTTTTTCTCTTATTATTGTCAGTTCTAATCCAGTGAATTTCGACTAATTCCAACCCACTATATTTACATTCAACCGCTGGTAGTGACAAACCAATTTCTTCAGGTTAATTGCCGAGGTGGATTTCCCCTCTACAGTTGCACCACTACGAAAGAAAACAAAAGAACAGTACCTTGGAGTTGGCGCATGCGCCAACTCAATTCACACTCCCACGAATAGTTATCCTGTATAGAAGAGTTCTTCAGCCCTAAATAATCGGCCCAATGTCTAATGCGCGCTGTCTGAAATCCAAATCTCAGAATTTTTCTCTTCTGACCACATATTACTTGCGCACAAAAATATTCCAAATAACTACCTGAAACCTAAGAATCTTCTGGGCGCCATTAAAATTCCTAACTATTGCTAACACCTACCGCGCCATCTTCAGGGAGGGAAGGGAAGAACATTTTCTGGAATAGCAAATACCAGTTCAAACAATTCAGTCCTACAGAAATAATTATTCAGAAAAGAAAGAATATAAAAAAATCTTTCTAAAGTGAACGCATGTTGCGTAATTAAAAATAAAATAATAATAATAATAAACGCCTTCTACAGCCATATTAACTGTTCACGGCTTTAGCTTCTGTAACTTCCCACTTCCTCTTCTGCGGTCACAATATGTATCAGTATGACATGTAAAAAAATCCAGATAAAAAAGGTACGAGGAAAATCAAAGGAGGGAAGCGAAGTGTTAAGTTACGATATTCAAATCATCTTTATCAAGGAAGGTATGAATAAAGCTAGTAACACTCATCATAACTCGAGAATTAGAAATAGTGTATTGGTATTTATTAGTGATTCGCATAAAGCTATTCGTACTATGACCATTCTAAGCCATAACCGCCAAACCGATTTGAGAAAAGAAACTGGTTTGTCTAATGTGAACCTCTTTCTGGTCTTTAGTTACGTAGCACGCGCCACAGCTTTATAAAACTTCACAGGTACGAACGCACACCTCAAATTTTGAAATTTTAGTGACATAAATAAAATATAAACATTTAAATGATTGATGTAAAGTCCATAGTATTTGAATCATCGCATTAAAAGCAACTGTCATACACTTGAGCGACCTCTATCGTCTATATTTAAGATTTGTATACAAATAGACGGCGAGTTTGTATACTGAACATCAGGAAGAAAAATCTCACGAAAATATTCATGTTCTTGAAGCTCTGGTAGTTAACATTACCAGATAATACACATAATGCACTGACCTTTTTAATGGAAGGGGGGGGAGAGGGACACAAAAAATTTGCACTCAGGTGGCGCAAATCCACGGAATGGCCCTGGATGCAATAGCCTGGTTGCTGAACGATAAACTCTAGTATCCGGGATCGGTAGAAAATTTCTAATAATTCAAACCCAGGTCTGTCCAATGAAAGGGTGTCATCGAAACCGACTGTGCCGCTAAGATTCCAAATTAAATTGACCTTGATTATTCACAGTTTTGGACATTGGTGGATTTCTACGCTACGATTTATTTCTAAGAGTAAAATTGTGAAACATTTCAATTAAAACGTTTTGCGACTGCTATAGAAAAATCTGGGGAGTAAACAACCCCCTAACTTGCAAGAGATATGAGTACTGGAGATTGGTGACAATTTTCCTGCTGATTTGATATTCGTTTAGAACTTTCTGTCCAAACCCGCATGACTACTGCTCTTCTTTCATCTCAGAATTGATATTCACTGACTCTTTTTTTAAACTGGATTTTATATTAAAGATAACACTTGATGATGTCAGAGTTTTACGATTCAAAAACGTTCGAAACACGTGACATTTACAAATGTTTTCGACGACAGCACGAACACTGAGTCACTTATATCAAGTCCCGATTTTACTATTTCGAATGATCAGCATGGAATAAAAAGTAAATGTGGCCATTCGCAGTGGTAAAAAACCCAGAAACATTTTTATCACACTTCATAATAACAAATTCCATCATTCTTCAATAATCATAAGCCCTCTACACTAAACAGAATCGTCTCACCCTGATTAGCATCATCAATAATTATTTCCTGTCAATTCAACCAAAACTATTTACACTTATAGACCAATGCAATAGAAAGGATTCAAGAAACTTGAGTAACCATTCTTCATTATCATTAAAAGATCTGATTTAGGATTGAAATATTGGAATTGTAATCACTCCATCTCCCATGTCTTACTTTTACCTTTTGAAATTAGGTGGCCAGATGGAATGAATCACTCGATTGGTAGGATAATCCACGATCCATTCTTTGGCCTATCATTTTCCTTTGTTTATATCTTTCATTCATTTGACGATTATTCGTTTAATAAAATTTCCATTCAGCGTTTTGCTGCTGAGAACATTACATTCCCCTTACAAACCTTATAATCTACAACTTGAGAAATATAAATTAAGGTCAAATCTTAACCGTACTGTATTTTGATAAAAACATATCATTATCCCCTTATTCTTCTACTTATTTCTTTTTTCAGAAGAGAACCACCATGAAAGCGATGGCCAATCTATATCTATACTATTGCGTCGATCATATAGATACCCGAAAATTTCATAACCCATTCATTTTTGCTAACCTTATCACACTGTTGGCATACTGTTTTTATGGGTTATTACAGATGCTGCTTTTCTGGGAATGACACAAATATTTCTTCACCATTTTGGTGAAGGAATACTATTTCTTCACCAAAATGGCGGCCATATTCTTTATTGCTGGTTTTACCCTTAACCGAGGTGCTGTCTCTTCCCTGAAATCTTCTCTAGGATTCAGATCGGGACTCAATGCAGTTCTGTATTAATTCTAAACCATGTCCCGCTTCTAGTATTAAGCAATTGGAGTCATTTCATGTACATCTACTTACCTTTATAGCTTGCTTTGTGTGAGTTGTTAATTCCTTTTTTGAGATTATGAAATATGTCGGAATTTATTTCTGCCATTAATGATATTCAATTACTAAAATTTTTGTTATTCTGTTACTCTTTCTTTATTCGATAACAAAAGAGAACAACAGCAAATATTGCAAACATCATATTTAAACTTTCGGAATAAGTAACACGTAGACACAATTTGGAAAACTATTTAAGATGAATTAATAACAGATATTTCGATTTATGTATCGTGCATCACTTTGAGTGTAAAAACAGAAATCCAAACGTTAAACAATGAAGGTATATGAAAGATGGAATCTCTCGTTTAATGAAGTCGCGAGACAGCCAAATAAAAACCGATACTATTAGGATCAATTCAAGTGTGCGTGTGTATTATAAAAAAATGAAGCGTATGTGTTACATGTAATAAAACTTATATATAATTAAACAGCACAGTTCTTAACAATTTTCAAAATTTTTGGCATGGAGTGTCCATCGTTAAGGCTGAGATTTGGGCGATGCCGAAGTACTTCGGAACTTTCTTCAAAGAGATGCTCATATTTATGGGAACATCGATGTAGTAATTTGGCGTCATTCCAAAGAATCCCGTGGCTACTGTTACTAATCCCATGTACCACGAGAGCGGATGTGTTTCCGTTTCTTGGATGAAATGTTGGATTGGTGTTCAGAAAGGCGTATAGAAAAAAATCTGCCTGTTTGCCCAAAGTATAATAACTTGATGTTACAAGGGACGGAAGAGACTCCAGGTAGCACTAGCGGTGGAATTTTATCTTTTGGAGATGGTTCTAGTTAATAGTAGAACACTTAAATGTGACAATTATTTGAATGTGAGCATGTTTGTTCCTTAGGAGAAGATGGTTGAATTGGCTTCTTACTGGTAAAGTTTGCAGATGATTTTATACAGGGTAATGATTGAGTTGATGGAACCAAACTAACATAACTAAAGCCTTCATATTCAAAGGGAGAAAACTGTAGTCTCGATTTGGATATGAATTTTTATATCCAATGAAATCCATTGTTTATAAAAATGAATTTCATACACAGGTGTGGGACCGATCTTGTTGAAGGCTTGCTCTAGGAACGAAATGTAAAAAAAAAAAAATAAGTTCCATTTTAAATTTCTAGAGAAGGTCGTCTTGCTCTTATTTCAGTAAGCTAAATTCCTTTTGTGGGTTTCACATAAAACATGACAGACATAACACATCACCTCATAGCTTTATTTTCCCTCTGCGTAATTCTATGCAACAACAATAGGTAATATTAAACTCTATGGATATTTCCTGGTAGGACCGATTTACATTAACTTAGATTAACATAAATGAAATGTGGGGCGGTTTCTCTGGAGTTAAGGAATATCTGAAACGCTACTTATAAGTAAAATGAAAGAAAATATGATTCTTTTATGGTACTGGGAGCAAAAGTTTTTAAATCTGAGATTCTTTAAAATATTGGAAGAGGATTTCGGACAATTGTGGAAACGTTATTTATAAAACATTGAAAAAATCATATTATTAATAGATATTACTGACTAGGAGACTGAGAAAAATTAACAGCATGAGAAGTATATTTTTAACTAATTCGTAATAATTATTTGATGCAGTGGTGTGTAATAAATATGTTACGTGTGTTCTAATAAGCTTTTGCTCTTATATCATGTTAATTACAGTATTAGCATGCTGATATATGAATACTTCGAACTCATAGTGCTAAATACGACTGTTTCTTTTCATTCTCATTACTTATACGATGTGGACCAACTTTTCCCCAGCAGCAGTTCTTAAAAGCTACAGTCCTTCTGAAGTTCTTTTAGTGTCTAAATTTCGAATTTTATATGGCTGAAATTACTATAAAAAGATTATAGTATCATATTTCCTTCTGGAACTATAGGAACACACTAAGGATGAGCTTTAGTATGTTCCTATATTCGGATTGCGAACACTGCCAATAATACTAAGTCTTGGATTCTGTTCAAAGAAAATTGCATTTTTTCTTTTCGCAAACTATCACAAGGTAGAATTGACGTTTCTAAGTACTTTTGTTTCATATTCTGAAAATGAACACTTAAATGAAGCCAATTTTCATCTGAAATGAACAGAAGAAAGAATGACAATGGGAAATTCCGTAAAGCATCCTTCTTTAAGATGGAATCATACTCGGGTTGATTCCATTGTATCACAAAGAAATAAAATCGGTTGTGGTCGCTAGTCGACTAACCTGAATCTAACATTTATTTTTAAAAAAATCGAAAGTTTATTTGTCGATACCGCTTCGTCCACACTCCGAAGTTCAGCGGTTATCACTTTTTATTTTATCGTAGCAAAATCCTGAGCAGAAAATTTTATCCGTGCAAGTGATTTTTAAATTAAAAATCTTTTAGCCGTCTCTTATTTCTTTCAGATTTGATCCTTTCATGGGAGAAATCTTACTCAGCCTTTTAATTCAACAAGAAAGCTTACCCTGGGAATTAAGCTCCCTTCATTGAAACCTTCGTTGGAACCTCTTGAAAAGACAACCATAAGAGGGTTTTACATAAAGTACTCAAACGTTAATTTTAAAGATAAACACAGATTTCTTATACATACTTACTCTGTTGGCATCAGGGTCTATTAACGTACTCTGACTTCTCCAAGCAATACGTGGTTACAATTTTTCGATCAGTAGGTGTGGAAGAGACACAGTTTCGGATTGGTCTGAGATGCTATCAGTCTCAAGGTATTGTACAATAACAGAATCATCAACTATTTCTTCATCATTACTCTTTTACAAAAGACAGGACCAGGTTTGTTTATCTGATTTTTATTGCTTTAATAGCGAAAAGTTTTTACTCTTTCAGATTTTGCCTTTGAGAAAAAAATCATATAAAGCAAATATTAATTTTAGACTTACAAAGAATAAGATGAAAAATAAAACAAACATTTTCGACTATAAAGAATAAAATAAAAATAAAAAAATAATAAAATGTACTGTAAAATACGCTATCATTTTGAAACAGTCAATTAATCAATCTATTTCATTGCTATTTTATTTCTCAATAGAATCTCAAACAGCAATCACATTATCTTTAAAATAGTCCACAAATGAAAACGAATTCTCAGAAGTGATAAACAACAAAAATAAAGTAACGTTATTAAATATGTTGGAGGCTTATCGGAGGCCTGACCTGGATTGAAAAAGGTGCATATTTGATCTCAAGAGGGCTTCCCGATTTAGTTAAAAAATAAAATGAAAAGAAAAATACAAAAATATAAAATCAATAAAAAGATGTATAAAAAAATCCTTAATCCCACGACATGAATGCACTATAGGTTCACAAAGAAACCATTAGTAGGTGGGAGCCACACACACACACACACACACACACACACACACACACACACACACACACACACACACACACACACACACACACACACACACACACACACACACACACACAGAAAAACCGAAAAAACATAAAAATGAAAAAGGTAATGAAATAAAATACGTAGAGATAGAGATATCTCTGTATTAGGCTTAGGAGCCCGTTACGATTTAAAACCACAACCGCTTCGAGGATAATTTGGTTGGCCCTATGTCTCCCGGTGTATCCCATCTTTTTTGATGCTTGTGTTCACGGGGCCAGTTTGCCTGTTCTGGGAGACGAAAAACTCGAGTTTCCGGGTGGAAAAAAAAACTCTACGTCCGTACGAGACCGGCTAACTCACCTTTAGTCGAAAGAGACCAGATAAAGGTTCGTCACATCATAGACGGCAATCGAACCCAGGACTTTTCGACCAAAGGGCTCAATCTATACCGACTGAGCTAAGGAGGCAGAGATAAAGATATACGTAAAGGAATATAATAAACAAAGAACATATATTCTTGTCCGCGCGGTTAGCCTAGTGACCATGCGCTTCGCAACCATATGCCGGAGAAAGAGTGTCCTTGGCTCGATTCCCGTTGTCGACGTGAGGAGCTTAAGGATCTTTCTAGATATGGCCAAGTTAGCCGGTCTTGGGCGTGGACAGCAGGGTTTTCCCTCCCGCAAAGCAGGCAAACCGGCCCCGTGAACACACGAGCTACAGTCACAGAATATACCGGAAGGCACATGGCTAACCACCTTATCCTCGGAACGGGTACAGTTTAGAAGGGCTAAAGATAGCTCCGTAAAGGCCAGTAGGCCTAACACGTACAAGGGAGAAGAATAAGAAGAACATATACTCTTCTGTTGAATGCGATTGAATTAAGGACCTAATACGTACAATTTAGGAGTCTAAACACCCTTTGGAGAATCTTTAATTCGTTTTGAAACACAAATGAATCAAAGGTTGCTGAGACGAACAAACTAGAAAAGATAAAATTCGTAAAGATATGTGAAAAAGTAGACTCGAAATATTCAACAGCTTTTAATTCGTTACTTCATACAACAACCATCTCTTAACAGATCATTCTTTTTAACTATTCGCATTAGATCTCTAACAAGTCAATAAATAACGATGTGCATAAACTTTCCATGAGATTTTCATGTCGAGCGATTATAGGAAGAGATAATATCTCTTTATGGAAAAAACAGTGGCCTAGTATTATAAAAGCAGCGTATGTAACAGGATGAAGTAACTTGCAGATTTAAAAAAAAATCGTAACAGGCAGCAGTACAACAGCAGGTAGAAACAAGCTGTTCTAGTTTCCTAAAGGTTGTCGCGTTTCGTTTCAGTGACAGATCAGCGAATAATGAAAAAAAAAAAAATACAAAACAAATAATCGGTAGATGAGTGTGCTACTTCGACGTTTCAACTAATTGCAATAATTTCATTGCTGTATTTCATCGTCACTATTATCCAAATGGCTGTTGGAACTGCTAGTCATTGCACAGCTATCGTGATTGACTAGTTCCGATGCGGGAGGGAGAAGATTGCCGCCACTCTCACCATCCGGTGTGGAAGGAACGAATCCCAATCGACCATTTCGGTAATCGTCAATTGCCTAGACAAAAACAAACAAATGCGGTTTATAATTTGCAGCGGGAGGTTGAAGACAGAATGAAATATTAATTACAATTACAGGTACTTTTCGGTTTAACGTAAAAGAATCATTAGAATCATTCTTAGCTTCGCAAATATCGTTTTTTGGTAAACGCATGTTAAAAACAACAGACTATAAAATTATATTTTTTCACATTATTATAATGTATTGTTTGTAAGGAAGAAGGGCGTACCCTTCTTATTTACTCGATTCTAATTATTATTGTTCTTGGAAAGAATGTTTTAACCTTCTTCCCCATTTGAGTCATTAAATATCAAACCATCTATTTTCTAAAGGCAAAATAAATGGGAAGTAAAACTTACTTGTTGGATTTCCTCTTCGGAATTCATCACAAAAGGACCATATTTGACTATTGGCTCATTAATCGGCAAACCAGCTCCCAACAGTATGCTGCAATCTGTTAACGGGAAAAAATGAAAATAGTATCATTATTAATGCACGGCATATACTCGTGTGTCCAAGTATAAATAAATAGACGAAAAGAGACTTAGTTATCGTAAATGTATTCCCAACTGTTTAGTGTGAAATCTACATTAAGGTTTCGTGCCATCTGCTGGTAATAAATGAAGGTTTGTCATTCATTAAGTTGGGCATACCTTTACCGCAACAATACCTCTGAGTTGGAAGTTTGATTTTGTCCATCTCTCTCTCTCTCTCTCTCTCTTGTGTCTAACTATATCCGTTGATGCTGGTTCACAACAGAAAATATAACGCTGAACAAAACCGAAGCTCATTTGAGCTTTCAGTTTGTAAATATAGGCAAAGCAAATTATATACATGATCGTTTTTATTTGGACATTACAATTAAATCCTTTAATTGTAATGTCCAAATATTTAAAGAGACGGAGTAAATGTACTACAGGGTTATAAACAATGGCAGCCACATAAAAAGCATTAATATAGTTTGGTATTTGCATTCCGTTTTATAGAGAAGAGAAAATGTTTACTTACCTTCTTTGTCCCCAGCTTTCACGAAAAACGAGTGTCCTTCCGGTCCTAAAACACCAACTGTTCCTGTCTCAGCAGACTTCAAGTCGTGTCCTAAAAATCCGGAGCCTTTCCAGACATAGGCAAAACCATTATAAGAAGGGTGGATTTCGTGGGTGAAGCATCGACCTGCTGGAAGATGGACATCTAACAATATGATAGGTATCCTTGTTGCTATAGTTGCTTTGCATCCTACAAAGTGTGGTAAAAAAAAAGCAGATATACCATACGACTCTAATTTATTGGAATATGAAAAATAAATGAGATAATTCCTTAATGAGAAAGACTCACCTCTACATTCTCCTGCTATAACTTTTATGACTGTGCCACTTTCTTCATCGGTCACCACAGGGATGTCTTCTGGAGGAACGTCTTGATAACACGGTTCCAACATTTTGTCCTAAAAAATGAAGTAGAGATATTGTAATAGCTACTTGTAATAACTACAGGAAGAAAAAAAGCAAAAAAAAAGAAAAGAATGCTGTCTATATTTAATCTATGAACACACACGCACGCACGCACACGCTGATTACTGCAACCACTACGAAAGAAGCTACATCTTATACTATTCTTCTTCCTCTGATAACGTCAATTTTCCTCGTTCTTCGATTCAAATGATTAATGTGTGAAACTTGATGCCAAACAGATAGTCCAATGAACTCTACATAAAACAGCGAGTACCAAAATTAATAGCTGTCCACACAAAGCGTGTCAAGAAGCATGATAAACGCTTCTTACACATTCCAACAAGGACAGCAGTAGACTAGCATTCAGTTCCTTTGCGATTTACTTTTCTATCATATAATACGGTTTTATTCAATAATAACAGTACAGGGAAAACTTGTACTGTTATCACTCTCATTTCCTCGAGAATAATATAATTTTAATAGTAACTGGTTTGCAATTCACTGATCAATGGTCAGCAAGTTGATGTATTAAAGCAAATTGTTGAAAGTTCAGCGAAACTAAACAGTACTTTGATTAGATTAGGGAGTTCAGACACGCGAAGCCATAAGAATCCAAACCACTGGTGGCTAAAACTGTTGAGTTATTCTGGCGTCGTTCATCTCCTTATACTTTTAGTAACAGTGCAAGCGGATTATTTTGTCATAGTTAAACAGCACCGATGCAATTTTCTTTGCGCAGACACTATTTATTTATTTAATACTTCTATGAATTGAATTATATACAAGCCAGATGTTATGGATCTTTACAAGCCAGATGTTACGGATCTTCACAAGCATAGATTTTTGGATCTGCAAACTTGACCTTTTTAATTGACGTATAAACCTCAACCAGCTACGATATGCAAATATACAAAACGTCGCTGAGAATTTCAAGTGCCATCTCCACTGATAAAATTCATTCATTTAAAAATGAAATAAAATAAAACAGTATTATATCAAACGTATGCTTATTTGCTTCTGTTCATTCTCATACTGAATTATAATAACAAGAAACAGTCAGCCAAGTTGAAATCTGCCTTCATTAGGCAATAAGAAAATGTCACTGCACACAATATCGTGGAGATCTCAGTATGTCTGGCTCTGGACGTACTACTCTTACTTTTTTACTACTTCCTGTATGCAAACTATGAAATCTTCTGCTAACCATGAAAGCATTGCCATCGTCTCAACATTTCTAAAAGATCAAAACAAAAAAGGTCAATGAAGACAAAAAATTCTACTTAGTTGACAGCATCTCTTTCTGTCATCTATATAACAGGCAATGGTTCAAGTTCCACTTAAGGTTTGGAATTGAACTGTGAGAGGGTGATGACTGGTGCTATTGCATGAATCTGAACGGATTTGATAGAGGATGGGTAAATTATTGATACCAATTCTGATGAACGCAGGAACCATAGAAGTATTTATAGAAGATTCAGCCTGCTGAAACGGAACTGCTGTGTGAAAGTAGTGAAGTGTAGTAGTGAGAAATGGATTCCCAGCCAATCTAACTGCTCTTTGTTTTGTATATAATCCAGTATTATAGGAAGTTCTTAGGTGTATTATCCCAGATATGAGAACAGTATTCAATGGTCAGTGCATTTTTCATTTGTATAGGATTAGGAGCTGTTTGGAGTTGAAATAACGCCTCGAGCGAAATACAAGACCTGATTTAATGGATTCAGAGCAGGCAATATTTGTGATATATATGTTTGTACCAAGAGAGATTTGAGATTAGAGTTAGTCAATAAAAGTAAATTTCATCTTAAATAGAGAAATAAGTATTGTCAAGGATAAGACCGGAACAACAGGGTTTTTTTTGGTGCGTGGAAAATAATGCAGATCTGTTTGGACGGCATTGAAGTTGATAAGGTTATCCAAACCTCATTGATGAATGTTTTGAAGATCAGAATTTAAGGTAATTGAAGATAAAGTTCTGCAGGTTGTGGTAATTTGTGCTTTGCAAGGGTTTATGCCAAATGAAGAGTAGTGGCGCGTGCTATCATTTGCAAAACTGTGTACTAGATTGACAGTTCAGCTGGAGTAGATCATTTATATATAGAAGGCAAAAAGGTGACAAAACAACAGAGCCTTTTGGGAATCCCAGAATCGGTTGTATAGTTAGAAGATAAGGAACCATTCACCATCATTTTATGTGAGCGTCCAGTCAGTAAGCTAGTTACCCAATTGCAGAAGTCAGGGGCAGACAGAGATTTACTAAACTTTTGCATGGTGTTTGTCTAGTGATATGTAACATAGGTCAGTAGATGGTCTGTTGATTGGTAGTGACGAAATCCATACCGGCAGTTCTTTATTAGTTGAGCCTTCAAGATAGCATTGAGAGTAATAGTTCTTTTCATTACTTTTGAAAGAATTGAGATGAGAGAAATTGGACGGTAGTTAGAATGTAAAGATTTGTCACCCTCCTTAGGAAGAGATTGCGTGTGGGCTAATTTCCAGATTAGGATAGATACCAGTGGAATAAGAAAATGCAAAAGTGAAACAAAAAACAGGAGATAGTGATCGTCAACTCTGGTGCAGAGACCTTTAGAATAATCGAAGGAATGTCATCAGGACTAGGAAAGGTCAAATGAGGCATTTAGTGTTTAGAAGGGAACATTTACCATGATCAGCTATGCAAGAATTAGAGGAGACAGAAAAAGCCAGGAGGCTGGATTTTTCTGGGGGTGATGATGCAATAGTACCATATGGATGTAACAGCGGTGGAAGTAGTTCTGGGCAGAAATTAAGGCAAGCAGTTTTGGCTGGAAACTTGAAAGCATGGCTGCAGTTTTGACCAGAATACCTTTGGCTCTCTCAAAGTCAGTTTTCGACCTGTTGATAGTTCTCTTGCAGTTATTCCGGTTTTTGGTGAATGCAGTATAGGAAGATGGAGTTTTGGATGCAAGCCAGAATTGTGTCTTTGCACAATCATCTTATTCGATGATTCGTTCTGAGCATAAGTTCCAATAGTCGGAAATACTAATCTAAAGGAAATGAGGCGGAAGTAGAAGTTGCGAAGATAAGTCTACTTGTCTTTCTTGTAAAACCATACAACACATGGATGTTGCACCATTATGGAAGAGATTTGATTGTAGTCTGAGCTGACTAGCGAACAAAGAACATTCATAGCGTTCTTCAATGGGTCGCCAATCAGGAAGAGGTCAAGGATGTTTGGGGCATGGTGGAGACTATCTGGTATTCTGATGGACATGTGAACAATTTGTGTGTGAGAGATTATTTGTGATTGCAAATGTCTCAGCTTCTCTGCCCACTTTGAAGAAAAGTGACATTTAGAAAATGGAAATCGAAACGTTCTCAGTTGTTGTTGCCATTAGTAGACCGGTAGAGTCAGCATGTGAATTTGACAGAATGAGGTAGAGGTTTTTAGCCAAAGAGGTCAAAATCGGGAGATTCCAGATTTGATACTCTAGCAAACATATGATCAAATCCCACCGCTGAGGCGAAAGAATTGAAAATGTTATATCTTTCTTCTCTAGAGAGGGTTCCTAGATGTACAACCCTTAGTCCACTCACAGAACTAACGTAGAAATGATAGGTTTGTATATGTTTCACGAATGGATGTACTCTATTTGGAAAGAGATCAACGGACAGCATAGTGTGAGGAACAAATAGCCATGGTCCACGCCCTAACACGACGTAAGACCTTTTCGTTACGATACCTGCAGCAATCTTACGGGAACATACTTTCCACAACCGTAGGATAGTGATCACTTTTGAACCATTCTTCCTGTAGGCACGTGATGAGATCCTGGACTGTTGTGGGATGGACGTCCCTTAACCTCACGCACCGCTCCAGTTAATCTCACAGATGTTCAATAGGGTTGAGATCAGAGCAAGGCCAGTCAAATGTGGTGACGTTTGACTGGCCTTGCTCTGATCTCAACTTACGCTGCTGTAACTGCGTAGTCTACAAACTACGCAGTTACAGCAGCAGCCTTACAACACGGAGCATTGTCTTGCTAAAAGACACAATGGTCATTTCGGTAGAAACATCACAAAGTATGAAGCATTGCATTGTCTAGAATGTTCAGATAACTCTCGGAGCTCAATGTTCGTGGCACCACACACACAAAGGGGTGAGTCTAAACTAGGAAAAACAGGACCATACCATCACACCACCACCTCCCAGTTTCATAGTTGGAAATACGCACTCTGGTAAGAGACGTTCACTTGGCATCCGCCATACCTACACCCATCCATCTGCTTGGTAGAGGGTATAGAGCGATTCGTCGCTATATTAACATAGCTTTCCAAGCTTCCACGTTCCATTGTACACGTTCTTTGCACCGATGAAAACGATGCTGCAACTTGGTTCAGGTAATGTAGGGCTTGCATATTGCGGTCCTATCACGGAAACCCATGTTGTGAGCCTCGGTTCTGGATGTCGGATGTTTTTGTGCAGATTCGTGTTCCACTCGGTCAACGTTTTGACCGACGAATGGCTATTTTTACATATTATCCTTCGTAGCAACCCTACGGTCACGATCGGTGAGCCTGGTGGGGATGTCCACTGAGAGTATCACTTGCAGTTTACTCCCTGCGCTTCCATTTCAGTATGCTGTTACTGATTGTAGACCTGTGATGGTCCAATTTTTCAACAGTTTGCCGAACAGATAGGCCTGCAACATGACATCCTATCCCAGTGCTTGTTTCAAACTTCGTCAGTTCCCTTCACGCAGCCATTTCACCCAGCCATAGTTGCACTGACTTGGGAGCATCATATTCCTCCAATTTATACGGGCTACAAATACGTGACTCGTTACATGGCACCTTGTCCATGGGGATGTTCGTTAACTTCTTTCCAATCAGAGTGTATATATCCAACTTTCACATATGCATACATTCATACATTTAAAAAAATTCGAAGTTACAAAATCACTCTAGACTACTCGAATGACTCGTAAAGATATTATACGGCCAAAAGGCCATCATTTAAGTCTGTATAAATAATATCATCCCTACCAATTATTGCCGGTTATGGCAAATGACACCTTCGCTACCATACAAAATGCTAAAATACATTTATAGATCATTTTTATATATCTAAAACATTAATATTGGAGCTGTAAAAATGAATATATTTCATGGAGCATTTTGGAGAGTGATTTCTAAACCTTGTTAGTCTCATCTATCAGCCAATGTCATTTAGTCTCTGACACGTTGCTACACGTGCTTTTTTTGGTAATGAGTTGACTGTGTTCTTAACCAAAACCAACAGCTTCAATCTTCAAATAAAATTTACCTACAGGCAGTGGCGGCTCGTGACTTGAAATCGTGGGGGGGGGGGGGGGTGCTGTAACTTTCGAAATATACATACATACTGTAAGTACAGTGTATACGTGTTTGGATAAAATATCGAAATTATGGTAAAAAAAAATTAAACCATGAAAAAATATGGTTTATTATCGATAAAATTATACAGTTTGGTATAATTCAAAATTAATTAAAAATAAAATCCATTATAATAATGTTCTAAAATAAAAACTATAACAAATGTTATGTCTTTAATTGTAATGTCCAAATATTTAAAGAGACGGAGTAAACACGATAAGCATACAAACACTCTACTACTGGCGCAAACTGCATATAAACAACAGTGAAACTGCGCGACGGACAGTGCTACATTACGCTAATTGCTCGTATCTCACTATAACGTGCATATGCTTGCGCGCGTAGCAAATACTAGCAATATGACACTGTGGTAAACACAGTGCTGCTAGCGTCCTAAGTGCTACAAGATGGATTTTTATTATTTTTTATGCAAAATAAGAGAATGTATAGGATTGTTGATGATAAAATTAAATATTACAAGCAAATATAAATAAATTAATAAATATATTTACATATCGAGAAAAATTGGGGGTGCTGCAATTCTGTAGTGCCTATGCACGAGCCGCCTCTGTCTACAGGTTAATACAAACAGCAGCCTTCTATTACGTGCCAAATAGAAGTAAAAAATGGTTGTCCCAGCTTTACAATCTATTCGAAAAAGACAGTAGACGATATACTAGTATTTATGCCCAGTCTATCACCATCCTTATCATAAGAGAGGTATCATTGAGATTCTTGAACACTTGCCCATTCCATTATTTACATAAGTGTCTATCTTTTAGACTATAAAAAGGATGTCCCCGACAGCATAGCATGTATTGGTAATTATTACAATGTACCAAGTTGATCAAGTTATTACCAAATATATACGTTCAATGCAATCTAGGAAAGAGATTCATCGAGTCCTTTATAACAGAGGTGGAATCTCAAAACATTTATGAAAATTTAATATATATGTACGTCTTTCTTAGTTGAAAGCTGTTTTTTTCCCTAGCTACAAAGAAAGTTACACATCCATTATTCTAAGCAAATATATATCAAACCATTGGTTTGAACGGTTAATCGCGTACTCTTCCTTTTTTGCATTAATTATTTCTACAGACTGTAAAAGGTTATCAACATACGGTGTAACACGATTAGCAAATACAAAATATGAAAGGAAAACTATCAATGATTAATCGAAGCATGCTATTGATACTGTCTTTAAGTTAAGATACTCTGAAGATAGCTGTTGACAATAATGAAACGTGAGTCGACTGAACAAGAAGAATATAATTTCATATTTTACAATGACAATGCGTGTTAATGCTATAGTTCATTAAACTCGGTATATTGGGCATAATATATAAAGAAATATAAGGTGAGATTAAATAATTCGCGAAATAGTGATACTGAAGAAGGATGGAGGAAAATCGAAATGCGGCATGCGGAATTTTCGAATGAGTCCACTTCTATTTCACGTGCACACTACATTATATCCAATAGTTTATAGTGATTCTTGCTTTTCGATGCCTAAAATAAGCAAAGAGCAATAATATCCAGTGTTCCAGTTATCCTTCGGTCAACTGTCACATCTGCGTTCTCAATGTATACTTCCATATAGGAGTTTATGCAATTAGATGCCATGCTAATATATTTCACCAGCGTGACCCCATATACTTTTCATTTCTAATCTGCACGATCTCTTTTACACTACACTGCAAGGACTAATATAGGTAAGTTGATAATTAAATATTTTTGAACATTAACGTAACTGAAATGCGGCTTACTTTTGCAGGCAGGTTGATCCATAGTTGGAATCCTTCCCAAGTGCCGCCATCTTGCACAAGGTCATCAGTTGGCATTTCACTATGAACCACTCCATGTCCTGCTCGCATCCACTGCACCCAACCACTGCGCAATTCCCCTGAAAATAGCATTCAACAATTATTAAAAATCACACACTTGGCATTTACTAGCTTAACGTATTTACTTGACTTAATTTTTTTACAAATGAATGATTTCAATTGCCTTTTCTGGTTTACATAAAATTGGTTATTTCACAAAGATGGTAAAACGTTCTTTCATTTTGATATTGATGATGTATTTCGGATATCAAAACTATTTTGTTTCTGTGTTGCATAAATATTTGCATCACATATTAAAGGTGCATTCGATAAAAATATCGCAGAATAGTTCATATTAGGGAAAAGAACCCAATGTTCAGGATTTTCTACATGTAGCAGTTCATGCAAAAGGGAAAAAATTATCTCACCTTTGTTTCCTGCTGAATCTTCGTGTTTTACACCCCCTTCAATTACATAAGTAACTGTTTCAAAACCTCTGTGTGGATGGTCTGGTGCTCCTACAGCTTCTCCAGGCTTGTATGTGATTGGACCTGAATAGATGTGATAGACATTAACTCCACGTAGTGGTTATCAAACTAACAGACAGTAAAAAGCAAAAAAAAAAATGAATTACTTCGATATGTCAAAAATCTTTCTAACTTACCAATATGGTCCAATAATAAAAATGGATCGCAATTTTCAATGACTCCTCCAATAACCTTTCTTACTAAAAAGCCACTTCCTTCTCTTTGAAGACACAGAGTGGCGACTCGAGACACAGTGCGATGAACTACGTGGGGCATCTCTAAAAGAGACAGGCGCTCTGGGAAACAAATAGCACAAGTTGTACTGCATTTCGTAACCCAAATGAAAAATAGATAAGCACAAAAAAAGTAGATACAGAAAGATAAATAAACACTGACACATAAAAAGACAACACCCAAGTGGTCTGCAAACCACTTTTTAGTTTGTGACAAATCTCTTTTGCCAGAAAAACTCGGAGGAATAACCTATTTTAAGTAAGGCTAAGGTGGAAGGCAACCGTCCAAAAAGTACGTAAGAACATAAATTTTACTATCCTACACATAAAATTGTCCTCATTTGCAACATATACTTTCATTGAAGTTTTTTGTATTACTTTTCTTATTATAGAATTTCGCAGTACACTTCTACGAATGAGTAACGACATATTGAACAAATGCCTCATCGTGAGGACGATGAGGCATCTGTTCTTCATTTGGAAGGACCAGTGAGAATTATTATTATTATTATTATTATTATTATTATTATCTGAGACCTCCAGGGAGTCAAAGACTCATCGAGGGAGGCTATAAATCACCCAACCCAGCTATCATACCTTCCCTTAAATTCATTCACACTACATGCACTCACTACCCCTAAGGGCAAATTATTTCACTCAGTCAATGCTCTATGGGAGAAAAACCGAGCTCTTACCCATTTCTTGACCGTGAACAAACTTAGCTTCCATGGATTCCCCCCCGTGTTCTCTCCCCACCTTCCATATAACGAAAAATTTCATCAGATGATATTCTATAATATCCTTTCAAAAGTTTGTAGACCTCTGTCATATCACCCCTCTTTCTCCTGTTAACCAGGGTCTGCAATCCACATATTTGTAATCTATCCTCATAATCTAAATCCCATAATCCAGATATAATCTTTATAACTCTTCTTTGCACCCTTTCCACAGCTTCTTTATCCCGTTGGAACTCGAGAGACCAAATCTGCACACAATAATCCACATCTACTCTTATCAAAGCCTTATAAAGAGGCAAAATGACTTCCTTATCGTTAAATGTCAAGGATCGCTTCAACATAGCAATTATCCTCGGAGTTGTATTTGCAACTTTTGCTATGTGACCTTTGAACTTTAATTTATTATCCACCAGTACACCAAGATCCCTTGCCTCTTCACTTTCTTGTAACATAACCTCGCTAATATAATATGCCGCTGGAACTCTAATCACGCAAAAGTGCATAACTTTACACTTACTAACATTAAATTGACAGCCATTTTCGTTTGCCCAAATTTCCAGTCTATTCAAATCATTTTGTAATTGCTGAATATCGGTAGCATTCCTGATTACCCTGCCTATATTCACATCATCTCCAAACAATTGTACATCTCAAGTTGGACACTGCCTGATGTCATGATGTATAGATTGAACAATAATGGCCCAAGGACTGAATCCTGAGGAATCCTATCGATGATGCGAAAACTCCTCCCAGAATAGAACAGAGTTCCTTTGAGGAAGAATAATCCATCACTCGGACCCCCCCCTCCCTCATTCAGATCAATAGCTTGGTGTCTCTTTATAGAGTAAATTGGTTAGTTATTGGATATGGTTCGCCTAATCCGAATGGTCCTTGTTTGAACAGGGTTTCTAATAGCGTACGTAAGCAATTTTTTTCAGCCATTAAATCAGGTTTTGTAATATTCCACCACCTAATTCAGGGCATACTTGGGCAACCAACCCTTACCCCCAGAACTAGGTCCTTTTTGGTTACTCTTAATGAACACTGAATTAAGGTAACGTGTAGGGATTTATTATAGTCTATTGATGTGATGAAAACCCGAAATTTCCAAGAATAAAATCTCTGCTTCCAGCATATGAGACAGGCAATAAACTCACTATTGAAAAGCGTTTTTATTTCAAAGAAATTTTTCACATCAGCGACGAGAATGAAGCTAAAGTCTTGTTTACCTGAAGGATGAAGCTTGTCTCATCCATTTACGGATATTAAGAGGGTAATAATAGCAGGAGTGATCGACTCTCCCATAATAGAACTGACTGAAATTGAAGGTCTCATATTTCCAAATACAATTTTTAACAGATAATATGCAGGCTCAGCGAGTATCAATAAGATGTCAGATTAGTTTTGTCGGTCTGTCCTTTTTTGGGGGGGAGAGAGGAGTTATTTCTACATTCTTTCCGGAGAATTAAGTGAAATTGGGTATTAGGGATCCTTACAAAAGTTTGTTGAGCCATCTCAAGCTTTTCTTTTCAATCAGAAAATTTGCAGTTTAAAAAAAATAAAAGAAGCAAAAAAGCATCTTAAAATAATTTTCTCTTGCTCAATCATTCAATTATTTTGTTCTAAATGTCAACATTATAGTATAAAATTTCTCAAAATCATAAGTGTTACATATGATTTTGCTAAAATGTAACACATATAATTTTCACCGAGGTTTCCTAAGCAAACAGCCTCATCCTGGTTAAAAATGAATATAGTCAAATTGCTATGTACATCACCATTACATGCAGAAAAGAAGTTCAATATTCTGTATACAAAATGTGCATTATACAAAGATAATTTAGTTTTGGAGCAAAATAACTATTTACACAGAATCCGTAAACAGCAGAATCCGTGAACAACTAGATCTGTTCGAACCACTAACCCTGGCGATCAATTTATACGGTAATTCAGGGTAAATTCTCATTTACCTTGAATTACAGATTTGTTATAATCGCTGCCTTCATATTTTAAACACGTCTATTATTTCAGCTGGAATAAGTTTTATATTTATTGCATTTATATTAATATTCTTATATTTATTTATATTTTAAGTTACAGTGTGTGAAGACGAAAAGCTCCTTAACTCTACAGTCATGACATATGTGAAAATTAAAAATGGAAAATTATTTCCATTTTGGTTTTCTTTATACGTTTTATAGGTTTTTCAACTTGAAGAGGAGCAAGCAGGTCTCATATAAAGGTGTAGAATTTTTCATCCCGAAAAACAAACACTCGAATGAGAATATACGCAACATGACAAAACAACACCGAAGACTATGCAGATAGGATTAATTAACCGCACTATTACACCATTAATTCGTTTTATATGAAGGCGAATTGCTTGGCCGTGACAGGTCATTAAGCCTAACAAATTAAGGGAAGGAGTAAGGTGAGCTGATGAAATAATTTTGATGAGTAGTTTCAATTGGAAGAACATTTTACTGGCAAAATTAGACAAAAACAATGTCTTGTCTACAGTATACATGTCGCACAAACACTGCTAGTCTACGACAATGAGTGTGCCATACAAGGACGTTATACGAGACACATTTTTATTATTTTTTTACTGTCGTCAATAATTTTGTTATCTGTTTAATATTAATCAGGAATGTTTTTTTCATCTCTGTCATGATGCTCTTGCTATTTCTATATATACCATGATGGATTAAACAATGTCTTGATTTCAGTGCTGGACTTACCGTCAGAGGACGCTAGCATCAATGCATTGTTATATGTCAAAACTTTCAAGCACCTTTAGTAGACTTACTGATTTATACAGACATGAAAATACTTTATCACTGATGAATAAAAAAAATTGAAGAGAGATAAAAGAATCTCGAGTGACAGAGACACTGGAAATATCTTGTGCAATATTGTATAATTGGCAGCCTGTAATCTAATCCGATAGTAATCCGGATTATAAAACTAAATAGCACAAGTCGTAAACTGTGTCTCATATAGAGGTATGATGACTTCTCAAGATACTTTTTGTGACCTTCAGTTATATACAGGCATAAGATCTACAATAGCCGAACAGAAATGTCATATCTGCTGTTACTTTATCATCTTGGTAGCATGCGTACCAAACTGTTAATTCATCTGCTTGTCTGAAGGTATGAGAAGTGGAAACGAATAGGCTTTTCTCATTATTTGCAGTGCGTTTTATCTTCGAGTATGTTGTCTGTGTTTTTATCTGGAAGCATGCTGTGAGTGTGTGTTAGAAACATCGGTAAGGTACGTGTCGGGAGAGCAGCAGACACGTCTATCTCTTATCGATCTGGATATGGTATCTGTCACAGCAGCCTGATGTAATGACACAGATCACGGCACCGTTGTTTCGGAGTGTCACAGTGTGCACTGCCACCGCTAGATGGAGGTGAAAAACGTTAGGGATTTTAAAATTGGTATAATGAAGGTTATATTGTGAGAAGAGGGATTTAGTGCTTTGTTAGTAGTAGTTGCATTTTTCTAGTGATTGAACGTCTTACGGAATGCGTTGTATATATCCGAAATCACCATGGCAACAATTTCCGATATGAAGAAAACGACTTCCGGAGAAATGGAAGAAGCTTATCAGGTGAAAGCATAAAATGCACCCAAGCGAGAAGCGCGCGCACCTTCCCGTATGGTCTATTTTATGTAGGGATGAGTGCTATTCATCTAAGGGTGAGTTACAAAGTCTCACAGGCGGTGGCAATGTTTTTCCAAGGAGAAAAAGCTGTGGTTTTTTTTCACCCACAAAAACAGTCAAGCTGGGTAGATGATTTCACATATTTAACAGACATGATGGTCTCGTGTGGGTTGTGATTTTAACCCAACGAAACTAAATCATTTAGGTACAAATGTACAACTGGATGTTTTGGTAATAGGAAGATGATTTTTGAGCTTTTATTTATTTATTTTTATTAAGCAGTTTCTTTTGAGATTTTATATCATTTGAAATATCTCTTTTTGTGATTAGGAGCTAAGATTATCGTGTGATTGATTATCCTCAAACAGTACCCGACACTGCATGGATATCCAGTTATGTCAACGAACTTACTATATCCCACACACTACACTGATGTGCTACATATGTATGTTAATTTAAAAAGGCAAATATAAGGTCCATATTATCAGTACCGTAGATAGAAGTTTTCTTATCTACACTCATAGGGAGTCCACGCATGTCTGATTTTCCTTTTTTTTCATGCAAATATTGTGCAGAGGTACTTTTTTGAAGCCACTTCAAGCCTCCGATGAGCATAAATGGAATGAAATTCTATTACCTGAACAATTAACCTAATTCAGCGTATAATTTTTACATTAGCTTTTCCTACTGTTGCTTATCTATTCGTATTATTATTTGTAGTACGAATCATTGAAGAAATTCAATGATTCAAAGCATTTAGTATCAATATTGAAATCCGAAATGAAACAAACCTTGTTAAAATTCATAAACGTATAATCATTTTTATAACACGTATTAAAATTTTTAATAAGTTTAAAATGTGCAATTTATGAATTTGTATTCAATGAGAAAGTCTCCGTAGCTCAGTCAATATAGATGAAACCCTTTGGTCGGAAAGACCTGGATTCGATTCTCGTCCATGAGGTGAGGAACCTTTATCTGGTCTCTTTCGACTAAAAAATATCAGAGGAAGTAATAATGGACCTATAAATTACCGATATCTCCTCTGTGGAAGATCAATAATAATGTTTTTCCCCAATATTCAATATCGTTATTAATATCACGGATTATTTACATATGTAAGGTAAACAAAAATCTTGAGTTAGTACTAACAGTTTCTTTTACTGCAATTTGCTCTATTTCCTCAATTGGTTAATTTTTGTTTCTGTATTACTGACAATGGTAGATTTGCAGATAGCAATATGATTATATTGTGTACGTCTGTAATACTGCAGAGCAGAAAGCAAACGGAGAAAGTACTGCTCTACCTTATCTCCAGAACAACCACCATGGTGAGCAAACCCTTACAATTGGCCCCAAGTTCCCGGCGTTCCTTAAATGGGACAGGGGTGCGAAGAATCTCCGGGCTGAAAATGGTGTCCACTTTTAAAATTGCAACTTGGAATGTCATAACTCTGTATGAAGCTGGCAAATTAAGAAATGCCACAAGAGAAATGAAGAGGCTGGGCATCCGGATTTTGGGAATTTGCGAGACAAGATGGCCAGGATCTGGAAAGTGTCAACAAGATAATACGACAATGTATTACTCTGGGAATGATGAGAACAAACATCGACATGGTGTAGCTGTAATAGTAGATGAAGAAATCAATAAATCAGTAATAAATTGGATTCCATTTTCTGAAAGGATAATGCTGTTACAACTTAAGGGAAACCCCATTAACATAAATATCACCAAGCTTATGCACCCACAGCTGACAAAAGTGAAAAAGATGTTGAAGAGTTTTATGAACACCTAAAAGAGATTAAAAACCTAACAAAGAAACATGATATAAACATAGTGATGGGTGACTTCAATGCAAAAGTGGGAAGAGGGGGTGATGGAGAAATTGTTGGCGAACATAGCTTAGGCACCAGAAACGACAGAGGAGATCGCCTAGTCCAGTTCTGTCAGGAAGAAGATCTGACAATAGCAAATACCTGGTTTAAACTTCCACCCAGAAGACTGTACACTTGGAAATCGCCTCAAGATAACCAACATAACATTGTCCGAAATCAAATTGATTATATACTGATAAATGAAAGATTCCACAGTAGTATGAAGAGTGCAAAGACTTATCCTGGAGCAGATATCTCATCAGACCACAATCCCATAGTTGCAGAAGTACGTCTTAGAATAAAATCAGCTAAAAAATCACAAAAGAAGAAAAAGAAAATTGATGTAGAAAAACTGAAAGACCCGAACATAAATAAAAGTGCCAAGACACAGCTTAACCTGCGATTACAATAGATTAACATAGAAGAAAATAAAAGTGTGGAATCTCTTTGGAATAGCTTAAAGAATGCCATCGTAACAACAAGTATTGAAGAAGTAGGTTATGTGAATAATATAAAACAACAGGAATGGATGACAGATGAGATTCTTTCTCTTATTGATACAAGAAGAATGTACAAAAACAAAGACCTTGCCAGATATACAGAAACACATAACATCATCAAGAAAAAAATAAAAGAAGCCAAGGAAAATTGGATGAAAAATTTATGTACTGAAATTGAACTGCTTCAGAAGAAACATGATAATTTCATTCTGTATAAGAAAATCAACGAAATTTCTGGAAAACTGAGGAAAAAGCAAATAGTGTCTCTAAGAGACGAAAATGGAAAAATAGTTCTAGAAGAAGAGAATAAAGCATAGATTTGGATAAAATATGTAACAGAACTTTTAAATGATACTAGACAGAAGCCTATAAATATAAAAGATAACATTCAAGGACCAGCAATCATGAAATGCGAAATAGAGAATGCTATACGAACAAGTAAAACAGGAAAAGCCAGTGGACCAGATGGTGTGCAAACAGAATTTTTAAAATTAATAGAACCAGATAACATCAAACTTCTTGAAAAACTATTTAATAAAATATATGAAAGTGATGAATTTCCATCAGATTGGCTCAAATCTACATTTATCACTGTCCTCCCAAAGAAATCCAAAGCGAATTCCTGTGGTGACTTCCGACTTATTAGTCTAATGAGCCAAACATTAAAAATATTTTTGAAAGTAATTCAGAATCGTATTTATAGAAAAAGTGAAGAAACTCTAAGTGAAACACAATTCGGCTTTCGGAATGGTTTTGGTACTAGAGAGGCCCTTTTCTGTACCCAAATATTGATACAAAAATGCATAGAAAAACAGAAATCTGTCTTTGTGTGTTTCATAGATTTTGAAAAAGCATTCGACAAAGTCAGACACACCAACTTAATAGAAGTCCTTCAACAAATAAGGCTAGACGAACAAGACATAAGACTAATAACAAATCTGTATTGGAATCAGTCAGCTACCGTTCAATTAGACAACATTACCACCAGTGATATTAACATCAAAAGAGGAGTGAGACAAGGATGTGTGCTCTCACCACTCCTGTTCAACATATATGCAGAGGTAATCTTTAAAAAAGCATTGGAAGAATGTTCAGAGGGAATCACAATAAATGGAAAGATTGTTAACAACCTTCGGTATGCAGATGACACCGTGCTAATTGCAGATAATATTATGGATCTCCAAAAACTCATTGACAGAGTATACATAGAAAGCCAAAGAATGGGAATAAATATAAACATCAACAAGACAAAATACATGATTATCAGCAAACATCCAGCCTCATCAATGAAACTGACACTCAATGGGAAAAATATTGATCAAGTGTCAAGATATAAATATCTTGGTTGCTGGCTTAATGAACGGTGGGATCCAGAAATAGATATAAAGACAAGGATTGAAGTTGCACGGCAGTCCTTCATGAAAATGAGAACACTATTCTGCAATAAAGACCTAAACATGGAAGTCAGATGCTGAAATGCTACGTGTGGTCTATTCTGCTCTATGGAGTTGAAACATGGACATTGAAGGCGACAACCATCAAGAAAATCGAAGCCTTTGAGATGTGGCTATACAGAAGAATGCTAAAGATATCATGGACAGAAAAAATTACCAATGAAGATGTCTTAAAATCCATTGGCAAAGCTAAACATCTTGTACAAATAATCAAGAAACGAAAAACATATCTTGGCCACATCATGAGAAACAGCAAATACCAACTTCTACAAACTATTTTGATAGGAAGAATTGGTGGCAAAGAAACTAGAGGAAGAAAAAGAATATCATGGTTTGACAACATCAAGACGTGGACAGGAAAGAGCAGTGCACAACTGCTCAGATTAGCACAAGAGCGCAGTTTGTTCGCCAAGATGGTCGCTGACCTTCGATAGAAGATAGCACAATAAGAAGATTACTGACATTTTAATTTTTATTTAGTATTTTAATTTTATTTAATATCAGTTAAATATTAAGAAAAATTAATGAGGTTAACTTGGTGAAATCGAAAAATGATTGACATTTTTTTCGCTATTTCTGCTTTCAAATACAGGAACTAAAACACACAGACACACAAGCGCGCGCGCGTACAATTATGAGTCAGTATCCATGTATGCGCAATGGGTGAATGTATTACATTGGCAAATTGGAAAATAAGTGAATGTATTAGAAATGTATTACCACAATGAGTGTTTTTATCTTTGTGTTGGCATTAGAGCTTTGTTAGGCTTATGGAGTAGTGTCTCAAAAAAGGAGGGTAACCAGTGGCGTGCCTCAGAGTTCTGTTCTTCGGTCCCTACTGTTTAATTTATTTGTTAATGATATCTCATGCAGATTGACCGAGAATCTTCAAATGTTTGCCGATGATGCACATTTAGGTAGAATTATCAGGAGTAGTGATGATGTTAATTCTCTACATGATGATTTGAATAGACTTTTAGCTTTGGACAAATGAGTCGGGTTTAGCTTTGGATACATGCATTGCCTCAGCAATACGATGTGCAAAGACTGCACATCGTATTGCTGAGGTGATAAAAAAAAGTACACTGACATGTAGGGATAAGGAGGTGGTGGTGATGCCTCTATATTAGGCATTGATCAGACTACATATAGACTATTGTACGTAGATTTGGTCACCTAGTTTTCACACTAATGTGGAAACACTAGAGGGGATCCAAAGATGAATAATCAAAGTGATATCAAGACTCTATAATGCTGGTTTGAACAGCGTTTGAGAGAATGTGGATTACAGAAGTTGGTGGATAGGAAGAAAAGAGGAGATATGATAGAAACCTTCAAGTTAATGGATTCTATCAGATTAATATAGAAGAAATTATAAAAAAAAGTGGGTGTTAAGGTGGGAAAGGAACGAGAGGTCATCACTGGAAGTGTAAAGATGTGGTGAAGGCAAGGAATAGATTTTTCATGTGGAGAGTTGTTAGTGGATTGGATGCATTGCCTGAGTGCGTTATGAGTGCAGGTAGTGTCAATAACGTCAAAGTAAATAATTGCAGATAAATAACTTCAACGTTTATTATATATATATATATATACAGGGTGTTCGGGATAAATTTGACATATTTATAATTAATTATATTTTTCCGTAAGTTACATGTATTAACACACACTTCTCTTCATTTAAAAGTTTGGACCCTTCTTCATTCACATACAAGATGTCAGAAAGGATGGATAGCTGGAACCCACCTGAATCATGGAAGAGAATAACTTGTATCATGATGATTCGTGCCCGCCATCAAAATAAGGATATTACGACTGCTGCCCAATGCTCCCTGAATACAGTAAAAACAATCAGGCATGAACTAGAGACTTGCAATGGTGACTACGAGGATGTAGCAAGAAGAAAGATCCCTAGCAGACGATCTGATTGCGTTCGTACAGCAGAATTCCTCGCAAATCTGCAGGAACAGGTGTTGAAGAACCCTGGCATTGGAATTCGGGCTTTGTTCGTGGAGTTGCTAACTGTAGTCAAGCCCTGGATAACAAGGGTAGCCAATGGTAGGCCGTATGTATGGCAGCAGGATTCGGCCCCTTGCCACACCTCTGGGAAAAGTCAAAAATGGTTGTCTGAAAATTTCTACGACTTCACCAGTCCAAATGTTTGGCCTCCAAACTCCCCAGACCTTAACCCCATGGATTATTTTGTATGGGGCGCAGTTGAAAAAGACACCAATCGCACTTCCAGTAATACAAAAGCCCAGTTAATGGATAAAATTAAAACAGTTTTTGCGGCCCTTCCCAGGGAGACTGTAGCATCAGCTTGTTCGAGGTTCCGAAGCAGAATTGAAGCTGTGATCGATGCTAAGGGTGGTTATTTTGAGTAAATCTTGTTGATAGTATTGTAATTAACTCTGCCTGTAATGTTTTTTTGTCAATTCATTAAATTTAATAGATACAAAGAAGATTTTCTTTTTCCTTACGAAACTGTCAAATTTATCCCGAACACCCTGTATATATATTATATCAAGTTCTCAAGAAATATGTTGTAAGAAGAAAATATGGAAAATATGGTACAGTAAATAAATATAAATTGTTAAAATTTACATTTAGCTAGGAATATCAAGGTTAACTCGCCCTATAAAAAGAATTTAAGCAAAAGAATTAGCACATAACGAGCAGCTCGGGATTGGTTTTTGAATGATCCTGCTATTGATTGCGGACGGAGGATTTATTAAGTATTTGTACATGTAAAGACAAACAAGGCTTATCTAACAACTACCTTAATAAGAGATGGCAACTTGTTGGTCGATTGGTTGAGCCTCTGCTACTAATGGCTCTCGCAAAAAGTTAAGCAAGTTTGAGCGCGTTTAGTAGTTGAAAGGGGTTAATCGTTAGATGCTGTTGGCACACTCTCCCTCGATGAGGCGTTGGACTCCCTGGAGGTGTCACATAATAATAATAAAATGATTTGCTAATTAATTTTGACCTGGATGGACGACTTGTTAGCGTATGCGCTGTACAAACAAAAGGCTCCCGGTTCGAATCCTACTGTGGTCATGGATGGTTGTGATTGTCACTGTGTGCGTGTGTGTAGAATAAACATCTTCGCCCGGTGTGAGACCACCCGGCTTCGCATTTGCTACAATCGGGAACGAGGGCAACGATGCTTGTTAGGGGAAGATTACCTATGACAAACTTGATCATTTTAATGAATAGGTCAAAGAATCGATTGCATTTAAGACCATGATGTAATTTATTTAGATATCATCAACGCTTTCTATAATGTTACGCTTAAATGTGAGCTGATAAAAATGCGCCAACTGAGTAAGAGATGACAGGAAATAGTCTTTGGAGGAAGAACGTCTAAGAGCTAACTTGCTCTTAGATATTTTTAATGATATTAAGAGCAAAATCTCTCTCTCTCTCTCTTTCTTTCTCCCTCTCTCTCTCTCTGCTCATGACATGAAGTTGGGTGGGGTAATCAACTGTTCAGGTGACCTCATTTCTTTAGTGGCTAATCTTAAAAGGTGAAAACATTGATCTTAGACAGGAGAATAGGAACAGGAAAGTGGGATTTTATATTTAATTTGGGACGATGGAGGGTAGATGGATATAAGTTGAATGAACAGATTTTAGAAAGTGTAATGAATAAAAATGCGAGTAATTTTTAGTATCTTCTTCTTCTTCTTCTTCTTCTCTTCCGTCTAAGACAGGTTGAGTCTTCTCTTGATCAGGATCTTCCAGTCTTCTCTATTCCTTGCTGTTCGAAAAAGTTCCTTATATGTTCTGCATCCCGAGATGTTCTTTACTGATTTCAGCCAGCAATTCTTGGTCTTCCGGGTCTTCTTTTTTCAGTTGGAAAAGTATTGATTAGGACGTTAGGAAGTCTGTCTGCGTCCATGCGTACAGTGTCGCCAAACCATCTCAGTCGTTGTTTAAATTTTTTCTATTATTGTATTTTTATACAATAATTCTTGTCTGACTGTGCTGTTTGTTTTCTTTTCTATCCAACTTGTTCTATTTATTTTTCTTAAGCATTTCATTTCAAATGCAAGCAGTTTTTTCTCCTCTCTTTTCTTAACTATCCACGCTTCTGCTCCATAGATGACTGTTGGCATAATTATTGATTCATATAATTTGATAACTTATCATGATAACTTATCAAATATGCAGGATTTGAATTCTCACTCAGGTTACTTAACTTTTATAATATGATCTGCAAAGAAGGAAAATGCCCCCACAAGATTGGACCAAAGCAATAGTTATTCCCATCTACAAAAAAGGACGCAAATCTGATTGTAACAGTTATTGTGGAATCAGCTTACTTAGTACCTGTTATAAAGTATATGCAAAAATCTTAGCATATAAACTTAAACGTATAGTAGACCCAAAATTAATAGAAGAGCAAAATGGATTCAGAAAAGGCAGGTCTTTCATAGACTCTGCATTTACGTTAAAATTATTAATTGAAAAACACAGAGAAATGAACATAGAAAAACACATAGCTTTTATAGATTACATCAAACCATTTGATAAAATTATCAGAGAAAAACTATGGGAAATCCTAGAAGAATATGAAATACCAAAACAACTCTTTAGAGCCTTATATGATACACCGAGTGATTATAAAATAACGTCAAGTGTTCAGAGCCCTCTAGCGAGTAATGTATTGCACGAAACACATCAATATTCGGTAGACGTACACAGTGGAACATGGGGATTCGATTTAACGAAAAAAAAAATAGTACCAAAAATCGCCAACAGGGGAAATTTTGGCGCTGCAAAATTAATTTTAGTAGGAGTGACTAATGAATGACTAAATGGCAAATGAGAGACAGCACACATCAATTTCATGACGTTTATTGTCAATTACAAATGAGGTTCAATATGACCACCATTCTGATGTTCCAGGAACTGCATACGGTGCACGACATTTTCCACAGTGGCTCGCAACATATCGGAATTGATCTGTTTCGCGTGTAACGTTATTCGATCTTTCAATGTTGGAATATCGGGTACATGTCCTTGATACACAATGCTTTTAAGAAATCCGCAGCCAAAAGTCACAAGGATTCAGATCAGGCGATCTCGGTGGCTATGGTGTGGGAAATGCACGACTAATGATTCTTCTGTCAGAGAAATGTTGTCGCAAAACACGCTGTACCTGAAGTCCGATGTGGGGTGGTGCACCATCCTGCATGAAGATGGACGAATCGAGACATCCTCTTTGCTGCAGTTATGGAACCACAAAGTTCTGTAGCATATTGGCATACCTGTTAGCATTGACGGAACAGGTCACTGGTCCATTTTGGCGATTTTCCTCGTAAAAGTATGGACCGATGATAAAAGATGCCGTAAATCCGCACCACACTGTGACTTTGGGCGAGTGGATAGGCATCTGCAGACACACGTGCGGATTAGTTGCAGCCCAAATGCAACAGTTGCGTGTGTTAATATCGCCGTTCAAATAAAAGTGCGCTTCATCACTCCATAAAATCTTCCACGCCATGCATCATCTACTTCCATGCGCGCTAAGAATCTCAAAGATAAGTCGATTCGTGTGGTCGCATCACCAGGGCGCAATTCTTGAACATGACTGATTTTATAGGTGTAAAATTTCAACATCTGATGTAGGATTTTCCACATCGTTGTGTATGCGATATCCGTTTGCCGGGATATTGCTCGTGCACTGCTAGTACCTTGCACATCTGTCAGCTCCCGTTCCACAATAGCAGCTGCAACTTGTTCAACTTGTTGGTGATTGATCGGTTTGCGTCCCCTGTCTACCTGCACTGCTAGAGTTCCAGTAGTTTCAAATCGCCGAATCAGTTTTCGTAAGTTTGTTACGCTAATCGGTCCTTTTCGTAAATTTTTCATACGCCGAAAATCACGAAGACAAGCACTGGCATTATTGTTCCGCTGATAATAGAGTTTGACTAACAAAGCACGTAAGGTAAGCGGCATCGAAAAGCAGTTCGTCTACGAATGATAAGAAATCTCACAGGCTTTCCTTTTATTGCATGATCGCTCATAAGAAACGGGGTAATGCAAATTAATGCATTTTACTCGGTAAACAGCGCCAAAATTTCCCCTGTTGGCGACTTTTGGTACTACTTTTTCCCGTTAAATCGAATCCCCATGTTCCACTGTGGACGAAACACACCGAATATTGGTTGTTTCGTCCAATACATTACTCGCTAGAGGGCTCTGAACACTTGAAGTTATTTTATAATCACGTATATAAAGATAATAAAATATCTGTGAAGTACAATAATTCAACGTCAAGCTGGAAACCAATAAATCGAGGAGTACGTCAGGGTTGCCCTCTCTCACCGGTTTTATTTAATATATACATAGATAAAATCATAAAAGAATGGAAGATAACTAATGAAGGAGGATTCAAGATAAACGCAACATCAGTTTAGCTACTCTTCTTTTTGCTGATGACCAAATAATCCTTGGAAATAATGAAGATGAACTACAAAAATCATTATGGAGCCTAAATAATCTGATAAAAACATAGGGTATGGCAATATCAACCGACAAAACAAAAGTCATGGCCTTCAAATGTGCTAATCCAATAAGAAGCAAAATAGTAATAAACGACAAAATAATAGAGCAAGTAAATACATTCAAATATTTAGGTTGCACAATGTCATATGAAATGAAGCTGATATAGAACCAAAGATATCAAACGTTTTAAAAGTAACAGGCATTATAAATAAAATTTTTAAACCCAATGATGTACAAAAACACACACGAATAAGAATCTACAATACAGTAGCTAAACCAACCTTACTTTATGGCAGTGAGATATGGACAATAAAGAAAGCAGATGAAAGAAGAATTGAATCATCCGAAATGAAATTTCTGCGCAGAACTGAAGGAGTCACAATAATGGACAAAATGAAAAGAGCGAAATCAGATAAAAACTTGGAATTACAACCTCCTTAAATGAAACAGTGATTTGCTATAGAGAAAAATGGAAAGAGCACATACTAAGAATGAATAGAAGCAGAATACCTAAACAAATTCTAAATTACCATCGAGTACCTTCCCAAAAGGTACTCGATGCAGAAGAAGACCATTAAAAAGATGGAATTGAGTCCGGAACAGGCCACTTGGCATATAAGCCTGGAAAGGAAGAAGAATAAGATATAATTTGATTTTGGCTTGCTTAGATATCTCGTTTGTTTTTCAGATTTTCTGTAATTTTCCCATAGTGGTCCATCCTATCGCTATTCTGTGTTTGATTGTTTTGAGTTCATCTATTGTTTCTGTTAGTTTTGATCCAAGATATATGAAGTTGGCTACTTGTTCTATTTGTTCTCCATTTAGGGTGGCTGAGATGGTAGTTCTGTTCCTCCCTATTTTCATCACTTTTGTCTTTTGTATATTTATTGTCATGTCATATGTTTTACAGTTTTCGTTTAACTTGTTTATCAACCTTTGCAGTTCATTTGGGGTTCTTGCAATAAGGACAAGATCATCCGCATATTTGATATTATTTATGTTTAAACCATTGGCATTGATTCCAGGCTCACTGTCTATTGCCTTCTTTCCAACTTCGTCTAGATATATGTTGGATAGGCATGGGGATAATGGGCATCCTTGCATTACTCCTCTTTGGATCTCTATGGGGGTTCTGTTGTGAGTGTGTCCTTTTTTTTAATTATTGCATTTGTCTTAGAGTAATATTTTATCAGAAATTGCATTATATATTTGTCTATTGCTTTTTCTAGTAGAACTTTAAGGATTTCTCTGTTGATGCTATCGAAAGCTTGTTTAAAGTCCACAAAATAACAATATAGTTCTTTATGGTCTTCCCAGCTGAGCTCTGCTAGTTGGTGCAATGTAAAAATCTGGTCTACTGTTGAATAGTTTCCTCGGAAACCAGCTTGTTCTATGCCTATCAGTTCTTCATAGGTGTTTAGTATAACAAATTTTTAGCATAACAAATCATAAATATTAAAAAATTGTAGTATTAATTAAAAGAAACTTCATTTGTAAAAGAAAAGATGGTCTGATATATTTTTATATGCCTCTGGTAGAAGAGAGAGGTAACTGTAGTTTATATATTAGTTCAGAGAATATAAAGGATAGACAAGTGAAGTTTATTGCACTTGACTAAATCCTACTGTACTAGAGAGCAAAATAAAAATTTAGTCACGAAGAAAGGTGGAATAAATACAAGAGGTTCAAGGTTTTACATCAATCATGCGCACAGAAGGCTTCAAATTAATGACAAAAGTGCTTTGTGTGTACGGACTAGTTAAGGAGAAATAAGGAATCTATTGATATGTTTCTTGCGCAATTGGAGGTTTTATCAAGGCTCTTCCATCAACGACAGTTGATGGTAGATTGAATGATAGGGGGAACGAGACGTTAGTTCGGTGTTCGAAGCTGATCTCTGTACAGTTGACCAGCAGTTACTTGTGGTTTCACAGGATCAGAAGCGGAGGAAATATAGTAAACAGCGTCCATGAAAATAAATAATGAAGTCATAAAGGATACTAAATATTTTGGAGAATGGAGAAAAAACAATGGATATGATATAGAAAATAAGCAGAAGAGAAGCAAGGCGAGTTAATTCTTACTTATTTCTTAAACAAGACATTACTGTGTTTGTTTTAGAAGTGTTGGGGTTCTTCAGGTTGTGCTTTCAATAGCTTGGAAATCTACTATGAAGATAAAGTGCTGGGAATCCCTGTTCATGAAAATACCAACTAATTGAGGACTCCAAATGAGTGGTGAACAATGTAGTTGTTAATGGCCCTCTCCATAGATTTTGAGAGGATTGAGATGTGGATGATAATGTAAGCAATAGCGTCTTCGCTAATGTTTACCATCCTCTTTAGGAAAGGGCTGAATATAGATTTGTAAAGTAAACGACAGATGAGTATAGCAGATTTTAAACACGATAGAGGATGAGTGTTAATCTGAACGCACATTCTCAATAACCATAACTGGAAGGATACGATTAGGACCAGAAGACTTTTGGTATCTAAGATCTAAGTTATTAAGGATTCTTCTGGCAGACAGGCAGTGAAAAGTACCAAGAACCGTTAACGGTAAGATAAGAATTATTTGAGGAACTGAGGCTTTGATCGAATTTAAGATGGCTCCATCTGGAGCTGAGAGAGACGAAAGAATGGAAAAGAAAAATTGCATCCAATAGCTTTTGGTCATCTGGACCAAACGGCTCAATATTAGCAAAATTTTCTGAATATAAATACTGTACGTAAAAATATTTTATAGAGAAATTGGATTTTATTTTCCAATTTTTTAATTGATATTGCAAACTGAAGTTCATTAACACCAGGAGGGTTTTACTCAAGCTTGAGATATGTCGAACGTAGAACCAAGCATTGTCGAGAGATTAAGGCTTTCATTCCAGCTATATGGAAATATGGACGATGGTAATATGGAAAAGAGTATTGGAAATCACGAGGGGCATCCCATTCAGTACCACTACAGTGCTTAAGGAGATGTGATTGAAAATGGCTGAGTAATGAGCGAGTTGTAGAAAAGAAAACAGAGATGAGTTTATGGACTGCGTTACTGAATATTTTGAAGTGGACTTAGTTAATAAAAAGTCCAGGATGTTCGAAGGATAGAGAAATTTACAAATTACCAAGTATTCGGGAAAGTATAGGGACAACTTGTACGACATCATTACTAATAAACAGTAAATATTCTGGCGTTTCTTTCAGCTTGATCAATGGAATTAGTGTGTGGATTTTTATGCAGGCCAAGTTACAGTGGTTGGGCCGAGTTTACATTTGGTCTATCCGCTGTAAGTTTACAACCTGTGGTGGGTTGTGGAATGGAAGAGTATCTTTTGTATGGATTTCTGACGTTTCTTTTCTTTTTTCGTTGCATTTTTTGTTCAGTTTTATAATTTTGGGTTGCATTTTTGTTTTTATGATTTTTGCAGTGGAAGTTTTTAGATCAGCAGTGTTACAATATTTGATGATGTTTTTCATGGCTGCTGTTGTCAAACAAACCGTTATTACGAAAGGATGGGGGTGTGGGGGTGAAAGATGTATGATTCATTTTTATCTTGCATGCTTGCTTGGTCGAGTGGATAGCGTATCTACTCTCCGAACAACCAGCAAGCTGGGGGTTCGAATCCCGCCTATTTTACTGTTGTATCTTCGAAAGTCTTGGCTCCCTGCACTGTATTATATTGATATATTCACAATCAGATACTATGAGTGTGAATATACCACACAATCCAACCGATACAAAGACTTGTACGTCGTGTTACATGTATCCGTTTGGCCACAGTGATGACTGCTCGTTACATGGTTCGCTTGTGTTCACTTTTATTTTGATTTGTTTCTAAGACCGAAATACCTGGTATCAGGCAGTGGCATGGCTGGTTTCCGCTCCACATGTTATGATTTTCCTGTCAGATATATAAAACTGTTATCGAAATAGTCTGTTGAAACCAAGCCAATTGCTTTTTTCTAGTCACGTTGTTTAGCTCCTTTGTAATATATAATATTAATTTTAAAGGAGTTTTAGAGAAAATTCCATATAGCTTTTTCTTGAAATATCGGTCCGATATGGAAAGAAAAAATTCTAGAGAGAACTAGGTCAAGATGACTTCTCGCAACCGAGTAGCTCTTTGAATTCAGTAGTCTTTAAATCTTTTCGTATACCAGAACGACAAAGAATTGAGAATAACAATAATAATAAATAATGTTTAATCCACCGGAAGTGAGTGGGGGTGTGCCGATGTGTGAATTGGAAGGGACTACAGAGCTCGTAGTAGTTTGGTACTTAAGAAAAAATAAATAAGACTCACTGGTCAGAACACAAAACAAATGAGCAAGTCAAACACGCATTAAGCCATACAGAAGATATAATTTTTAGACAGCAATTCAGATGGTTAGGAGACCTCCAGAGAATATCCTACCAGAGGTTACCAAATATAGCAATGAAAGGAATCATTGGAGAAAGACAGTTAAGAGGCAGGCCAAAAAGAACTTGATTACAGTCTCTTTGAAGAAAATGGCCTGAGATTGGTAAACAGATGATAAACATTTCTTAGTCATAAGGAACTCAACCCGTCATCTGACGGATGTGAAAGAAGTACAGGAATAAAGTTTGGTGTGCACAGTGAAGGCTAAGATTTAAATAATTCAAGAATTCTTCTCTAGATTCCAGATATGGATCGGACGAAATCTGCCAACCTAGTTAACCAAGTGGATGGCTACCCGATCTCCTACCAACAGGCTGTGAGTTCGAATCTCACCACGGTATGGATGTTTGTGGTTTTGTTACTAATTCTGTTTGGAAGAAATATCTTCGACCATTCGGCATCTAGTGATACGAAAAGTGAATAACGAACTAACTAATTAACTATCCCCTAAGGTCTTTCACAAATACTAATACCACAATGGAATTCTAACCACACTCTTGTTTGAAAATAGCTGACGTTTAGCACTCACTCAGTCACCTGGGCTGGAAATACACAGTCTTTATATAAATTTGAAAGTTCGATGGAATGATAAACAATTTGAATACACAGAAAATAATTTTTATGTCGCAGTTAACTCTTACACCAAGGCTCCGAAGTAGTACAGTCGGTAACAATATCTTTTGGTAAGAAAGATCCGGGATTCGATCTGGACATGGATGTTTATGATTGCCTTTAGGCGGAAGATGAATTTCATCACTCGGTGTAAGACTACCGCCCCGTTTATTGGTTTGTTCAGATAGGTTTTCGTAAGCATGGTGGTCAGATTTATGCTTCAATATATATCTTCTAGTTTCTGAAAAAGAAACCCCCCCCCCCCATCCCTCCGTATGAGAGATTAGTCGGAACCGACTAATTTACAATAAAAGATAAAAATGCAGGTTCCTCAGTGAGCATACGTTTATAAAGTACTGCAATGAAAGTGACTCACGACAAAGGTCGTACTTGATGGAAGCTATTACATCGCTGTTATTTTCAGCAACCAAAGCAGGGGAAACAAACAGCAACCAAATTTCTCAGGGGAAACATTAGTTGGTCTGCTTGACTTGAAAATATGAAGTTTGATAATTTTTCTCATCATCAGTTAACTTCTAGTTTTTAATGACATTTTAAGCAGTTTTTAATGTTTTCTAGCAATTTATTCATAATTTTTGCGCGCTGTTTTGAGGATTCTAGATTTAATAGTCATATACGTTGAAACAGTTACAGTGTTGTTGATGAGACCATGATAATCATTGACCACTTATAAAAAAGTAATTATATTGTTCATAGTTCCTTTAAAATGCTATCAATGCAGCGACTTCTATTCACTGATCGTTTATAATGAGTTACAACACGTGTACCTACTTACTACCTCAGCTTGGCGTGCTGCTTGACTTGAAAATATGGGTTTTACGTTGTTCTTTTCATGTTATAGAAACTTTTTGATTTGCGTGGTTGGAAATTGAAGTTGGACACGCATTAGTCATGCGTTCAATTTTTAGGTGTTTATGCAATATGAACCACAAAAAAGGTCATTTTCTGCTTGTTCATCTAAGACCAATAAACAAAGCATAAAATTATTGGGCAAATGTGATTGTAATTTGGTATGGACATAGATTGAAATTCTTAACGTCGTTCTCTGCTGTGTTCACATACTGTATGTTGTAGTTTATGTACATCTTACCTTGTATTAAATTACGCATTTCAAACTGATTCGTTTTTATTTCTTACAGATGAACAAATTCAAGGGCTAAAGTTCAAGGACAACTTCGACAGATATTCGCTTGTCTTTAAACCGGCAGCATCATTCAAAAATATTTGCATATCTCATTGCATCATCATGAAATGTATTCGCATTAATTCATGTGTTTTCAGTTGCTATTTGTACTGATTTTTACATGAACCACACGTTGCGTGATTCTCAAACAAAATGACACGAGGTTAACGACACATTGATTTTTTAATGTTGACCACGAGCGAATGAAGCAATACAATGACCTTGCCTATACAAGCACTAACTTACCTCACCGAGCTTGTCTGGACATAATACTACACACACACCATGCGACTTGCAGGTGTAGTTTGCTACTGGGGAAAAAAAGTCAATATAAACCCTTTCTCGTAAGATCATTTGTGTCATAAAGACTTGCTTGTTTATAATACTGCAATTTAAAGCAATACAATTGTAAATCTGTAAGAGAACTATCTTATAGTTTACACAGATGTTTGAAGAAAGATTATATCTTAATAGAAGCAGAGCTGTTATAATAACTGAAGGGTAAATTTTATTTTAATTTTTCAAACTCTTTTAGATAATATTGCATCAAAAGGTATAATATTTCAATTAATTGACAATCAGTGGCCTCTGATTTAGCGTGCCTTTCCACCAAATAACATACGACACTATTCGTTTACGGTATAATTAATAATCCACAAAAAGTAATAAAGTGGCATCATACAAGGGGAAAAACGTAACGAATAGTGCGTAGGAGCAGGCTTTTATAAGGTAAGAGGTGACCTTTTAATTCTGTAATATCTAATAATATTTTCCGACGATGGATCAGTGCTGCCCTCTTCTTAAACATTTCAACATTAAAAATTATATGAGTTAAATAAGGTGGATGCTATTCGTGTAGTTTGCGCATAAATACATAAATATTTAATTCAAAATACTGAGACAATTTCATTGTATCTCTTCATACGTTTTCAGCATCCGATAAAGATACCGCAGTACTATATTATAACCTTAGTTTAAAAATCAAAAGTAAAGCATGTATCTGACTTTCTTAAGTAAGATGAATAACACTCTTATTTTCGTGACAATATGAAAGATTTTAAACTGAAGGCTTTCCATACCACATTAAAAATCGAGGGCTTCTCTTCCTGCTATGTGGTATTATCAAAGAAGGCGAACAACCGGGCACATCTGAAGTGTGGTTTATGCTTCTCTTTTGTCCAACAGTAGAATGTGGTGTTAATATGCAGCAATAATAATACAGTATTTGCTAGATAATAATAATATATCGTCTAGATAGTAATAATATATCGTATATTATGCAGTATTGTTAGTTAACCCTATTGTGATTATGGTTAACTTACACATTCATAGCATGCTGGTTTCTATCTTTAATTCCACTGAGTTTGCATCAATGGAAATGAAGCTTATGTTTAAAAAGAAGAAGCATATTCTTGGCAAATATTAACAGACTATACTAATTCAATGTTAAATTAATTTTCTGTTTGAATAGCTAAAGTTTCTGTGAAACTATGTTGCTTACTCTTGGTTAAGGTGAATGTTCATTAGTTGAATGTTCATTATTTTATAATTTGATTTGCGTCCAACGATCCTTTTGATACATACTATTCAGTATACTAGTTGAACTATTAATATCGCCCACGAAAATTTCTAGAAAATTTTAAATTTCAGTGAACTTGCATATGTCAGTTTTACTTTAATCATTGTTTTTTGCATCTCTGTCTTAAATGAAGAATTCAAAAATCTCCACATTATTAGGGAATAACCTCTTTCAACTTGTACGCCTCAATTCCATCCTCTCTCCTTATTCTGTTCACAATGCTCTGCAAATTACGCTTTCGCAATCTCTCAATCTATCTTAATATTCCACATTCCACAGACTGAACACCCACTTAGACAATCTACTCTAGATCCTCTTTAAGATATCCTCATCCCATTAACAGCCAGCAAACCATATCTGTGCATAGTAATTCATATGTGATCTGATGAAGACCTTATACAAGGGAACCATAGTCCCTTAGCTTCTACATGTCAATGTCCTCCTCTTCATTGCCATAGTCTGTTGGGATGTACTAACAATTTTAGCAATGTAGACCCTAAACGTCAAGTCTCTCCGCCATCACTCCCAGATCTCTCATCTCCTCCACCTCTTTCAAAATTTCTCCATTAATTGTATACTCTGCATCCCAACCTCGCCTACCAGTTTTCAATTTAATGTTACGCTTTGCAACATTAAATTGATAGCTCCACTCACTTGCTTAATTGAGTGGAGCTATAATTAATTGTCTATTGAGATTCTCCTATAAGGCCACAACTTCCCTGCTCTTCATAATTCTTCCCACCTTTAAATCATCTGCAAACAGCTATATATATCCAGTTAAGCCTGTCGCAATATATCATTAACATACAAGTTAAATAATAACAACACCAAAACAGACACACCTGCTGCACTTCGCTAGTAACGTTTCTCTTTTTGGACACCACTACCTACTCCCCATATGCAACCTACAGATACCTATCTGATAGTTAATCAGCTATCCAACTTACTAGTCTCTTATCCAATCTGATATCTTCCAATTTCGTTGCCAGCTTGTCGTGTTGTGATCTATGAAAGGCTTTTCAAATTCCTATGATCAAGTCTTACTGCTTATTAACCTAAGGTTTACTTAATTCCTGTTCACTCACTATCAATTCTTCCTCCACCATACCTACTGCACAAAAACTTCACATGATGTTATATTCTTGGTGATAAAATACGATGATAAACAGGCACTGTACCTGAACTATTTCCTATGCACCAGTTATCATCCCATCGCTGTCATCCACTGTCCTACTAGAAAGTGTCACGAATGATATGAACAAGGGATCAGGGGCTAGATGCTGAATTATTTACGAATTTTCCGACAAGGAAGAGTAAAAAAAAGCACTCAGTTGAAAAAGGCCCTATAGAAGTTCACGTCATAGACAGGATTAGAATCCATGGCTTTTTTAACCAAAGAGCATTATCGTTATCCAGTGAGATAAAAAGCCTTTTGATAATGAAAAAAAAATTCAGACAAGAGTAAATAATAATTGATATTATATATTTAATATTCAATTTAATTAAATTCAAACAGTACGACATGATTAATTAATCATCATCATCACTGACATTTTACAACACCTTATGGCTTGTGAAGCGCCCATAAGGTTACTTAATATATACTGCTGAAAACAATTAGAGAATATTTTGATTTTCTTGTAAATTATAAAGTTATAAAAACAATTTACAAATATAACACATTTATTTAGAAATATTCTTAATATGCAACAGTGTAGTACAACACGCAACTGCGTACAAAATCATGTTAAGACTTGTCGAAACGTGTCTTAGCCGTATTAGCATGTGGGGGGGGGGCGTATAAAAGCGTGGCTTGTTGTACTCATTTCCACAGTGCATAATTATCACTTCAATTGTAAACTTGTATCACCTACCACCCATTATTTTGCTAAAAATGGCAGAGCAAGATGATATCCCGGAATCCATGGCTTCGAGAGCTATTGGTCGATTAGTCAATTTGTCGCTCAAGCGTGTCGTGTATCTCAACGCGTAATTTCGCGACTTTGGAATCGCTTTCTGGAGACAGAAAATGTTCGAAATCGTCTTCATGCCATAGGTTTATATTCCTATAGGTTTATAGACCATTGCTCGAAGACCAATGGTCTGCATTCCACTTACTGCAAATCACAAAAGAGCCCGAAGAATTTGGGCACAGGAACACCACAATTTGATAAATTAGGATTGAGCTCGTGTACTTTTTAGTGACGAGTCCAGGTTTAGTCTGTAACCAGATAACCTACGTATCTTGATATAGGGTGAAAGTGGAACAAGAAATAATCCACAGTTTGTTAGTGAAGGACCCCAACATCAAGATGGGAGTTTGGTGGTATGGGAAGGAATAAGTATAGGTAGCCATACTGATTCTATTTTATCAGAAACAGTTCCTTAACAGCCCAAAGGTATTGCGACTAGATTTCGAAACCTATATTTCTTCCATATGCTGCTGCAATTGGACAAGAATTCATTTTTATGGATGACAATGCTCATCCACACCGTGCAAATTTGGTACAAGAGTGGTTTGAGGAAGAAGGTATCGAACGAATGGACTGGTCTGCCTGTTCACCGGATGGTCATCCAATCGAACATGCCTGGGGTGCTTTAGGTAGGCTCGTTTCTACTCGACTGGTGCCACCAATCGCTTCAAGAGCTCGAAATTGCTCTCACATAAGAGTGGGGAAATATTCCACAAGAAGTCTTTGATCATCTTATCTGGTCCATGCAATCAAGATGTACCGCTGTTTTGGCTATTAATGGAGACCATACGCCCTATCAAAAATTAACGAAAACGTTTTTGGCTATTCTTGTTGTTATTCTTGTTAAAATTATTTCACTTTGTTAAAATTAAAATGTATAATTTGTTAAATTTGTAATAAATATCTATTTAAACAATATCACATCAATTACACCCTATGCATATGTAAGAAATATTTATTAATGTATAAAGTACCCAATAGTTATAATTATTTGCATAAATTTATAATTATCCGTTAGAAACTAAAATATCCCCCTTAATTGTTCTGAGCAGTGTATCTGCATCTCTTTGCAAATATATAGAAGCATATATTTGACATATAGTAATGATACAATTGTCCAAACAATTTGCCGATAGGAAAGAATTAAAAAAAAAGACAACTCTTCATTCTTTTTCGTATTTAGCTTTTAATTTTATCGAATTCGAATTATCTAATGTTGAAATTAGTAAGTAAAATACCCATAAAACAGATTAAGGCAGAAATAGAATTTTTTGTCATCTTTGCATCATTATTATTGAAATTATATTGCATTTAGTTTTGAGCAATATTTTAACTTAAACTTTATTTTAACTAAACTAAATTTTAACTTTCATAAAATAACAATTTCAAATAGTTAGCCACACTTTCGTTTTTTCGTTGTTCCCATTTTGGTGCCCATTATTCTATTTAAACAACCATTTATTTAAGGATCGACCTATATTTTTTCTAATTAGTAACACTAACATCAGTTTCTTTTTCTTGTTTAAAAAATCGAAGATTAATCAATGATGTCACAAGGACAAATTGCAGTTATAGATTTGTTGGGAATCGTTCCCACTATAGGGTTGTAGATGTGATTCTAGTGTAAGTGCTAGCCTTCAGAATTTTATTTTGTATCGCTGATAAAAATCGGTTTATATCTTCAAAATGAAGTAGTTAAAAGCAGAACACAGTAAACAGGACGTTCTGTTTTACTGAAAACATTAAAAATGTTTCTGTGGAACACTAGAAAACCACTTTGAGAACGATAGCAAAAAAATGTTATAATTAAAAAAAATAAAATTGTGTAGACAATGTAAACTACTTTTAGTTCATGGAGATTACTATGCAATCTCCATAAACACACACACACACACACACGTGTGTGTGTGTGTGTGTGTGTTATAATTTTTAAACGACCGGATTTATAAACATAACTACTAAAAAGAAAAAAGTTCCCAATGAAATGAAGTAAACTTGACATTGCATTTCGGAAAATGCTAAGCTCATAACTGATTGATGGGTGATGTGATAGCTGCTGAAAGAAACTTAAACGCTTCATTATATGCACATAGAAAACAATACATCTAATCCATCATTTTAGACACAACAGTTCCACTTGAAATGTAAATGTAATCACTGCACATCGTAAAGTTAACTATCGGCACGGCATTTTAGTTATGTATTATAATAAAAATACGCATGAATACAGTTAAAAGGAGAAATGGGTGATTGTTAAGCATTTGTAACTTGCAAAACTGGCTGATAAAGTAGGCAATGATCATTATTCATAATCCGATCGAGATATAGTCGCCGCTATTGTCGTTGCTATATTTCAGTCTTTTAAGGCACTTCTAAATGAAGTAATGCATCTAGAGTTTGGTCTTCCTCTGAATGTTTGATTTACTTACATTTGGCTTCCTTTCCCATTCTATTTAAGTGACCATACCAGCTGAGATTAGCTGTCATCACACCTCCCTGAATGCCAACAATATCAACTTCCTGTCTTCCTGATATTTTCATTTTAATATGATTCTGCCAATAATGACATCTATTCAATGCCATATTTTTTCGCAGAATTGTTAGACGTGTGGTACCCAATGATCAACTGTTTTATTTTTAGCTCTCAGCTCTCAGATCCATACGTTAAAACTGATTTCAACACTGTCTTGTATTTGTTAGTTTAGTATTTTGATTAATTTATCATAAAAATATTCAACTATCTCTCCACTATATGATTTCCTTATTCTACTATATTCGATATTATAATTCCATATTTAATTTTAATATCTTCTCTAAAAGTGTCCCTAAATAGTTGAAATATTTTACTTACTCTAAAAGTTCCCCACTGAGAATGCAGTTGATGTTTTTCATGCCCCTGACTCTTTTTAAAGTATGTATATATATATATATATATATATATATATATATATATATATATATATATATTGCTGTTTTTCATACCAAACTTGTTTAGTTAAAGTTCGGAAGACAGACTTCAGGAAGTGAAAAAGTGACAGGAATAGAAAAAAAATCCAGAAAAATATCTGTCACTTTTTTAATCTGTTGATCCGATTATTGAAAAGTTGCCCAGAGGCAAAAAAGCTGAACGTATGAAAAAACAGAAAGGAAAAGAAGATGAAAAAGAAATTCACTGTACACACAGTAATGTAAATATCACTTCCTTAAAAACATTCAATTAAAAAAAAACTCACATCCTCAACAAAAACTTATTCGCAAAAACTTACTTTAGTAAATATTTAAAAACAAAACATTTATTTCAAAACCCTACCTTCTTAACAATGCTACTTTATGAAAAAAATAAATAAACATCACAGGAAAAATTATATTAAGTATCCGATTATTATTATCATTTCATTTATTCACCAGGAACTTATTTACGTATTCTAGTTACGTATTCATCTTCAACTGACCACACTTCATAATATATACTATTAAATGTAACTACAATAATTAACAGCGATAAAATATATGCAGTGATAATTAGAGTTAGTTACTTATTACTATACTAATATCAAAGGATAGTTACAATAGACGGTGATCAACGATTGGAATTACGGCCACCAACGATACTAATACATTCAAACAGCATTCTATTTACTGATATGAAATATTCTAAGTTTCTGCGCTTACGCAATTATGAATATATTAAATCTATCGTTAGCAACAACATCATTTCGAATTGCATCCCCACGTATGTCTGTTCATATTTATCACAACTACAATCGATTTGTAGCATTTATCTAATTCATTCTGAAAATTATTTACAATATCAGTGTCCATAACCGTTTGCCGAAAATCATTCCACACTATTCATTACTGCAATTGATTCTAGAGTCATTTCTAGTCTGGATTAGTGCCTTAATCCAAACTACTCCAATACTTTAACCAAAGCATTTAACCACTCTTCTAAGTGTGGGTGAAACCTTGTAAATCGCCCACCTTATATAACATGTTCCCAGCATTTGTGCCCACGGTTTAAAATATTTGCATAAGTCACGTATTTGGAGTTTCCCAGGTATAAGAATGCAATTTTTTTTTCTATTCGAATGTGATGAGGTCATCAACTTTTTCTTTTCAAGTCAATTTTTAATTTCGAAAAAGAAAAAAAAAGTTGGATATACGATATAATGCTATATTTCTGCGAGAGTCTCCAAGCTTCAAGTTTTTAATATTGTATAATAAGATTAAAATCGAAAGTTAATTGTCTTTAATTTTTTAAAATATAATAGTAGGTTTGTTTGGTTTGGTTTGGTTTATTTTGTATTAAATTAAAAAAGAACTCCTTCATTCTAATTAAACAGCAGCATTTAACTATCGCTTGCATAAACTAACCTATTTTAGGCTGGTTTGTATAACAGTTAGTTTATTTGGTCCGAACCAATTTAAACTTACAGAAGAAAAACTATTCTTCATCTCCATCTTAAACAGGACACATCAACTAATGCTAAAAAATATAGAACACTACTTACCTATGTTTTGCTTGATTAAAAAATGTAAAGGGAATTTAGTGCCCAAAATGTGAATTTTGGGCACTAAATTAAGACAGAAAACACTTTTAACAGAATCAAATAAACAAAACTGTCGAAACGCCACGCTATGAGATCCTGCTATTAAAACAATGAACTTATAAATTGTTCAACAGTTGACACGCTGAGATAAACTTAAAGTCGATTCACTTTAAATTAATATTTTGAACCCTGTCCTGTTCATTTTGTTTACTCGGTATTAACAAGATAATTCTAGTTACAGTCACGACGTATTTTATGGGGGTATCCTCCTTATTCATCTTTTTATCGAGTAGGTTAATACTTTAGGTCTAATCTTTGAAGCTTTAAGATGGATTAGGAAAAACTTTAAAAACAATGGATTGGAACTCATCGTAATTTTCAAACGTGAACATGCACAACTAACATTTTGGATAAATGAACTGCTAAAATCATGAGTAGTCATTAATTCAATACAGAAAAATACTAAGAGAAAAACAGATTATTAATTAAGAAGAATAACTAAAGACAAGTCACGTGTTATTATATTAGAATATTCAATTTTCATATAATTAATAAAAAATTAACATTTGTAGTACTTCTCAGATATAAATAAATTAGTAGCAAAAGCTCAGTTTTATAATAGAGAACTTCGTTTTGTTGTATACGTGCACACCACACTCTAAATACGATGAATAGAAATACGTGCGAAAAGTAGTCCAAAAAATTATAAGTGAAACTACACTGGTTATGGAAAAATATCTAAAAGATCATAAGTAATGCATTTAAAAAAAGTATATATAAATCAGTCACTGAACAAAAAATCCAAGAGGTTTTTCTCTAAAGGGGACCTATGTTAATTAAAAAGTGTGAGGCTGTAATTACAAAAAAAATTAGAAGAAAAATCTGCGTTTTCCTTAATAATACTGCATCCATGTAATAGGATTAACGAGGTAAGTTTTAATTGTAGGTTCCCTTAAATGACGTGATGGTTTCTATGATCTGTTGTAATAAAGTGTGGTGTCAAAATTTTGGCTGTAGACTATTCCATCGTGGGAATCTTTTTCTAAGGTTATACTACCAAGAGAAAGCAGACCATTTGCAAACTGATAATATAAACATCAGGTTGCTAAGAAAACTGATATGAATGATGGTAAATTGGAGACGTAGGATCTATGTATACCTTACCATAATATCTAAACATATCAGCAAATCCTCTTATGGATATACATCTGGAAATGATATTGCTATATATTTTGTTATAAATGATATTCCTATATATATCATGCTATTTTGTAATTCGAACTAATTAAGTGCAAACTAGATTTATACATTAACAAGCTTTATTGAAGAGTACTGGAGAAGAGCTATAAATATTTTCAAATGAACAGATGAGGGGGATTAGAGGAAGGGAAGAAGTATTTCCCTTATCTTATCGGTACCTCTTGAGAGTAGATACCGAGACATTAAAATCTCGTTGAACAGGATCTTTCCAATCACTAATTCCCAAGGGTAGAACGACTGTTACTAAAAATACCATACAAAAAACCCCTCTACGAGAACATCATCTGTGAAATTCATAAAAGAAAAACAAACACCTCTGCCATATCTCATCAGAAAGTATCTTGCTAGGTTCTTCCACTATCATTAGGAAATTCGCTTCTGAGCTAACAGCGCTTAAGAATGAGTGGGGTGGTATTAGAGGTTTTGATATTCCAGTCACAAGGTGCTTAAAGTTAACTTAACCAGTGTATGTGTGTGAGAGTGTGTATGTGTATGTGTTTATGCCAAAGAAAACAAAAAACATTACCTATCTGGTGGCTGCTCTCTGTCTCAACCCTCTCTTCCAGGACACCACGTACAGCTATTGTTGCTAATCGATTTCTCCTAGATCTGTACACATACGTCTGCCATTCTACGAAGCTACGACATCTGGTGGCAGAGAAAGGACACGGCTGCTGCTGCAGTGGCAATTGCATCACTGAGAGAAGTGTGATATTGATTAACTCAAATATACAAACAAACAGATGAGACCCTCATCACCAATATTGACTAATATTTTAAGGATGTTTAAAGTCAATATAGGAAGAATTGACGAATAAATGTCTCTTTTTCTTATAATGCATCTAGTGCAGTAATGATACAACATCCAAGAGATGAGAAGAATGGTTTTCAGCTATAATTATATCAAGGATGGTATTTTTTTTATTATCCGTTTCTCGTTTAGTATTTTAAACGTGAAGGATTACAATTATGCGTTGCATATTTCATTTTTTGAGCTTTCAATTCTCTAGTTGACATTAACCAAAAGGATAGGGGAAAAAATTAATGACATCCAAGATGAAAATATATGTTCGTGTAATCATCATGAAATATTTCAAAACACGAACAGCAAAATACACACACACACACACACACAAAGAGAGAGCTTTTTATCTGTATTATGAGCTGTTTACGAAGCGAATATATATTACATAATTAGATATTGTGAATAAACAAGCTATTACTATCAAAACTAAATTATCAACAAACACGATACTTTCCATATACTGAAGTTAATTAAAAAAGATCAGAATTGCAGACATGTTTGAAATGTAATGAAGAAATAAAAGCCTATAAAGAAAATAATAATGATAAGGTAGATTTACATTTGACATAATAGATATCCGAAAGCCCACTTCGCATGATGAAATATCTGAATAGCAAGAACTATATGAAATAGTCATTATACGGTAAATAACTACTTAGTACTACATGCTAATACGTATTCATGAATGATAGAATAGTTATAAATAAATACAGTCGAATATATATTTGCTGTTAAAAATGGCAACTATAGTTTTCATGAGAGACGGTGGTAATCTAGGAAAAAGTTTCATTGATAAGATAATTAACTGAGGTATCCCATAGATATCGCACTACCACTCTCTCTATTGAAACTGCAGCTGAAGTTCGTACAGGGCGAAACTGGACAGCAGATACTTGTGGGTAATGTGTTACACACAGAAAAACAACAGGAGTCTTATTCAAACCTATCAGGATATTCATGAGGAAAGTTTCAGAGCAGGCCCATACGTATTTAAGCATGATGTTTAAGCAAGTTTTGCAACATAAATTAAAACAGTATTAAACAAACAACGCTGTATGCTGATTTGCATACTATTAAATGTCATATTTTCTAGTGTACTTCATATAAGAATAAAATTTGGCATTGTCAAGGTATTTATTATTGAACACAGTAATACGTATTTCCGCTTTATATAAAGTAAACATCGCTTATGTAAAACAGAGAAATAACTATATGAATTTAAGCCTTTCAATTTTTATGTTGACTCCCAGCAACGAAAAGTTATAAACCTATAACACCTGAGTACGTGGGCTAAGGATTTTTATTTTTATTATTTTTTTTTCTATTTATTGTTTACATAATTTGTAAATTCTTCTAGAGACCAAACATAACACTTACTCTTTAGACAATCACCAACATCCATCCTTTACACTAAATATCCCTCACTGCTTGATGTGACACTAAAGCACATTATATATATATATATATATATATATATATATATATATATATATATATATATATATATATATATATATATATATATATGTTGAAGTTGTGAGTTGTGAGCACTAGAAGTGTTTCGTTCAGACCAACACTTTGGCTCTCATTTTCCGTATTTCCTGCGATGAACGAATCAACCAACCCAATAGTAGACTTTTCAATCAAAAGTGGTGGGATCGGTTTGGTTTAATATCTTGGAGGGAAGTCTAAGGCCACTGTGTGTCTGTATAATGTCTCTCACTTGCGTGTATTCACAGTGTTCACTTCGGTGTGGAGAAAGAGTGGGACCCGATTGTCTTAGAGGAAAGTACCATCCTACGACATCCTTATAAATGTTCTTTTACCCCTAGACTTGAGGTGGGTAGAGTTCACATGTTATACACTTAGACGTTATTTTAAGGAAAGTCTAAATTTTAGAAACAAATTGTTCCCAGAAAATACGCTAAACAGCACATCGAATAGTATTAAAAATTTACATATGCTGCAATATCTACGTCCGTGTCCGCTCTTCAAATGGCTATCAGTTGCAATGACACCATGATGTGTATACGAAATTCTTTAGACAGTAAGTAAATTTCATTGACAGGAGTGGGAACAGCGCGCTCTTTATGAGAGGCCTGGCGTGGCTTGAGAACAGTGTTTCTGGATTATGTAATACTTAGCCTTAATACTAATACACTGTAGGTTTACAGCCTTTCGTGTAAGGGAGATTCATAGCTAAAAATCTGTACATTGAATCAATTTGTTGGAAACTCTGGGCTTAATATATCAATATATCAATGCCAATTAAGTTTTGGAAGGAATATTTGATTATTGGTTGTTTAAATTATGTCAAAGTAACTAGAATGAAGGATTTGGGGAGGGAATATCCTGTATGCAGGGTTAGATCTTCTCAGAGAACTCTTTAATGTTGAACATTGTAGTAAACTAATCCAATTGACTATTTGTATGGTATTAACATAATTACTCCACGAAATATGTCTCTACAATTATTTGTCTAGCACTCAATTTTGTATAGAAATGCTTTTGTGTTCGACTATTCAGTTATGCATGGAAATATTTTTGCGTTAAGCGAACTTTGATCAATAAACCACACTTTCCATAAATAAGTTGAAAGGTTGGCATAGTTACATAGGCCAAGCAACAACACAGCGTGCAAAGAATAAAAACAGTGATTACTGTTGCACATCAAAATAATATTTCACGCATGAATATTTCCATGAAAGCTCCTGGCGAAGTGGGTACAGTGAATTACGTGACAATGGAGAAAAAAAGTACCGCAATTCTATAGAACTGTTGACATAATTATTAATAATACAATGACATGTCTCATTTCTACATGAACCTACGTATTAGCTGAGAAATATTCACTTGAGTTTAGATAGCTATGAAAGTATTAAAGAAATCCATCAGATTCAGTAGTAAATCTCACAAAATACCGCGTTAAATTTTACTGATTTTACATTGCATTTTAAAATCTCATAAAAACACCATACAAAACCTTTAGACACGAAATATTATGCGCATATGTATTTAACGATTTAAGTTAATATGGATTTTTTTTCTATTAAAAACTGACTTCAGAATTGGATTTGTTGTCACAACTAACCAAAGAATTTATTCGACTAATGGGCGAAAAGATAATAACAAAGTCCTAAGCCGAGAGCGATATCAATCTTCGATAGATCATAACTCCTCCTTTGTGGTTGATAAATGAATGTTGTAAAGAACCTCTTTGTCATAAACAGAGAAAACGAATAAAAGCATTAGGGAAATTAAAATTGCCGAATCAATCTCGTTGATATAGTCTTTAAGTAGAATTTGCAATAATGTAGCATTATTTTCCCACAATGTGTATTGAGAATAGGATAACAGTAAACAGCCGATTGAAGTAAAGACTTATACATCCATTAAGAGAGAATTTAAACAATCATACAACTCAGCAAGGGAATGTTTTTTTTTGGACTTATCCAAACTTTATAAGTTCATATATAAGCTCATAACGCTATCGAGAGAAAAACGAAATGAGAACTTTTGTTAACCAAATTGGTACTCATCACTTAAATATAACTTATTTTCCAAAAGATATCTTCTATGCCAGATATCTAATTCTATAGTAAGTCGATTTTAATAGTTATCATCATATTCCGTCCGTGAATAATAAGCAATTTGTAAGGAATAAAAAAATCATATTCACGTCATTTCTTGGAACTCGCTTTACAATGAAATCTCGCGAGAAGAACAGTAACATTTATTCTATGAACTGAAGAACAAGTACAATACCCTTTGTATATATCCAATACAATGAATTGAGAATGTTCGTTGGAAATTCATTTATAAATGTCCTATGCGTCATTTGTTCGTCTCTGTGGAGAGATGATTTGTCTGCTGTTTAACTCATTTTCGGAACGAATATTTTGTCGCCTGTTAAAATTGATGAGTTGTCATCAATAGATTTTGCTACAGTTTCATAATGACCCGTTTGTTGGAATTACATACTGGGAGAATAAATGATTGCAGGTAGACAATTCTTTAATTGTGTGACTGATGTCTTTAAAGCAATGTTATATTCATTAGAGAAATTTTGAAGGAAAATATCAAAGGATTGACATATGTTTGTTGATACTAATGCTTTAGCCATTCTTTTTTTAAGCTAGATTCCAAATTATTATCTATTTCAGCATGTTTGTTGGACCAGATTGAGCATTTAAAAAGTAGTAACGCTTTCTCATCAGAATAAAATGAAAATATGCATTTAGCTAGCAAAAAGTCAAAAGCTAGCAAAGTTTAGTCAAATAGCTAAACACATAGCTAGTAAAATCAGACGAATTGGAAGGGATAAATTCAAGGATATGTATCCGGTTATTCAAGAAATCCTAAAAATTGCAATCTTTGGAAGTCTTTGGAAATTATCACGTGATTACATTAGCATTTCATGTCAGAGAATCTACAGTACAAAAAAAAAAAAAAGAAGTGGATTGTTCGAATATTATTAGTCACAGTAGTTGAAGGAGAGAATATTTAACTGAAATTTATAAGTTCAATGTATATATAAAAAAGGATTTGTTTTGCAACTATCGGAATAAGGCTTTACTAAAAGCATAATAAAAAGTGAACATTATAAGAAATGAATAGAGTGTGTGATAATGTGGCACCTTGAGGTACACCGTGTTTTATTTGTATCCTCCGACTGTGACATGTACCTATTTTTGTTACTTGTGTTCTGTTTGAGAGGTAGTTCTTGAACCATGTATGCAGTGTTCCTCTTATACCTATCGAGTATAGTTTGGTGAGTAGTATGTCATGTTCAAGTGTGTCAAATGCTTTGGTTAGGTCCAGCAGTATAAGGACAGCGTACTTGTTTTTGTCGAGAGCTTTGTTTATTGTGTCGGCGATGTCTTCTAATAAAATAATGGTGCTTTTTGTTTTCTGAAAGCCGTATTGGTTTTGTGAGATGATGTTGTACTTCTGTAAATAGTTCTGTAGTCTGGTGTGTGTTTTCTAGAATTTTTGAGATGACTGGTAGTGTAGCTATTGGTCTGTAGTTCTGAGTATCGTTTCTTTTGCCGTATTTGTATATTGGCGTAATTACTGCAGTTTTTAGTTGTTGTGGAATAATGCCTGTGTCGAATATTATGTTCACGAGTTTCAAACGTATTGGATTTATTTATTCAAAGTGTGTTATAAGGTCTGTGAGTCTTATTTTGTCTATTCCTGGAGTGGTCTTTGGTTTTAGTTGTAGGATTGCTTCTTTCAGTTCCTGTTTTATTATGGGTGGAAAATACATCGTTTGTTGTTGACTTTGTGTCAGTCGTTTTTTGTTGATCGTTGGTAGTTTGTCTTTTTTGAGTTGTCTGATGTTGTTTGTGAAAGTATGGTTGAATGAGTCTGCTAGTTCCTCTGGGTTTGTGTCCTGACCGAAGCTTTTTGCAATAAAATCTTGTGCTGAAGTTTTCTTTTTTCGGGTTACTAATTCGTTGAGTGTAGCCCATGTTTGCTTAATGTTGTCGTTATATTCTGAATTTTTGGAAGTAGTAGCGTCTTTTTGCCCTACGAATTTGTGTTGTTGGTTTCTTGTGTTTTTGTATAAGGTTTGTAAATGTGTGTTACTGGATGACTTTTTTAAGTTTTTTTCCATAGATTTTCTTTTACAGTAATAGTATTTAGTATGTCGTCATTTATCCATGGATTGTTGTCTGTTTGTCGCCTCGTTTGTGTAGGTTTTGTTGCTTTTTTGTATATTTCTGTGTGACTTTAGTTGAAAATTCTCGTATAATGTTACAGGATCGTTTATTTTAAGTAGGGAATTCCAGTCTGTATTTTTTACTTGGTTATCGACAATGCTCTTTAGTATGATCGAATTTTGTCGACTTTTGTGGTGGGGGGGGTAGGAAACGTAATAAAACGAAGTTGAGACAAAGTAGTGATCGGCAATTTTTACGTTAATTACTGATGATGTATATGTTTGGATGGGAGCCCGTATGTTGATATGATCAATGCATGATTGTGTTAGTGAGTTATTGAGTATTTCTTCTCTCGTTGGGGAGTTAATGGTAGGGTTTATGTGGTACTGACTTAGTATATCAAGATATACTAAGTCAGGATATACTAAATAATAATAATAATAATAATAATAATAATAATAATAATAATAATAATAATAATAATATCTCCACTATATTTGTGTATCTCCAGATGGTTTGCCTGTTTTGTTGAATAAAAAAATCCTTCCAATTCTGTGTGAGAATGGCTCATCTGCCTTCGGCTGAAAAAAATTCTTATAAAGGTTCCTCCTTATAAGGCATCCAATGCGATACAGAAGCGTCCATCAATTGTATTTGAAATTTATTGATTTTTAATAATACTCAAATGACATTTAGTGTTCATTTATTCTAAGCTTAATTTCTTTCATACCTGACAGAAAGCATTCTGGTAAAGCAGAGGTCGCTACCAGTCGATCATTGTTGTATTTAATGTTATTTTTATTTATTTATTTTAGGATGTTTAAACGAATCGATGTTTCCAAATATAAAATTTAAAACAATATAAATAAAAATTAAAAAAAAAAAGAATTATAAATAATTTAACCTACTTGTTAATCTGACTGCGACAATAAAGTTCAAAACGAATCATGGCAGGTTTCTGTTGCCATTGTAAAATGTAATAATGAAAATTAGCGAAATAAACGCACGTGATACAATTGATTTGTGCATGATCATTTAAGTACCGCTAGTAGCTTACGAAGCTAAATCGGTTGCAAATCTCCCTGCTTGGATAAACAAGATCCGGTAGAAGTGACAGTATTTATCTAATAGAAAATTACAGAAGATTAAAAAATAAGTTTCCAAATGGATATGAACGCGAGACCAAACGAAACTTTTTTACCAAGGCATGTATATATATCAAGAACTAATGGATGCCTGCCTAATGCTGCTAATGCAGTTATTCATTTTGTTTAATTTTAGCCGCATTAGGCAGGTATCCATTAGTTCTTCCCAAGTATCCATTAGTACTGTTGATGGGCTAATATTTTTATATTTTTTTTTTACCGAAACCCTGCACTAGAATGGAACTTCTACAAGTCATTTCTGACGTCCAGTAAGAGGGGGCGATGATCGTACATGGGCGATGAAATTTATCTCCCACCTAGATATTCACAAACACCTATGCTCACAGCGGGATTCGAACACGCAGTTCATTGGCTGAAGAGCGATCACGCCATCGACTCAGCCAACCATGTCGTATGATGGAAAATAGGAAGCGAACCATAACCGAGTGTTGAGTGGAATAAAAATGAGTTATTACGTTGAAAACAAAATATGCACTAATGGTTTGAAAAGATCAAAATTGGACAAATGTCACGTATGAATTAAGAGCTCAAATATAGAAATTTTACTAGGGGAAAAAGTGAAAGAGCTTGAAAAAAATATAATAAAGATTGAATGACAAAATCTGAAGACAAATACTGACCGACCCAGTGAAACAAAACTAGTGGTTTCATGGCTGGCCCCAACAGATTAATGAAGCAGTCAAAGAACAGAAGAAACTACACAGAAAGTTGAAGCACATGCTAGCAGGTATGCATGTTCTATTGGATAATAAACTAATATCGTGAGACTTGTGGAGTGAAAAAAATCTTCCATTTCCGTAACCACCCGCTAACGCATTTTCAATTGGTCCTTATCAAGCTCTTAGCATTCTAGAGGAATTTCAACGCAGGTCATGGCATGCTCAACCTCCTTATCAGTGAAGCTACCTATATCAATACCCAATCCTTAATCACATGACTTTGTAAATTATTTTATTTACTTCAGTTACCTATCAACCCAAATAAACGCCATCTCGTCATCTTAACGAACACTCAGAGTTCAAATCTTCTCAAGTTTTTACAGCGTATTCTTTCGATGTAAATTCTGGTTTACTACAAATGCTTGACTTGATGGTCGAGTAATATTCGAACCAATCAACAGACTACGGGTTCGAATTCTACTGTGATATGAATGTTTATGAAACTTTAAATGATAGATGGGTGTATCGTCAGATGTAACTAAACCATGGTTTTAATCAAGTCTTGCAGGGCGTAAAAATGTTTTGTTCTACAGAGGACAGTTCAGAGTACCTGATTTCCATGTAGTCCTGATTCCATCCAAGGATTAGGACTAATATAATATAGGTGCTAAACTTTTCATGGGCAGATCTGTCAAAAAAAAAAGCAGTTTACAATGTCAAGAATCCAAACCTATGTAAAATGATATCAGAAATTAAACTACCTCGGAAGTTCCAACAAAAATCCTATACAATCCCCCATGGTGAGCATCATTGTGATGAGGACAAACAGGCCGAAATCATATGATTTCCATGATAAACATGAAAGCCATGTACTTAATTCGAGATCCTTTATTCCTTCGTTGGGAAGCATTCCTGTTTGTGTCTTTGTGTTATTTAGTGCATGTGCAGAGATTGTCTGCAGCCGAAGTCCAGAGATACGTTGCTGGTTGTATGATATTTGTCTGATTATTAAATCAGTATATATTCTCAATACGTATTATTCATATTCTCAATATCGATAGAAGTATTTTATTATATAATAATATAATATAATATAATTATATAATAATATTATAAACAATACTCATGTTTTTATTATTATTACAATGGCACTCGCGATCCCACTTAATAGCTTATTTATTAATTCACTGCCATGATTTCGATTCCCTTTGCAGCAGTCATTATGCAATGCTCAGTCGGACACACGCCAATGGATTAAATGACAGTAATTCTACAACTCGCTGTTCGAAATAAAATACATTACAAATATGTGATTAAGATGAGCTAACAACGCGTGATAGGTTGTAGATGTCGCTAACTACCTTCCTTCCTCAGAGATTTCCAAGAGCAACAAGCACCGAGTTCAGCGTTTATGACGTAATCGTTTTAGTAGTTCAAACAATGTATAGTTACTGGTCATGTACGAACAGCTAGCCATTAAGCTAGAATGCTTGTCACGTGTTTACTCTATGTGTGTGTGTGTGTGTGTGTTTTCTCTTTTACATAACTGATAACAATAAGCTGATGATTAAACTATGTATTCAGAATTAATGTTAAATATGTCAGATTAAATTTAGTATATTAAAGAGAGCAGGAGTCATACTACTTTCTCGAGTCTTATGGACGTGTGTGAGTATGGATAATGCTGTTTAAAAGAATGCGTTATCCCAAAAATGATATCTATGATTTCTTCTCCTGCACTGGTCCAACTACATAGAATCGTAATACAATATTATTGGATCTAAGTTACGCATTGTGTTATAAACTATTGTACCTGTCCTACACTTTGGAAATTTTAGTATGATGCCCCTTACACCTTTTTTCCCATCTTTTAGATAGCGTCAAACGTTTTAAGAAGGTTTCTGGTGCATGAACGTAAGAACGGTATCCTACATTGCACAGGTTTGGAATTTATAGAGCGTTAGGAGTTGTGCAGGCAAGGTATAGTATTTTGGGCGTAAAAGAATACAAAGTTTTTTGGATACTGAGAAAGTTATGGGTGTGTTTACACCAGGATAGGGTCGATATGAAAAGTCAATCCAAGAAAAGAAAACTGATTTTGATTAGCGATTTTAATATTAAGAAAAGTCAAGTGACGGAAGAGCTTTCTTTCGAGAAATAAGGAAGGAGTGTGTTTTTGTAGCACTGAAATTCACTGCATTATCTTTATATACTGAAGAATAATAAGAAGTAGCAGTGTAAGACGTTAGTTATCGAAGATCTTGAGTTTACAGAAAAGTATATAGGAAGATGAGTGAAGACAAATGAAGACAGCCTAGAGATAACAGTACTGAAAAAATTCTGATGTGACGAAACTCAACTATGACATGTAATGAACTATGAGAGCAGAAGCTGGTAACCCAGTTGCAAAGGGTAGATCATAAGATGGTAGCTTAGTGAGAAAACTTCTATTTAATATCCAAGCATGGGAATGTTAAGATCGGTCGCATGAGCTTCTCCAAACATTTAGAGGATTTGTATTCAAGAGTAGATAAAGTTGGTTAGTAGATTTGCTGTGAACAAGAGTGATCATACTTCGACAGTCTCTGGTTAGTTAAGAAGCCGGTTGTTTATTATCTTTTTATTATTTTCCAGAAAAGTTGAAATGATGGCTATAGAAAGAGAGTTCGATGACTGACTTTTATCCCCTTTTAAACATTTTCTTCTATGTTGTTCTGTTGATCCAAAAAGTATGGCGCGCTTGGATAAGCAAATGGAGAGATATAATAAAATTTAGGAGGAATTTGTGACTAGATAATTGGGGTTGAGGATTTTTCTGATGTGTTTCTAATAAAAGATAAGGGGGGCCTGTGTGTGTGTGTGTGTGTGTGTGTGTGTGTGTGTGTGTGTGTGTGTGTGTGTGTGTGTGTGTGTGTGTGTGTGTGTGTGTGTGTGTGGCGCGCTTGGATAAGCAAATGGAGAGATATAATAAAATTTAGGAGGAATTTGTGACTAGATAATTGGGGTTGAGGATTTTTCTGATGTGTTTCTAATAAAAGATAAGGAGGGCCTGTGTGTGTGTGTGTGTGTGTGTGTGTGTGTGTGTGTGTGTGTGTGTGTGTGTGTGTGTGTGTGTGTGTGTGTGTGTGTGTGTGTGTGTGTGTGTGTGTGTGTGTGAGAGAGAGAGAGAGAGAGAGAGAGAGAGAGAGAGAGAGAGAGAGATGATGGAAGCATAGAAGAGCAGACGTTGCGTCCAGTAGCAACTACTACTAACTGTTACAAAATTAGTGGTAGTTATGGGCACAAATGACTTAGTTGATAAAAAAAATAATGTTGATAAAGATTTGAGGAAGGTGTTGCGGCAGGTAAAGAAGAATAGTGTTGTTGAAAAAGTCATTAGCGGGTTGTCCCGTATTACAACCGTGAATTGAGAAGAAGCGCGAAGATAATGAATAGTAGGATGACTGAGTTGTATCAGGCAAAGGGGGTTCAGTATATGAATCCGCGGATTGAATTTGAAGGAAAGTTGGAATGGTTCGTGGTTTGAATGTGTTTTGAATTTGTTTCTGAGAAGCCACAGAATCAAGAAGTTGATGTAACAAACGATCAGTGACTATCTGTGAAGCAGGATAGCACAACTTAATGCATTGTACGACAGGAGGAAGGTGGATATGAGGATGAAGATGCGGTTGCAGCAGCACAAAGTGACGGAATGCATAAAGGTGAGGATGAGACAGTTAGGAATGGAAATCAGTCAGGATCTGGGAAACCGGAGTGGACGGAGTGAAGAGAGAGAGAAGTGTGGTATAGGAGCTAGGACAGCGAATGTTAGTGCTAGTAGAATGGCCTCAAGGACACAGCGATTGTTATGTTTGAACCCAAATGTAAGGAGTATTTGAAACAAGAGAGCTGAGTTTGTTGCATTTGATTGAGTCGGTATGCCCAAAGATAATTGGAATAAGTGCAACATGGTTGTGCGAGGAGGATGTGATGCCAAGAATAGAAATAGAAGCATATAAAACTTTCTGGAAGAATGTAAAAAGAGGAAGGACAGTGTTGTTAATGATTGCGGAGTAATTGTGTGGAAGTTTGTAGTACATACACAGATTTTACATCTGTGTGGTGTGAAGTTGAAATAAACAGGTTCGTATATCTGATCTGATAGGATGCTGTTATAGGCAGGAAAATGTAGAGAATACCGACTGTGAAATGTTTAAGCAAATTGATTGGGGATGTAAAAAGATGATCCTGATGGTAGACTGTAATTACAGGCATATAGAATGGAAGGAGGCGATAGTGAATGGGAACAAGGATGGGAGTTTGTTGAATTTCTTAGAGATAAATATCTTAAGCAGCATGTAACTAAAGCAACCAGAGGTTTTAATGCTTTTAATTTGGCGATAACTTCACAAGATGTAGTTATTAATGGCATCGGTGTTGACACTGCGGCCGACTGGTGAAAGTGATCATGACCTGGTTGTTTAATGAAAGTCTTGAAGTGGTTAGGGTTACTAAGGAGTGGAAAGAAGGCAAAATAGTGCCATTCCACAAGCATGGTTCTAAGACAGAAGTCTCCAGCTATAGGCCAGTCTGTATAACTGCATTTGTGGTGAAGTTATTGGAGAGACTGGTAAGGAATAGAACACATTGGGTTGATGGACATGGCATTCTTTATGATGGTTGGTATGGATTTGTAATGGGTAGGCCTTGTTTTATCAATTTACTTACATTTTATGATAAGGTAATGGGTGTGTTAGATAAGGGAGAATCATATACAGCGATATTCGTGGACTTTGCAAAAGCATTTGATAGATTACCACATGATAAGTTGGTGTACAAGTTGCAGGGGATAGGAATAGGCAGAATGTTGGTTAGATGGATCGGCGATTGACTTTCTGAACGATACCATCAAGCTGTGTATGATGAAGCAGAGATAAATAGATGTCAGTCTACATAATATACATGATATATCATATGAACTGACTGGGCTCTTCAGTTACTTGCTGATGATGCAAATTCGGAAAGAATTATAAGTAGCATTGCTAATGTTAATTCCCTTCAGGAAGATTGCAATAGATGTTTGACTTGGACAAAGAAGTGAGGTTGTAGTTTTAATATTATTAAGTGCAAGGCGTTGCATTTTGGAGCACAGACATATCGGGCTGTGTACATATAGGGCTGTGACAGTACCGTACTGTAGGAAGTAGATGACATTCGAGATTTGGGAGTGATGGTAGACAATAGACTGAAGTTTAGAGAGCATATTGTAATATGCTCTCTAAACTTAAGAGAGTTTAAAAACTCTCTAAGTTTTTAAAAAGTCTGCAAATCGTAGCGATGCTATGAGAATTGGTTGTGCTACTGTATAAAGCACCGATCAGACCACACTTGGATCAGTGTGATCAGATCTGGTTACCTGGTTTTCAATGCGATGTGGAGACATTGGAGTGGATCCAGAGACGAGTGACTAAGACAATATCGGGACTTTGTAGATATTTTAACGCTTCTAGACATTTTAACATTTTAACGCTTCTAGAGAGTACCTTTTGTAAATCAGTATGTCGACAGCAGGCAAGCGAGATTGGCTACATTCTGAGAGGCTACATTCTTGAGTTACGTGCGAATTTGTAGGTCGTGTTTTAGTGGTTCGGCAATTATCTTCTGCAGAAAGCGTTTGGTGATAATTTTATGAGCAAGCCTTTTTTTGTGGTAAGAAATGCTTCAAGGACGGATGACTGTCGACAAGCACAACACCAGAAAACATCGCAAAAGTGCGTGAGGCTGTCATAGAAGATGGTAAGTAAACTATCCATGATGTTTTGGAGATCGTAAGACTGTTGTACGGGACCGTTGAATGCATTTTGCAGGACGTTTTGAACATGAGATGCATTGTTGCAAATTATGTCTCGTTGTTATTTTTTTATGTAAAGTTTTTATCTTAGGAAAACTAAAACTAACTCCATTTAAGTGTATAACTGCGATTTTTCAAGATAACTTTTCAATAAAGTTAAATTTGAAGTCTCGGATACAAAGCAAGATTTTTTAAAATCTCGACACTCAAACAAACTGATTCAATAATAGCGGAATTTACTGTTTATGAGACACAAAAACGGAACTAAATAATATATAATTCATAAATAAGGTAACCATACCGCTATGGTTTTGGTGTGAGGAAAAAAAGTTAATATAGTGATTGAACCAGATAAATTATTATACTCGTATTTATTCCATAATTAGAAACATTTTTGAGAAAATACGGAAAGTGATTAATAGATGGCAGCACTAGCACAACGTAGAGATACCACAAATTTGGTTATCAAGTATCAAACATCGTGCGCATAAGGTAGTCTAATAATGTTTTATATTAAAATATTTTATTAAAGCAGGCTTTTTGAAGGTCAGCTTAAGTGAGAAAAATATGTTTAATACTGTAGAATTGTGAAGAATCGATTGAAGATTCTTCAAATTTAATGAACCGTACAAGTTTCGTAAGTCGTCAGACTTACTTCATCAGGGATATTAGCAACAGTTGTAGAGTAAACAAACTAGAAACAATTAATTACACATATTAAATGTTATCAGAACTTCACATTCATACATATAAATAAATGACCAGTATAAAAACGTTAATTTATTATAGTATATGTGTTGGAACAATGAAGAATTGCAAATGAAAAAGCTTTGCCCAAGATGGGTGCCGCGCTTACTCACAGTAGATTATTATTATTATTATTATTATTACGGGCAACTCCAGGGAGTCATTAGACTCATCGAGGGAGGCCCCAAATCATTTTCATCACAACTATTCGACATTCATACAGTATCCATCATACCTCGCCTTAAACTCATTCACTGTCACAGCATCCACCACAGACTCAGGGAGCGCATTCCACTCATTCACTACTCTAAAAGTAAAGAACCCAGCTCTAACACCTTTACTAACCACACTTTTGCCCAGTTTCCATGGATGTCCCCTAGTCCTCCCACAACCAGCCCTGTTCTCAAAAATATCTTCTGAATTAATTTTATAGAAACCCTTCAGTAATTTGAATGTCTCAATCATATCTCCCCTCCTCCGCCTATCAACCAATTTTTGCAACCCACAAATCCTCAACCTGTTCTCATACGGTTCATTCCACAGACCTGCTATCATCTTGGTCACTCGCCTCTGGATCCTCTCCACCTCCTCCCCATCAAGAAGAAACCTAGGTGACCAAATCTGAGCACAGTAGTCGAGATGAGGTCTTATCAAGGCTCGATACAGAGGAACAATAACCTGCTTGTCTCTGCTTGTCAACGTATTCTTCAGCAACCAAGTGATTTGATGAGCTGATTTGGCCACTTTTGCAATGTGTCCCCTAAATTTCAATTCCTTATCCACCAACACTCCTAAATCTCGTGCCTCATCAATTTCCTGGAGCACGGTTCCACCAATGCAGTAAACTGCCTCCCATCTTTTCACCCCAAAATGCATAACCTTACATTTTGCCACATTAAATTGACATCCATTCTCCCTAGCCCAGACCTCCAATCTATCCAAATCATCCTGCAAAATTTTGACGTCATCTGCATTCACTATTGCCCTACCCAACTTTGCATCATCCGCAAACAAATGAACTGTTCCTCTCAGTTCCTTTCCTATATCATTTATGAACAAATTAAACAGCAGTGGTCCAAGAACAGATCCTTGTGGTACACCACTAGTCACAGGCCGTCTTGTGGACTCTACTCCTGAGTAAACCACTCTCTGATATCTCTCCGTCAACCACCCTCCTATCCATCTCACCAACCCTATGTCCATTCCCATATGCTGCAATTTACTGATTAGAATTCCATGTGGTATCCTGTCAAAGGCCTTAGCAAGGTCCAGCAGAATCACTGTAAACCCATTACCCTTATCCAGTTCAGCCGTCACTGTGTTATAATACGTGAGCAAGTTACTGAGGCATGACCTACCCTTCACAAAACCATGCTGTCCCCGATACAGTATCCCATTTTCTTCTATCCAATCTTGTATTTTCCTCTTGACTATTTTCTCTAAGACCTTGATAATGATTCCTGTTATGCTGATTGGCCGGTAATTTTCAACAGCAGCCTTGGAACCACCTTTGTGCAGTGGAACTATTTTCCCCTCTTTCCACCCCCTTGGGACTGACCCAGTCCTGAGGCTCAAATTAAACATAATGGTCAAGGGCACTGACAATTCTTTTGCCGCTTCACGTACGACACGAGCTGGTATACCATCCAATCCCACAGATGTATTGACATTGAGGTTCTGTAACAGACTAGTTACCTCTACCTCATTCATCACAATTCCAGTATAAGCTGTTGGTTCCTCCATTTCCGCAAGGCCACCACCTGGATGATATACTCTTGCAAAGTGCTCGCTCAGTAATTCCACAACATCTAAATCATAGTTTAGCAGAGCGTGGTTTTATCCAAAACGCATTCGCATGAAAATCTCTGAACAGTGCATGGAACATTTTAACAAGAATAGAACTGATTTTCTGCTTCGATGTATTACTATGGATGAGACCTGGATTCACCATTATACACCAGAATCCAAACAGCAGTCAAAACAGTGGACAGAAGCCGGTTGTTCAGCGCCAAAGAAGACAAAGTCAGTTCCATCAGCAGGAAAGGTCATGACATCGGTGTTTGAGGATGCTAAAAGGCATTTTGTTTATTAATTATCTTGAAAAGGGTAAAACAATAACCGGGAATATTATTCCGATCTTTTAACTAGACTGGACGAAAAAATTCGTGAGAAAAGACTCGGTTTGCAGAAGAAAAAAAATCATCTTTCATCAGGACAATGCACCTGTCCACAAAGGTGTTTTGGCAATGGGAAAATTAAGGGATCTGCACTATGAATTGTTGGAACATCCACTCTACTCCCCATATTTGGATCCCTCTGACTTCTATCTCTTCCCAAACTAAAACTCTTCCTCGCTGGTTAGCGTTTTTCTTCGAATCAAGAGGTGATTGCAGCTGTAGAGGGATATTTTGCAGATATTACTAAGAACCACTACAGGGATAATGGCGCTGGAGCATCGCTGGAATAAATGTATTCGTCTTAAGAGAGATTATGTTGAAAAATAAAAATAATTTTGAAATTATAAATTCTTTTTTTCATTGTTAGGCCGAGAACATTTCAGACCACCCTCGTATGAAAGAATACGTGTTCAACATTCAGACATTATTAACTAATTGATTATCAGAGTAAAGACATCCGACTGGTGAGACTACTATTACCACACTACTACTAATAATAATAATTGCTTATTATTGGCTATATTCATTTAAATATCATAACTTTTATTAGACTATGTATATATTCTCATATTATATTTAGTAACAATAATGTACATTAATAACGACTAGAGATATGCACCATTTTGTTGGTTCTCAGTATCAATGGATATCAATCCAGTTATCAATGGATTCTCTGTTATAGAATTATTTTCAATGTCACAACTGCTTTTCTTAATTATGAAAGTTTTCCTTAATTCAATTTTAACTAATATTTTCGATTTTTTTTCTAGAACAAAGGCTTTATCATCATATATTAAATTTCTTCTTACTATTTATCTCTATAAAGTTTGTATTACCCCCAATTTTATTCGACTTATTTCCGTATCGCCTTTTTGACAATTTTTCAAAAAGTAAAATATAATGAAAAAAAGAACGTATATACTGGAGGTTCTTTTTCTCTTTTTTTTAAAAATTTAGTTAAATTCATCTTGTGTTATAAAATCCTTCATTATTGTTATTTCATATGTAAGGAATATTAAAATCATTATATTTTCATAAATTTACATCATATCATAATGCATTCCATTTTCTTCTCTTGATATCTACATTCCTTGCTGTTTTAATTTATTTATTCGGATTTGAATTGTATAGGGCGGCCATAAATTAACCTTCCATCTTTGGAGGTATCTGTAGCTAAAACTAATATACGGAATGAGACCACATTTTATATTGAGACTTTCGAAGGCATGGGGAGATGAATTCCGCGAAAAAAAGATTTAGTATCAAAAGTTGTCGATAGGGGAAATTTTGACGCTGGCGGAGCCGATAGCAGTCAAATATTTGCAGTAAACGCAGGTAAAAAGGATTTTGCAAATTTTACTGTGCATACGTGACAGCAGCAGCACCACCAATTCCACTTAAAAAGGGATTGGGAACGTTCAGGCAGTTATTCGAACGTTCAGGCTCATTTTTATCTGAATGGGTCGGTCAACACTCACAACTGCAGAATTTGGGCATCTGAACTTCCCCAAGCGATCCAGCAAGTACCACTGCATTCTCCAAAAGTAACCGTGTGGTGTGGATTCACAGCCGATTTCATAATAGGGCCATACTTTTTTGAGCGTATTACCCCTACAGGTTCTGAACCTGCTCCATTACTGGAGAGATTTATCGAGAAATGCTGGAAAATTTTGACAAAATTTTCCAGCATTCCTCGATAAATCTCGATACATCCTTGGCGATTCCTGCATTGCAGCAAAGACAATGTTTGGACTCCATAATTTTTATGCAGGATGGAGCATGGCCACACATTGAACGTTCAGTACAGCGCCTTTTACGCCAGCATTTCATAATGAGAGGCTCATCAGTCAGTTCTTTCCGACGGCATGGCCGCCTCGATCCCCGGACATCACTCCATGTGACTTTTGGCTGTAAGGGTATTTGAAATCCGTTATGTATATTGGGGGCATTCTCAACTTGCATGTCTTGAAAAAGAACATAAAACGGGCTGTTATGAACATCCAATTCGACTCCTTACGCTCAGCTGTAGAGCATGTCGCACACCGGATGCAATTTTTTGTACACGAGAAAGGTCAGCACATTGAAAATCGTGTATGTGGTCCAGGGGACCCTGATTCTGATGAATAAAACATTATTTCCTGTGAGTTCAATCACTACATTGATTTCTGTGTCTCTCGCAAGTTGTTGTTTTAGTTTAATTATTATTATTATTATTATTATTATTATTATTATCATTGTAACGCGCCACATATCCAGCTAGAATGAGTGACGCGGTTGTCACTTGCACAGTCGAAATGTTATTATTCCATTTTATCTGCCTTTAATGTAATTATCCACTCTTGTTTTAGGCTCCACCAGCGCCAAAATTTCCCCTATCGGCGACTTTTGGCACTAAATATTTTTTTTCGCTGAAATCATCTCCCCATGCCTTCAAAAGTCTCAATATAAAATTTGGTCTCATTCTATTTATTGGTTTTAGCTACAGATGCCTCCAAAGAGGGAAAGTTATTTTATGGCCACCCTGTGTGCACAATCTCATACAGCTGTCTAGTTCTGTTACATCATTTCATCTATGTTTTTTTTTTTTTCTTCAAATTAGGCTTTTCCTTTCCCTGTACCATTCCCCTTATTTTCTTAGACTGTCATTCGCTGTTATTATCTCAATAATTTTGTTTATTTATATTCTAATAAATTCTTTAATACCTAATTCGCTATAATACAATGAAGACGTTAAGAAGGAAGAAGCTAAGGAAGAAGTGGAGAAATTTTTCGAGTCATTAGAGAAGGCAACTGTCAAAAAAATGGTCCATTACCGAGTATTAATATTGTTCATACCTATATTTTATAATATGCTGAACGTTAAGAGATACTAAATATATCTGTGGGACCTGTGCTCTTTTCAATTCTGGTATTCCATGGCAAAGGATATTGGCACTGGAATCCTTTATATGATCTGCTTTAGCTCAAGATTTCCTTGCCCACTTTGTGGCCTTCGTTTACTGCTTAACGCCTTCTAAGATGACTTCATCTACTTATTTGACTGTCTATGTCTTAAAGTGGCTCACATACAGTACAATTACTCTAATGGAGAGAGATACTAATCCTTGGCGATTTCAAAAACCATATTTCAGACTAGCTTCCCTCTCCAACTTTGGAGACCATGCTGGAAAAAGAATCTGAACTATTTCATCAGTAATGGCAAACAAAACTTGTTTACCAATCCATCAGAATTCCAGAATCATTCCTCAGTGCCCTGGACCTTTTCTTAACTAATTCCACGTCCAAATACATCGCTGATATTAGCTTTCCTCTTGACAAGTTTGACATTCTGACCATATGAATTGCGGAATTAGAGCGTGCCAACTGAAATGATGACCTTCGGGATTTCTATGCTTCGCTTCCATGTGTAATGACGGCTTCCGCTCTTCTGCTCCTAGATACTGATCTGATCTAATAACAGAAATTATTATTTTTGCTAGAATGAGCGCTTTTATTCCCCATTAAACTCAAAACTCTCGACTCAAACCCATATTTCCCAACAACTGTGCCAAAGCAGTCTGAGCCAAAAATTCAGCATAAAATTCCAGTCGAAAACTCCGCCACTCATTCATTTTACTCTAGAGGGCGTAGCAACTGCAAAAAATACTTTCCAAATGGCAGGCGAGTCTGCCATTTGGAAAGATTAGTAATTACTAATATGCATTCCGTCATTCTTGTTCTATAGCAGATCTCCCAGCTTTTTGACACAAGTCTCAAGTTCCAAGGCGCTTACTCCTGATCATGGCTTTCTTACCAAACTACCGTATTACAGTATTCTTTCTTCCATTTGTAAATGAATTGCCAGCTTCTTCACAGGTCGTTCATCGCTGTTTCCTTTCATCAGAATTTTCAATTAATGTAGATGTACCTCATGGATGTACCTCCGATTCACAACTTTTCTGGTGATAGTACTCTCCACTTCTCTCTTTCATTTTTGAAACCTTGTATTGCTCAAGCTACTCACGCTCAAGATCTTCTTTAAATATCTCCAAGTTTCCTTAAGCACTAATCTCCTTGCCATTCTCAAGTGTGGGTTGAAGAAAACGTGGTGAACTTGAATTTCACCAAAACGCAATCCTGTCCCATTTTCATAAAATAAATATCATTATTCACTCTCCCTTATTTTTGATTTGGTTGAGTTTCGCATCTAGCATGTCTTGACGCAAGCACATCATCTCCATAACCCCCCCCTCTACCTCCAAAAAAAGCTTAGTATTCGTTTTCGTTCTAAATGGTACTTCTCTCCAACTCAACTCCTGATAGTTTATAAAGCTAAAATTCTGTCACTTGATTGGATTCAGAAGAGAACAATCCTCTTAATTGATGATTTCTCTTTCTTTCTCCCCCCCCCACGTGCTCTTTCTGCATGTCTTCATATAGGTATTTTCTTGAGCACTGCTCCATCGAACTGGAAATTACCATCCCTCCACTTTCTTTAAATCATGTACTCCAAACTCATCAAACCAAGTTCTCATCCTGCTCCTTCATTTCCCACACCTCTGTTCTTCGGAACAACCTTCTCCCATACTGATTTTCTCCGATGATTACAACCCTCAGGTTTTTAAGAAACACATTCATAAATTTTTTTTCTTCTTTTGTCCACTTGCTCACACAAGGCATTGTCGTGTTATGGGTCTTGGAAATTCTTGTGTGTTATATTATGTGGGTTAAGTTTATACAAATTCTCTCGCTTTTCAGATGAGATTTCGAATCCAAGTCTTTTCATCTGAAGAGAAAACATTGCATAGTCTCCGGTATGGAGGCATTGCAAGTTATGCTGTAGGCCAATGGATTTATGGTCCTTTTTTTAAAAGAAAAATGTGACCTAATTTTATCTTGTAGCATCCACCTACTGTGACGAGTGTCAATAAAGTTAAAAGTTTTTTCCGAGACGAGACTACTTCGATTTAAAGAAAGAAGAACCTTAAGTAAAAGTGGTATGATACAGGCTCTGATCTATATCGAGAAACGATAAACCGTGGAGATAAGTGTAAGTTCAATTCAAACTTATCGACTAACTGTATACGAGATGGCAGTGTCCATAAACGTAACTCAATTTTATCACAAGGTAAAAAGGCGAAATATGTTTCAGCGAAATTCGTATGCTGCCTCTGTCTTCTATCAGTTTTTATTCAATAAAAGCTCATCATCCAACTTCCATATTTACTGCATTTGGTTCCACGAAACGTTTCTGTTAACGACGCTGGAATAACTTTTGAACGATAGTAGGCATCGAAACAATTGAACAAACTACGAATACATTTTTACACATTCAAAAAAAAATAAAGATTTCGATGTTTCCAACAAAAATAATGCAAAGCGTTGCTGCAGACGAACTTACTTTGAAGGACACCAAACACAGCACAGAATCATGCAAATCTATTCTTTGTGAAACCAAATCAAGTCAAATGCGATACTTTCCGAACAACTCTCGTAGAATCGGAAGGCCACTTTATTATTAAATATACTTTATGACCTGCATTACTTGAACGTGTAGTATACGTTCATTCTTCTATTTCAGAGCTTCTTTACCTGTTATTTATCTTACAGGAAAAGAAATTGAGCTCGGCTGGCTAACCAGCTCTTTTACGTCAGTTATCTTGCTATGACTCAACGCTTTAATTCCTGATAGGGTTCTCTAAAGAACCATATCAAAAAATAAACTATATATGACCCTAAGGTTATATAGTTCATTTTTTGTTATCAGATTAGCCACTTGGTTGCTAATATTCCTGAGGTTTAGATGTCAGTGTTCTCTCGATACTAGCGTAGGAGGGTTGAGAAGGTCATATTGGATAAACCTGTGAACATTTATCAAGCGTCTTCGGGATCCTGTTCTCCAATAATTCTTGACAATGTATGGTTATCCAATGCTCCTTTGGTATGGCATTAAGCACAGCTTTATTTCCGTTTCTGTTAATGGATCATTCTTAACATGATCGATTTTCTTTTCGGTGAACTATGCTGAGCCAGGCATCTAATCATTGTGGACGGTGAACCTCTCTTTTGCTAATATACATATGTTACTTCAAGATATAAAAATAACCACAAGTTAATTTTTTACCTTAGAATAATACACAGACTATCTTTGGTGTCTAGGTTACTAGAGTGCTTTTTTAACTTCTATTTACTACAACATATTTCAGACATTTATTTGTAGCATTTACTTTTGATATAATGCATCTACCCGTCTTCATGAAAATAATTTCATGATCATATATGACGATAAAATATTTAAAACTATATTCTTAGACACTCTGCAGTAGTAGTATCAAGATTTAATTGGTTCTTGCTTATTTTTCGTCAGACATATTTGCATAATGATTTGCTTAGCAAAATATTAAGCAAATTTTATATTTGAAGTATATAATTTTAGTAGATTTTTCGAATTTGTAAGAAATAGTTAAATTCTTATCTAAAAATGACTGCAGACATTCACTAAAAGGTAGGTGAGTTTAATAATCACATTTCTTTCTTTGTAATACCATCTATTCATTTTCACAACTGAAGTTAGAGTCGTTGGAATATGCACTCTTGATATAATTTTGTTTTACATAATTATACTGCTAAAATTGCCTACTTAGAGCGAATAAAAATTATTATTTCAAACGTTTTTCAATAAAATATAATTATTATAAGAAAGGAAAAAATAGAATACACCTTCTGTCCAAAAAGAAATCAAACATTTCTTCGAAAACAGAAGAACCTAGTGATGCTACCTGTTGTATCTTTTTGTTGTCTAAAGCGGCAACCTTCATTAGTGTTGTGTCAACTGTTTATGACATTTGTTTCATTAGAAGCCGAGTTATAGTGCCAAGAGTGACAGTGTGTTTTGACAAACGGTCAGTCGTCACGATATTCATGCGGTACGCGACGAATTCTCGCTATCAATCGCTTCAAAACTTCGAGATAAAACTCACCATTGACCGTTTGGCCAGGCGGAAAGAATTCTTTGTGGATAATGCCCTTGGAATCGTAGAAACAAATCAGCATTGAAGCGGAGAAGTCAAAAGTAAAGACTTCTCCAAGCGACTTTTTTTCGGATGCCTCTCTTCTGGTAGTCTCCACTCAGCACTCTAGCCCTTTGTTTCTGGCTCATACTTCAAACATCATATTTCATCGCCAGTAACGATCGTTTTAAGGAAGTTTGAGTCCTTACGAACGGATTTAATGAGGTCCTTGCAGTGTTCAATTCGGTACATTTTTTGGTCGTCGGTCAACTTGTGGGGAACAAATCGCGAATTCAATTTATGAAAGCCCAAATTCTCGATCAAAATGTTGTGCACAGTTGATTTTGGAATCCCCAATTCATCTTCAATCAATCGGACGGAAGATTTCGGGTTTTCTTTGATGAAATAATGAACGTTTTGAATGTTAACTTCGCTCAGTCCAGTTTTTGAACGGCCCGGCTTTTTGTCGTCCTCAAGCGACTCACGACCACTTTGAAATCGCTTAAACAACTCGTACATTTGAGTACGGGATAAGCATTCATCACCGTATGCTTTTTGACGCATTTGATGCGTTTCGGTAAAACGTTTAACACAAAAGTCAATCAGCTCTCTATTTGAAACTCATTCTCCGACCTTTCGCCAAAACACACTGTCACTCTTGGCACTATAACTCGGCTTCTAATGAAACAAATGTCATAAACAGTTGACACAACACTAATGAAGGTTGTCGCTTTCGACAACAAAAAAATATTTTCGTAAGTTCGGTTTATTTTTGGACAGAGGGTGTATTTCATCAAATAGTTTTGAAACAAAAATTACTGCAATCCAGGATATCCATTATCACTCAGCACATTTTTTTTAAATATTAATTCAAGATTAATTTTCGATTGTCAATTTCCATTGTTACTTCGAGAGCAATCGTGACGTCACGTTTTTCAAATAACTCTGTCGAATAATGGTTCTTTTGTATAAATATGATACACGCGTATAAAACATTACAGCGCTTTTATGACAGATTGGTCCAATTCTCGCTTATGCAATGCATTTATGATTTTGTTTTTACTCATTTTGAAAGTTTAAACGGTCCGACTAAGATGAATTGAGACTATTTATTGGTAATTCAGCAAGAACAGAATTAACAACTGTAAGAAGGATTTGGGCCTAATATTGTTTCAAAAAAAACCGCACCCGATCGATTTAAAGAAGAACCAAACCATATGGAAGATTGGTATCTGTCCTAAATCACGAATTTTATTCAATTCCATTCAGCAAGATTGAAGGAAAACCTTCAGGAAAGGTCTTATAAATATATTTCACATCTAAATAGAATTTGAACTTTGATCTTTTCAATCAGAAAGTATTGCTGCTACCGAACGAACCACGAAGGCTTTAACACAATATTAACTATGAAATGCAAGAATAAATTTCTTATTTTATTAAATACATTTTACTGTAAATTTTGCGCCTGTGAGAAATACAATTAATGTGTTCCAAGAAGGAAAAATAAAAACGATTCAACGGTGATACAAAGGGATCATATTTCTCTATAGCAGGCAACTCAACAAAGGCTAAACTTCTCCTAAAGTTAGTAGCAGAGTATGCACACCGACCGAGAGTTGTATTTTTGTCAGGTCCTCAAGCTATTACTGTCTTGAAGGGAAAAGTTTGTTTGGACAGCTTTCATTTTAGTCCTGTTTCGCATATGATTACAAATAATAAAACCTGCCTAGCAACCGCAATGAGGAACTTCTAGAATTCATGGCATCTACATTTTCCTTAAACATCATCATCATATGAAAGACGACGCCATACATTTTCTCCTCTCTCACTCTCTCTTATTATCATTCTCTTTCTGATACATCTTCGCAATGAATGCAATGCTCTCTACACTGGATAGTAGTAGTACGGTGCCATTTTATGGCCGTAACATGCAGATACAACCCATAAACCGTGAACCATTAAACTGTTTAACACCCACTGACACATTCTAGTAGGATGCGGTAGCTGCTCCTTCGATACACGCGAGAAAATAAAATCTGACTCATTTTCTCGAAACGCGTGCCGCTTCACGTGAAGGATGATGTGTTCTGGTGGTCTGGTTTCTCTCGCCACTTGCAGCTATATGACCTCCTTTGATGATGATGTTCATCACGCACTCGGGCTGTTAACACATGCGAGCCGTAAGACTTGCTATGAACAGTTATCTGAACACGGATAAGATTCTCGAATACAATAACAAATGTCACAGAAAACTCATAAGAGGTGTTTAGTTGTATTCTGGGAGCGTCGATGGATATGAGCTAACTAGTAACCTATATACATTTATCTGGGTCAGAACACGAGTACAAATATCGACTTGGAATGCCACATCTGATCAGCATAACATTTTTAGAAATACTTTTATTATTCTATACGACAGACAGTCTTGTGCTGAAAAAAAAACGCGCGCTTCAGAATATTAATTTTTTACTGTACATTTTAAGCATTACCATGAGGTCTTATCTTGAACTAATTAATTACTCAAAAGATCTAACAGAGTAAACTGCAGAACTAGTGAACTTGACCAGTTTCGTAATTACGAACTAGACAAAATCACTAGCTACTTCGTAACCCTGTAAAGTTGTCTTTCCCGTATGACGCATTAGTATGCCTGTATAGCTATCTTTTCTAATAGTAATCACAAGAATCTTCGACATATTTTAACTTTTTATAACTGTATGTTAAATTTTAAAAATGGATCTTTAAATAGATTATATTTCTGAAGATTCAGTTGATTAAAACAAATAATAACTAGACACGTAAATATTATGCTTTTGATGTGATTTCTTCGTGATCGGTATGGATAACACAAAATGTAAACATTTGTATATGAGCTTACGAAAAACTGTTATTAAAGTAAATGAAATAACATTCTACATAGAGAAATGTATGGACTATATCTCTGTTACAATCTTCAGATTTTTCTTCACTCTTTTCAGATTAATAAGCAACTGTATATTTTAAATATTTTAAGTATTATTATAATGCCTACTCTTCAAAATTTACAATAGCAAAGTTTATTATAGCATTTTGCAATAGAAGTTTTGAATTGTAACGTAATTTGCCTTCATAACATATTTAATGTGAGTCCTCCTACTAAAGTTTTTTAAACAGTACCTTGGTATACTCCGGATAGCTAATAAGAGTTCCTTAACTTGGGGTCCTGCTCTCGAGACTAAACAAACTTTTTTCAATGTACTTCAGGTCATGTATGTGATGGTGATATTAAGCTGAGCGATTTCACAGGCTGGAGTAAAAAAATGAACAGTGCGTGTAAGAAATTACCAGTTAATGATATTCAAAAACATCCATTCATAGATATTAGAACTCACAGCAGAACAGAGACTCGGTCTACCGGACCGAAAATTCATTTCTATAGAATTTCAATTTTATAATATTCGACTTTTAGAATAATTTTTAATAGTGAATGCCAAATAGCATAACCCCAATGCACGAATCTGATGAGTGATATTGTAAATGGTTTATATAATAAATGTTTTTCACTGTCATCGTTAATTAATTTATAAAAAGGAGATTTTGGGGACGTCGGAGAAAGGAAGTACTCGATAAATGAGAAGCACAGTTATTAAAACTCCCAGTTATTTTTTTCCTATATGTAAAAGATATGGTTAGATAAGCAGAATGCCAGTTAAATGTTGCCAAATCAGGGAGGTGGAAAAACGAGGGCTCTGTGAATGATGGTGGCTAGTAAGCTGAAATTTCACGGATACATTGTAATATTTCAGGTTTGTGGGGAGCTCCTTCGGTAAGAGAGATATTAACAAGTAGCGATATGCTGACCGGCTCGTGGACAGAGTCATTTAAGTAGTAAAAACTATTCCAACCCCAATGGTTATATTCTCATAAGCTCTCCGGAAAATTTTGAAACATTTAAGTTTCAGTTATATCTGGCTATAACAATGATGGATTAATAACATCCTTCTATTTATAATATTAACATTATCCTTCATGATTTTTCCAGATACCACTACATTGCAAAACATGAGATTTTTGTTGCAGTGGAGCTGAAGGTACAAACTGTTTGACTCTTCACGTTTGTATCTTTAACGTTCTAATGGCTTTTGTTAATAAAAAAGAAATTCAAAACTAATAAATTAGTTTTGCACATTCGGTATGTGTATTTACAAATAAGGAATTGTTAGAACGCAATAGAATCGTTGCTAGATTTTTTGTGAAGTTCGTAGCAAATGAACTCAACGCACAGACATTATCAATAATTTATGTAAATTTTTATATGTGATTTAGTTGATTATTTACAAACAATATTTCTTGATTGTTATAGCGCAGCTATAATAAAGTACAGGAATATAATAAAGACAGGAATGGAGCATTACTAACAGAAGAACTGAAAATCAAAAACAGATGGAAAGAATACTGTAAGGATTTCAACTGTAGAGTGGAAGTTGAAAGAGCAGTTAAGCAGCTTAACAGCAATAAGACCCCAGGTGCAGATGAAATCCCAGCAGAGTTAATTAAGGCCACAGGGGGCGGAGGGATAAGAGTGTTTCATAAATTGATTACAAGAATATGGGAGACAGGGTCATGGCCTACAGGCGGAATAAGTCTGTTTTCATACCACTACATGTGAAAGCGTGCAAGAACTATAGAAGTATTAATTAAATTAAGCGGATATTAGATCCTACATCGTTTTAAAACCGAATAAGAAACTCAAAGATTGGAATCAGAGAGTTTCATGCCGAATATAGTATAAAAAACTATAAAAGTATCGGCGAATACTAGCGTGAGCTAAATGCAAGTAGTCCTAGAACGTAGTACAAACACGGGAAACGATACATTGTAATATTTTGAAGGCTGATCGCTTTTCTTGGAATTTTTCATAATGTAAAAACACATTTCCTAGGAAATGTATGCTGTTATTACACTATGGTAGGGAGGTCACTACCCAGACCGGTTTCAGCCTTTATTGAGGCTTCATCAGTGAGTAGCTAGACCAAAATAATACCAAAGGGTATAGCGAAAAGAACTTATATACTCTGCTATACGAGTTGTCCAAAAAGGTGCACCCATTAAGTTACTTAAATATAAAGAGCCAACAGGCTTCATTTCGGCGATATAGAAGTATTAGTTTAATATCTCATGCAAGCAAAATTGGATTGAGATCAAAGTTGAGTCAGAGATGCTCGAGGAACAAGCAGGTTTTGGGAAAGGTAAGGGCACCAGAGATCAGATCCTTTGCCTTAGACAGATCATAGAAAAATATAAAGAATTCAGACTTCCTCTAGTAATGTGTTTCTTAGCTTTTGACTGTGTTTAGCATGTGAAACTGTGGGAAGTAATGAAAAGAATCAGTTTTCCTCAACACATTATCTGATAGTCAACTTGTACAGGGAGCAAGAAGCCACAGTAAGAACAGGTGTTGGATTGACTGGCTTCAAGTTGGAAAAGGAATAAGGCAAGGATGTTTACTTTCTCCTCACTTGTTATATATATATATATATATATATATATATATATATATATATATATATATATATACTTCCCACAGTTTCACATGCTGAACACAGTCAAAAGCTAAGAAACACATTACTAGAGGAAGTCTGAATTCTTTATATTTTTCTATGATCTGTCTAAGGCAAAGGATCTGATCTCTGGTGCCCTTACCTTTCCCAAAACCTGCTGATGATACAGCACTCCTTTGTAATGACATGGAAGAACTAGGACAAATTCTTGACAAAGTTAACAAGATCAGTAATAATAGAGGATTGCAGCTCAATCCTAGCAAGACAAAGATTATGGTTCTCAAAAGAAATACAGACAGGGAAACTCCTGAGAAACAAGTGTGCCTTAATGGAGAAAGAATTGAGAAAGTCAGCAAGTTTGAGTACCTGGGATCAGATTATTAATGTGAAGAATTGCTGTTCAGAAGATGTCAGGAAAAGGTTAGGAATGGCTAAAACAACAGTCAGAGACCTGTCTAAAATCTGGAAGGATGGATCTATCTCCATGGAAACAAAGTTGAGGATTTTGGATGCAGTTGTTTTTCCAACAGCGACTTATGGATGTGAGATTTGGAACCTAAATAAGTCCGATAAGAAAAGGATATCTTCTTTTGAGAAGTGGTGCTACAGAAGGTTGAAGATACCATATACTGAAAAGCGTACAAATGAATGGATGTTAGAAAAGATAAGGTATAACTTTCAGGCTCCTTGAGGATATTGACAAAATATTTTGGACACATTGAAAGGATGGAAGGAGGACCTCTCAGTGTGTGTGTGTGTGTGAGTGTGTGTGTGTCCCCGTCCGTCCGTCCGTCCAGAAAAGCAAACAAGAGGACTACATGGCGAGGCCTTGTGTGGCACATCACTGAGCATTGAAGTAACCAAATGGCATCTGTGGATGTCCAGTGAACATATAGATAGATAACAAAGTACAACAAAACTAACTAATGGGAAATATTTAGAATATTAGAGAGAAAACATCAGCGAAAATGTTTTGATGAATTTTTTAAAAATATTTTTTCCCGATAACAAGAGCCATACGAGGCATTAGATAGATCTAACTGTTCAACTTACAAGATTTTCTAAACGAAATATTCCAGAGTTGCTTTTGCCATCGATCGTAACTTTGAAAACATTTAAATTTATTATGGCATTTACGCAATATTCCGTAAATAGAACAAAAATTGTGTGCCACTTCAAATCGAAATTTCTGAATACTTCAACATTCAAATTATGAGTGACTGCATTTTTATATTATTTACTTCACTATTTTACATTTGTATACATTTATTCCTACATTTATTATTTTGCTACATTTGCTGTTCTATAGTTTTTGGCAACCCTAAACAAGTTCAAGGTCTTTATTTTTAACACTTCTTTGACAAAAACAAAGTGTTCTTAGAAATAGAGTAAGTGTCATGCTTCTAGAGTAAGTGTCACGCTTGTCATAGGTTTTTATTGAGATCTCAATAATCCCCACACGATTATTCAGCTTAATTCAAAACTGAGTTGTGTACCTACAGGTGAGACCTGGAGCAGGCGAAAGAACTACACATCAGCTTTAGCTAGGATTAGGGTTAGAATATCTACAAAGAGAATAGGAACATTTCTATGTCTTTTCAACTGAGGCTGGGTTAATCTTAGGAAGAAGGATTGCTACCTATTTTGTTACCAAGCAGTAGGCTTTACATTAATGGGTTATTTATTAATTTAAGATTTAAATTTGAAAGAATATGAAATCAGGCATACCTCGATAGTATGAAGATCAGGGTCTTTATTTATTTAGATATTTAGATGAAATTTTTAAAAAGAGCCGAAAAATGATATGAGTCGAAAAACTAATGTGGAACGTGAAAACCAAAAAAACATAAGTAACGAAATATCAAAAGGTGAAAACGAACTTTGGAAGGAGATGAATTTAAATATAATAATTTTTTTAAATTATGAGCTAGCACAAACACAAAATCAAAAATAAGATTTAAAAAAACAGCCAGCGTTGTGACGGTGTGCTGGCCATTCCAGGTGATCGTCATCAGATAGAGGATACAAAACCTACTTTATAACTAGCATACTTAGTTTTACAGCAAATATCCCTTATAATTTGAATTTATTGTCGACTATAGCCTAACATTATAATAATTAACTTTTATTTAACTACCACTTAATGACCATATTTAAAATCATTACCAGGGGTTATTATTTAGATCTCAAAAGTGTGAGATATCCAGGATAATGTTGAGAGCTTCGTTTTCGCAGACGGATTGCTCGTAGCCTGTGAGGCATACGTTTGGCAATAAAATAAACAACGGAAATGTCCGATGAGGAATAATCCTACATGCCATCTTGTAATGAACTGTTAACTGCTAAGTTGCCGAACAACACCACTTCCACAACGTAATCACGTAGCCGCCAGCAAAATGTACACAACGGTTAGCTGTCAGCAGTCTACATGTGTATTAACTATCTCTCCGTTGAACTTGCGTTGTAGAATATAATAAATGAACAGAATGCAGGGCAATATTTGCAAATGTGACAATGCAATTACTCGAATGTGAAAATAAATTATGTGCTTATTCGCACAATGATTTATTTCTAGTGAAAAGGCAAATGCAATGAGGATGCAAACAAAAGGCCGAAAATAGTTGTTACCGCACATTATCTTTAGATTATGAATCATTCGCACAGTCAGCATTCATTGAAAATGTCAAATAATATTTGCTTATCTCTCAGAAATTGTCATTCAGACAACAGACAATAATTCTTATGGGTTACTCTGTGAGAATCAGTATTCTATGAAAAAAAAACAGGTTATGTGTTCCGCATTATGAAAAAGTAATTATAGCAAAAAAAAATTATTATTTGGATCCTATAATTTATTTTATTCATATTTTATTATAAAAAAATTAAGGTTATCGAGTTTATTTCTAAATAGGCAGTGGACATATTTCTCTGGGTTAAGCAAAATATCTTTGATCTTCTTACTTTCCATTAAGGCTTTGGTTTTCTTTCTGGAGCACACTGATTGTTTAAGATAATTAAAGATCAATACTCTAATGTAAGACCGCCGAAATTAAAACCCGAAGAAGATGCATGCATCTTCTTCGTGTTGTAATAAGGTTTCGAGAGCGTGACGGCATTTATAAATTAAAAACAGACTGCGTGAATAATATACGTATGTCTTTTCCATGTTTCATCTGAACAAAAAAGCAGACAGAAAAAAGTATGGATGAAACTATGAATAAAAAAAGGAAAATTCATTCAAAATATGTCCCTTCAATATTCATGAATTCTTTACAACTTTCCATTGGACACAATGTTTGGTAACAACATTGTTTCCAAGCATGGATCACAACATTTTATAAGTTTTTTTGGGGGATTCTTGTAATAGCATTTTACTACTGTCATGAACATTTCTTCTTCTTCTTCCTGTGGTTTTAGTAGGCCCTTACGAGCCCACAACTTTCCAAGTAACTGGGATTTTCTATTCGTTATTCCTGGGTACCTGTTGTATATTTTGGATGCAAATTGCGTGTGTTTTCCTGGCTTGTTTGCCTGTTTTGTACCATATTAACATGTCCCACTTACTTCGTCTTCTTAGGTTTTGGTCCATGAACGAAGCTAATGCAATATTACAACGTCTGATGTTTACAATGCTAATAAAAATAGTAACAAACACCTAAACAAAATTGTTATATATTTATTTAATGGTTGTTTTATTGGTCACTATTCATGCCATACGCATTGACATCAGAACCATATGATATATAATAAATCTATAATTCTTTGTAAATGTGTAAATATCCATTTTGTTAATAGAAGGAACATTAATTTCGCCCCTCTTCAAATAAATGAAATTTCTATCCTGAAGTCATGAAAATCCAATTACGAGTGTTGAAAGGAGAGGAAGGAGAGATAGATGAGAATGCCATCCTACTAATTTTATCTTGCGGGTAATTACACGACCAAGGCGTCGTTCTGTTGCTTTTGCACCTTCTATTCCAATGGTTTAATCAGTGGCTTAGCTGCCTATGCAGGCAAAGAGAATATACAGTAGATCGACCAATTGCATCACAAGAAAGAATAAGAGCTGATTATCTCAGGGATGGTTTCCCGGAGATTTAGTGATGTTGCACACTGTGCTCGCTATAAATACACATTTCTTTCATTATCAGCATTCGGATTTACTTAGTTTTTCAAGATAAAATTTTTAAACTAATTGAAGTGTATATCGGATGAATTTAAGAATAAAAATGCGTCGTAGATAACTGTGAATATATTCGGAGACCTTTCGCTCTGTTGCAATATACAAACGACGTGCCGTAACGGATGCAAATATTACCGAGTAGAATATTCATGGCGCCCGGCCAACGTGATTTCATCACGAAATGTACTTCGTTGGGTTATGATGACGCATGAAAAGTGAAAGAAAACAAAAAGTACTGATGTGTTAGCAGAACTTCTCTTCCGAGAATTTAGACTTGATTTCGTATATTTAATATTCATGCACCGTTTTATAAAGAAGGCAAAGTGACGTGTGATATGAAACTAGTGAACCAAAAACGATTCAAATATATTCAATATTTGTTTCCTTAAAAATTAAAACGGTCCTAAGCAGTCCCAGATTAGTTGGAAATGACTGCTAAATTATCTATGACTATTATTATAATTCGTTACTATGGTTACGGCACAGTACTTCTGTTTCATGACTGTTGGAATATCAAATCTAAGCGTTTCATTTTGGCAGAGAATTAACGCTACAGAATGTAGAGATAGTTATCAGTTGAAATGCACAATAGAGTACAGGATTTGTTTTCTTTAATTTATTTTAACCAGGCGACAGCTGGCACACAAAACCAATGTAGGCTTTTGTGTTTCTTTGCTCCATGACAACGCCCACCAATCAATACACAACTACCTAACAGCGTCATGTCCGCTGTGCTCACTAAATAGCTGTTTCTCCTCCCCCTCCCCCCACTTCTACATTGGAAAGGCAAACCGTGCATTACAGGCAAGTGTAAACCATTCACAACGTACACAGATAAAACTTAGAGATCGAGAGATACGTGCACAAAAAGTAAGAAAAAGTGCCCAAAGAATGAATGCACGCAGCAGTAGCACAAAAAAAATAATAATAAAAAATAAGTAGAACCGTAATTTAGTTTATGCATCTTTCTTTGGATTGGTATGACAATAAAATCGTACGCATTCTGATTTCAAAAACAAAGACGGAATAGTCCTTCTTGAATAGAAAAAAAAAAGCGAAGTAATTTCTCTCTCTGTCTGTCCTTACTCTCTGTTGCTGCTTTGTCTCGTATATCTCAGTATGACGCTTCTGGTCGAGTAGTACCGAATCATCAATATTTCTAGTCGTCTTCAGAAAGCGATCCTACAAAACAGCATGAATTCTCTTAAAGCTGCTGGGGGGCACACTTGTGGATTGTTTTTATTGACTCTTATAATTATGTCAACGAGGCAAGTGGGTTATCATTGCACACAGTACAATGAAGAGCAGATTGCTAATTGTCTGCTGTTGAAGAGACTGAAATTTAAGAGTTTATTCTGTCAAATAGATTTAACAGAATTATGTGCGTATGTGCGTTACATCATTCATTTGTGGAATGTAATATCCTTTAATGCCTTTTTATCACTTTTGAAAGAGATTTTTATGACTTTATGATTTCTTATTTATGTATACGTTGTAAATAAAACGATAAAATCCGTCTCATCGTCGTTTGGAGAGAATAACGTATTTTTTTTTTATTATCCATTTTCGTTCGTTTCGGAGTTTATGATTTTTATGCAACTCAACTTCGTTATTTTTATCTAATGACTGATTTTTCTTATTTGGTTAATTTGCTTGAAATATATTTCTCTATCAACGAGGCATGCAAGGCATTAAGGTATTTTGATTTCCTCAAGCGATTGCGATTTTGAAGTTGTATTTTTGAAAAACGAAACTTTTTTTTTCATTGCACTATTTACAGCCATTTTGAAGTTAATTTTCCAAACATTTTCCTCACAAGTATTCTTGCAAGTTTAATTTTCCACATAATATAATATTTTCCACATTTTCGTAATAAATGACATTCAACGGGAGATGATTTCTAAGTAATTTTACGAGTGTCGCTATGAGCTATAATAATTCCTACACCAATGAATTATGAATGCTGGTAATGATATCGATAGGTAGATAAATGTTCATCATCAACATCCTACAATAGGCCAATTAACCAAAAATGCGTGTTTTTACTCATTTTCTATCTCATTCTTCTTCTAGTCGCATGAACAGTTTCTATGTTTTTCGCGCAGTCTATTTTGATCGCAAATTAATGATTGCTTAGTTGATGGCATCACTTAATGGGCCTTCCAACGCTATTTTTCATTCCATCGTTATAAGTCGTAGTCCTATCTGTTAAATCCTTATCAGGTTTGATAATAACTTTACTGATAACTAAACTAAAAGTCTGAATATCTACTTTTGCGTTTTCAAACCAACAAAGAGAGTTATAACAAAATTAGATTGATTCAATAATGGAATGATTAATTACAGCGCGTACGTGTGTTTGTCAAACGCAGTAATGCACTCGTAATTGGTAATTATGTTAAGTGTCGAAGAATATTCTAAACTAAAACCGTACATATTGATTGATCGTTATGCCATTTTTAAGAATGCTATCAGTTATTCATATGTTTGGAAACACAAAAATCGTCACAACAATAATCCAGAAATAAAAAAAAATAAAATAAATTGGTACAGAATGCGTCTTGATGCATTCAGATTTAAGTTTTTGGTTTCTTTATTTGTACTTAAACTTTTACTTGTACATTTCTTTTAAGATAATACAAAAATAATAAACCGTAAATCTATTCGCGCAGCTGCTAATATTTGTGAAGTTCCTAACCAGTAATGGAGGTTTAGATTTCCATCAAAATATGTGTTTAGTTACAGCAGCAAAGCGTGCATTCGAAGAGAGGAGATAGTACATAATGAGACTGAGCACACGCATTGAGCGTCCTTATTAATAAACGGCTCGTCAGAGCAGAAAATATGTTTAAAAAAAACAATTCGAATCAGAACAGCAACCAGCAAAAAGTAACACAGTTCCAGAATTTGAATTTGAACTCATGCCAATTGTTTTAGACTTTTATAAATATCTTGAACACTAAATAATATTGTTTGGCGTCTACCGAGTTTTTTTTTTTAGATCTGAAGTTTCAAGGAAAGTGTCTAAAAAAGAAATCAGTGTGTGTACTCAATATACCAAGTCACATTCAATTTTTCTTAAGAGCATTTTCCGAACGTTCTTCAGACATCCCCAAAATTCTGAATTATCCAAGATTCTTGTGGAAATTCATATTTTGTTAAATGAATTTAAATGAGAGTTAAATAAATTCAATGTACACTCACATATTAGCAGTATGAAAAACTTACGAATGTCGGTCATCATAAATACAACACAACTTGTTATTGAAAATTGGGATCATAACGTACGAAGCGTACATTTTCAAAGGGCAGTTGATTGTGCTTACATATTTTTCAATATGTATGCACAATCAATAACTAGCAAGCATGGAAATATCGAATCATTAAAAAAAAATGTATTTTTCGTGTCTAGCTGACTATGTTTTGATCTCATACGGACGCTCCATGGTCATGGCCTTGACAAGCCAGAGCCAGAAGTAAACAGAATACAATAATATATATATATATATAATGTCACCTGATGAAGGCTGTTACAAGCCGAAACTAGTCGTGTTTTAATATTAAAACCTTTTTACTTAAATCTCGGTTTTAGTCATTCAATTCTTTTTAAAAAAATATGTATGTTAACCGAGTCAATGATCATTCTTTCATATATATATATATCGCATACACATAGAAACGGTTGGAAAACCTAAACGCATCAGCTGTTTGGAAAAATGCAGAACAGTGATAGGTTTCTTACAAAGTGACGTCATCATCATAGCAACTGCACGCGAAATGTCTACAGTATTAGCTTTTCATATCATTTTTGCATCCTTCAGCTACTGATGTTTGTCCTATTGAATCCAAAATAGGTAATCCGATTCAAAACAGCAAAATTTTAACAAACTTTCCTGGCTAGAGCCGAAATGCTAACTACTTATTGTTTCGTGATATGCCTAAAATTACAAAAATAAACATAAATATTGTGTTCGTATTTGATATTAAAAATAATGCCTAAACAGTATTGCAGATATTTTTTTTTAATTCAAAAATAAAATTAAGAAATTAGTAGTCCGTAAATGCACATTGTTTTCAAGAGTGTAAATAGCAACTATTGATGTGGCGATTTCTTTGTTTGTTTCATTGTTTCATTGTTTGTTTAAAAAAAATGAAGAATATTTTTATTGTTGTTCTCGAGATTTCAGCAAATAACAGAGACATATAACTACAGTATTATTAAACTGCATATCCTTTATGTGGGAGAATCAAATGCTTTTATCATAAAACTTTCGGAATGTGATAGAAGTTTTTGCAATTTTCCGAAGTGAAAGTAGAAAAGAATAGGAAGAGCACTTGATTGAAGTTTTAGTCAATGGAACAACCTAGTAGGCAATTTAGTATCGAAAAATAACTCTCTGTAAAAGGTGAGTTGTGGTTGTATGAGGGAAAGGAAGTATTTTCTCTCCAGCACTAGTCTTTCGGCGTCAGCAAAAGCACTCAGTCACACAATAGAATGCGCGTAGATTACCATATTGGAGAGCGGCCAAAGGGTCAATGCTGAAATGTCCTACAAAATATTTTTGCTAGTTCCTATCACGTTTCTCTCTCTCTCTCTATCTATCAAACAAACAAGAGAAAAATAAAATATCCAAATCTCTCTTCCCACCTGAACACACTATTCACTTGTAACGTGTTCGCTCATCATCTCTTTTGTCAAGTCAGACATTGGCCCACTGGCCCACTTCCGCATTGCAGCAGACTATCTTAGTAAGTGCGCGATGGACCACATAGAGGCGCCCGGCTGGCTCTAAAGAGCGAGCTGGCTACTACTGCTCTTTTAAACGAAGCTCACTGTTACATCGTCGCCCTTTCCCTCCGGTCGGCAAAAGGGTAATAAAGAAAAACGGCCGTCGGGAGCACACCTGTCGCCACATGGCACGTCTGAGAACGAGACTACGAGTCTTGTCAAAACTCGCTTCATCTCCTGGTATATGGAAACGCACGGGGATATGCCAGGAACAATTCGAACACTCGATAGAAGGAATTAAGGCTGGGGCGTGGTAAGTTATCGTTTCGCAACGATGGCGCTAGAGCGACGTCCGTGAGGATACCAAACTACATAGGTAAGACGATATGCTATTCATATACGTATGCGTTTATATATGCAAAAGCATTAATTTACATTAACATTTGAAATTTTCTCGGAGAAAGCAAGAGATAGAATCTGTTCACTGTTCCTCTCTTGTGTCTTTCTGAGAACAACGGTCTATATAAAATGCTGCTAATATAACCAGTGATTTTCGTAAAGGTCAGGTAGACGAAAACAGTTTCCTCTCTTTGTAGCACATGTATTGATAGAAATGAATGTGTCCCTTTAAAACCCGTTTTTGAGTCTTATAAAAGAAAAATAAGATTTTTTTCTGCTTCTTATGTACAAGAGATTGCTACTAAACTTTTAGATGCAACCATCGTTACATATACAGCAACAACGTTTTTCTGTAATTGTATATTTCTAAATGCGATGTTACTAGGCAATTATTATGCTACTTTATTATACAGGAATAGCAGTACTTACTAGAAACAGTGAATGCCTATTAAGATATCAGAAATTTTTCACTGAGCCTCAGGACAAAGTCGTCCCAGTTTTTTTTTTTTTTCCATCGATGCGTGGAATGAATTTTACTATATGCACCAATTATCAAAGTAATGTGTTACGGTTTGTGGGTCACTTAGGTATAGAAGAGGAAGAACACACATTAAAAGAGAGAATAAGAAATGTACTACTTAAGATATTTTAATATGAAAAATACAAATATGAAACAATCGATTACTGAAGCTTTGCTAAGAACATGCAAGGCTATAATAATAAATTTAGGCATATTAACTGAATGCAACATCTGCAATACTGTTGAGCATGGACTGCGTTGGAAATTATTTAAATTTATTTGACCGGATTTTGTGAAAAGTTACGACAAGATAATGTTTCTTGTAATCTTTGTAATCTGGGACAGAAATGGATGGAAGCACTTCAAAACAAATTGATTCCTAATGGGAGGGAGGATTAAACGTAATTGCACTTTAGAACAGCTCCCTAATCATGAATACATGTTTCATTTCTGCTGCTTTCTTTTCCAGTATATGGCATTAGGCGATATTGCTAAATATTCTATAGGGTGGTCTCGACGAGAGTGTGCCAACGTGAGACATATTCGCAAGTACTGCAAATTTGGAACAGCATATGAATGATATATAGATAACAAACCATCGAGTCCGACGTACAAGTAATCAGTGTTAAGTTTATTTTACCAGGAAACAACAGCTTGTAGAACGTCTCTGTCAGTTGTAAATCGTTTGGGATATGTGGACAGATAAGTGCAAGATTAGGACTACGTGAGAGGATCGTGGATTCATAGCCTTCCATTACAAAATCATTACTTCAAGTCCAAACCCATTTCCAATGACGTTCGGTCTATGTACGTCTACCATCTGTATTTATGACCAGATTCAAACTTCACCATCCCACCCCATCCGGAAACACGTGATGTTCTGAAACTTTTTTTTTGTGATACCTTCATAGTAGTTCCCCTAACAAAATGCATTCGGATATTTTGATCAGTCCGCATATATTTTAAAAGAGAATATCTCAGTAATGTAAAACATAAGTAGAAGCAGAATAAACTGACGTTGTTTAACATTAACGATTTAGATTTTTAAATATGTAGTCTGCAAATGCGTCCATATATATTACAACCATTCTGCATTTAGTCACTATCAATTAGATTTGCATATCTCCTTATACATATTAGGAGATATCAAATGTATTGATCTGGTATTCTGTTCTTTTACTCTCGTTAAGTGTATGTCATTTTCGTAGCAACATTCAAGTTGTTGGCAGATAATGGAAGCTATAAGGTGCAATTTTGTTTTCTGAGACTTGAGTAAATGATTGAACACGAATATAATTTCTTAGCAAAGTATAATCTAGAAATCCAAACATTTTCGCTTAACTATTTTTTGTTTCACCTATATTCTTTAAATATGGATGTAGATGTAGTCTATCTTCATCCAAAATTATTTGAGTGATAGAAAATGGGTGGATAAAGAGAGAAAGGTCTATAAAACCTACTTAAAAGTTTTTAAAGTAGTAGAAACTGTAACATGATGTTTGTTTGGTATCTAATTTATGGCGGTATCAGTCAGCAGAGAATTTCAATTTCTTAGCATATCGCTTAATCTATCTATCCCAAATATTCGTATTCCTTAACAATCTCCACTGCGATAATGAATCATTGAATTCGTGGATAACAATCAAGCCAGCCAGTTATGAAAAAGGGTAATTAAATATTCTAGCACGTTAGGTGAGAAATTCGTAAGTCATTGAACAGAGACCTAAAAGAATATCCATTTCAGTTTGGTCCCAGTTCAATTCCTCGCAATTCGTTTTTCTGTTATGAGTAAGACTATCGGCAGATCTTATACATCCTCCATTTTCCATTTTATATGAAGGAGTATGAAAAGAGATCCTAGAAATCGAGGTAATAAATACTTTGAGATTGGTAATTGGCGATTAAGCATGTGGGACGGGCACTTCTCCATACACTCATAAGTTCAATGGAACTCACCAGCCCTCGCCAGATCTTCCTATTCTGTTTTTCTGGAGGCTTCACCTCTGGAGACCAGTCACACCATTCATCCATCTCATTAAGGGTCTATCTCTTTCTCTTTTTCCAGGGACTTGACCTTCTGTTACTGTTTTGAGAAGTGCTCCTTCCATTCTTTCAATGTGTCCAAAGTATTTCAGATTTCTTCTGTCAGGTACCTCCAGAATCCTCGTACCGCTGTTTAAGTCATTGCTAATATTCTTTGGACGTCTGGCAATTCTCCACAAAACATAAATACACAGATATGAAAATAAATTCAGATCACAAAAAGTAATTCGAAAATGCTACTATTTTCAGAACTAAATTAGTTTTCGGTGCATTTACTGACTGGGAAATAACATTTTACATCAAATAAAAATATCAAAAATAACAAACAGTCACTGTCAGCAGACTACTCCAAACGTGATTAGACAGAACGCGACCTATATATATATATATATATATATATATATATATATATATATATATATATATATATATATATATATATATATATATATATATATATATATATATATATATATATATATATATATATATATATATATATATATATATATATAATATTTATTATATTTATATATTATTATTATTATTATATTATATAATATAGCAGTATGGCCAAATAGAAATGCACCATTAAATCAATAATCAATATTATCTTCCTTTACGTATTAGGCCCACTGGCCACTTATAGCCAGTTTTGCTTACGAACATAATTTGAATGATGAGCCGATAATTTTATTTTCATAATATCCCATATCTATCAATGGCAGATTCAGTGGTTGGTTAGTTTGTTTTACTGAGATAAAAATCAAAGTTTCTGGGAGGGTGTACCTTCCGCCTTTGTATGAACCATTTGATTCACTATCGGTTGAAAAAAACCTTATAAAACTGTTTCTACCTTGGGCGAAATTAAGATAAAATAGAAATACGCAGAAATAGAAATAATATGTGTCTTCTCTTGAACAAAAGCTGAATTATGAATATTTTGGTAAGTAGATAAAACTTAGATACGTATGGAGCCGTTAAATTATGCAAAGATAAGATCAGTTTTTGTTCCTATTCCTAATTTACGCTCAGGCGTAGACCCACACTTTGCCGTGTAGGCATTCGAAATCGAAATCCCTACGGAATAAGTTGGTCACTCCTTATTCGTGGAGGTGTCCTATGTCTGTAGAAGTGTGTATGTGTGTGCTCACGGGACCGGTTCGCCTGTTGTGAGGGACAAAAAATTCTCCACCTCCGTATGAGACCGGATAACTCACCTTTAGTCGAAATAGACCATATCAAGGTTCCGCACGTCTTGGACGAGAATCGAACCCAGGTCTTTCCAACCAGAGGGCTTCGTCTATACCAACTGAGCTACGAAGGCTCTCAGTTTTCGTAAGATTGCAAAAACAGAGCTGAAAACACACAACATCATGAATAGCTATATCTAAGCAGGTTTTTCCATAGTTTCGGGGTTCCCTTTATTATTAATATTTTATTATTATACTGTCTTGGTCGAGATTTCGATCCACCTCCTTCTGTTCAGATTTTCAAAAACGAAAGCTTTAAGGCATGAGCGTCAGATATGAATACGAATATTTCAACAAAAGTATTAATAAAAAAAAAGTGAGATAAATAAAGTAAAAATTTACAAGACCACCAAATTAATTCTTTGAACTGTTATGTTTTTTTTTTTTTAATTAACATAAGTGAAAAAAGTTTTACGATGATGTGTGGACACGTCTGATACTTTACCTGCAGCAATTGATAAGATTTCTAGGTCGGTTATGCTATCTTTATCACATTAGCTTCGATTTCCGTAAATAACTCTCGATGTCCCTGCGACGTCGCCAGACGCATCGCTAGGCTGTCGATAAATAGAATGGGAGAATCAGAAAGAGAGAGACAGACAATGAAAGAAAGTGTGTAACACCATCCATGTCGGTTTAACGTACAAATTACAAAGAAGGGATGTGTATAGAAATGACACATAATCTCTTTTCAAATGAGGTTTGCTTTCTGCAAAGACAAAAACCTCCAATCAATATTTCTTCTCGTTTACGCTGACCTTGAAGATTTGATATATAAACTTGTGCTGTTCCTTGTTACCTGGCGACGAAAGCGTCGATATACCAGTGTGCAAACAAAAAAGTAATGCAGAAACAGCTCGTTATTTAGGCATGGAAATGGAAAGTTTATTTTTTGACACGACATTTCTTCATACATGGTTTGACATTTGCTAGCGGAGTCGGCTCAGAATTCTTTACTTTTGTTTCCGCATCGTAAGTTAACCGAGACAATACTCCGAAACAATTCGAATGCATTGAAAATATGTGCATGATGTAATTTTTTAGCAACTGCCGACAACACTTGCTTTATCCAATAGAAAAAGAAAAACTTGAGATATAAACGCAATAATATTATGGTTTTTCAACTCCATATTGTTATAGTTTGCACCATAATAACAGGGTTGCTTTTATTGTACTTCTAACGTCGTATAAGACTAATGAATAAAATTACAATAAATAAATTACATACTAAATTTTTTGACTATTTATAGCAAAAGCAAAAAAATTAATTTTTAATATGTATTAAAATAATTATTATTTTATTTATGAATACACTTATTTATAAATAAAATTCAGTTAATTAAAGAATACACTTTACAACTGATCTGCAACAATCGATTCCACTTCTGTCATTTAACTGTTTGCAATGCATGACAACACCACCAACAACACACACACACACACACACACACACACACACACACACACACACACACACACATACACAACAATTCTGTTCTTCGGGAGAGAGAGAGAGAGAGAGAGAGTAAGCATCATCAATCACTGTGTCAATGTTTATACCGGGGTTTCATGTATCTGGAACCTAAGTGGTGATGAAATGAAGTTGTTTCGTTTAGACATTTCTTAATAAAAGAAATGTGTTTGTATCAAAAGAATCAAATAGAGAAAAGCTACTCCTTAAAAAAAATAAATAAAACATCTAAATGTAAAAGATTCACATTAGAATTGCATTACTCATCGGTACCAAACAATTCATTTTTCTACAACAGCCAAAAAGTAAATAGGACTAACATTTTTCTTTCGTACTTTTTCGATTTGATTAACATTTTGAAGTGTTTAGCTTTACGCTATAGTATATTCTATTATTTTGAAGTATGCAGTCTTTTTCTATATCTTATTTGTAAGATATAGAAAAAGACTGCGTGCTTTTTCTATATCTTACAAATAAGATATAGAAAAATAAAAACTAATAAATATAAGCGAAAATAAAGCCAAGCGTAAAAGTTCCAGAATTGGTTAAACTTGATAGCCATATACAGCTAGTTTAAACATTTATTTTAACACAATTGTGTCATTATTGCAGCTTAGTATCATAACTATATTATTAGTAGTACAACGATTACTATTTTTATAACGCGACTTGTTGCAAATACGTAAACTATTATTTTACGAGTTAATATAATATTCTGTAGTTTACTGCAAAGATGGAAACGAGCACGAGCTTTCAACAGAGTATAGTTGTACTGGATTGTTTCAAATTATACCCAATGAAACTTAAGGCTATTAGTTTCGTGCATTATATCTGTTCTTTGTATTGTTCTCCGTATATAGTTTTCCTGTTTTCAGATGGAAAAGGTTTCTGGAAAACAAAACATTGCATGTTCCTGTGTCTTTGACAGGGATTCTAATCCGGGACATTCTAGCATTAGGACAAATATCGTATCATTCTCCCGACTACGCTAAGAGGGCGCTCAAATGTTCACTTTAATAAGATCCATGCATTTAATAGTCTGAACTATAGTTTTTAAGTCTCTGGAATTTCCTAGGATTTTTCTAGTCTTTCTTTTCGAGTGCCCGAAAATTTTAAATGATTATTTTTTCATTGTTATTGTTCATTTTAAATTAAATGTGATAGCTTGATTATTTCATTTAAATTTTTCTTAATTTTATAAATATATTTTTTACCTTAGTTTTAAAATAAAAATAAATTAATTCGAAGTTTAAAAACACTTTAAGGAATGTAAAAATGAGGAACAGCTCAATGCATTTATTGTCCAAAGAATAATTCATGTAAGAAATCGAATACAAAGAACACAAAACGAAGTGGCATCATATGATGTCACAGTGACGTCACATGAGAATAACTAACTAACGACAAATGAAGGGAGTACGTAGAAATTTGGACATAAAAACCCACTTAAAAATTTACTCTACCTTAATCATACCATTCGTTTATCAGCTGACACATTTTATTTAAAAATATATAATAAATAATAAATATATTTTAAAATAACTTTCCTGTGTGGTCCTGGGAATTCTCTGGACTTTGAAAAACAATATCTCGAGTCCCCCGAGAACAGAAAAGTAACCGAGACTCAGGAAACCGTGAATTGAATGTCTTTAATTCATTCAAATAATTTAGCATGGGATAGAATGATTCGATATACTGTGTTTTTATTCCTTGAAATCTCATCTCTTTCTTAATTTATAAGATGTCCTATAAGACTATAATATGGTCTTTAGACTCCATGTTTTTTTTTTCCTCCCCACCAAGATTAACACTCAAAACCACCAGAAGGAAGTATTTTCACTTTTCTCTCAATTCTGGGAATATGTTCCATCTTTCGCCGAAGCAATAAGTTACAACGCGCCGTATGTGCAGGAAACAGCGACTATCATATGTCAATATGATATAGAAAGTCAACGGCCAACTGCAGTGAGTTATGCGGTGAAAGAACCTTTACAGCTTCCTCTCTATTGGTATTTGTGAAATATGTTCGCGTGAGGTTCACGTTATTATAACAGCTATGTGGACGAACATTTATCACTTCCTTTGTAATGTCCATCTCCGCTGGTTAAAAAAAATTTGACAATGATTAATAACGGCAGTAAGTTGTGTTTATTTTTTTATAGAATATCTTACAGTTGACTTCCAAAAAGAAAGATGAAACTTTCGTTCAGAATTGTCTCATGTGGTTTATGAATAAATGTGACTCGCCCTTTTTCTTTCGCTAGTATTATAGTATAAAAAGAAAAGCTTTCGAGATAGGAAAATAAATACCTGGATAAGATCTCAAACAGGTGTCACTAATATTGTAAAATACATTAAACAGGCTAAGTGGAGATGGGTTGGCCAGATGCAATGACGGGAGATGGACTAGAAAAACAACAGAGTGGAGACCAATGGATGAAGCAATTTTGTAATTTACGAATTGCAGAGAGGACAGGAGACTTTGAATCAAATGGATGGTCTTTGGGTATGTTTTCCAATCTTTAGTATATTTTTCTGTATGGTCTTCGCTGCAATCATTAACATCATTATCTCTCCAATACTCTCTTGCTGGTAAAAATGAGACAGTCGCACAGCACAATAACTTAATACAGTCAACGCATGATTCTTCAGTATTATACCAGTTTAGCATATTTCTATAGGTTGTAAACGAATTTAAACAATATCTGCTATATCTTAAAAAATAGCCTCGTTAAATTTAAAAAAAAAAATCCGCTGACGTCTTTTATTCCTCAAAAGGGAGTAGGCGAGTCCTTTTAACCATAACTAATGAACATAAATGCCCTTAGTCGTCACAGATATTGGACTACGAACGATTTTAATAGGCATCTGGGAAAGAGGATACGGCAAACAATTGTCGCCACCTAGTGTACCCTAACCCTATACTGTATATTATTGCCTGAAATAGTGTGAGTTCTGCGGTCCATTTTCTTAGGTTTTTGGATTAAAAACTAAACTTTCAGCGAGGAACAATTCTGCTTGCCATCCAAGAAATTTACGAAATAGGGAAAAAGTCTAAAGAAAGGTTCGCAACTCATTCCTCTAATTGGCGACTAGAATATCAACCTTATACCGGTTTTACTTCGGGTAGCCCAGTGCTTTGAATGCATATTCACAGGGCTCGTTAAAATAAATCGGTATTTTTATAGCAAAGCCATTGAAAGGAAGTTCCCTGTAGAATTTATGAAGTAGCACATACGTCAAAGAATCTTAAAGATATTATATTGGCATTCATTTCTGAGTAAAGTATAGAATCTATTTATAGCTGTTGGGGGCTGTTTGTGCATTTGATAATCTCCTATTAGGCATATTAATAGGCCGGTTTGTATGTTTTGGGGATTTGGAAAATCCAACTTTCTGGGAAAAAAAATCCTTCCATCTCACCATGAGGCCAGCTAAGGTCAGTTGAAAAAGTCGTTAAAAGACTTTAGCGATTTTTTCTTACCGTCTTAAAGGTGTTCAATTACATCTTTACTGTTTGGGACGACGTGTTTTTCCTTTAAAATTAATAACTCAACATTTCACCGAAGTTCAGATGTCTGAACAACACCGATTGTGCTAGGTCGGAATCTTCCCTCTGTTTTTGGAAATCTGTCGTGTCAACGAAGAGGATAAAATGACGTCATAAGCACGAAAGAAAAGGCAGTTGAAAAGCAACTGAAGAATCTCTGATATCATTTGAGGAAGCACTCACATGTAGATAGAGAAAGAAGCCAGCATATTTCTTGCGTGACACATTGCAGTTCCCGATATGTATTCAAGCTTCAATGGTCTGGAGATAACACTGTGTCACGTGCTTTGGTGATGACTAAGCAAAGATCAGTGACTTTAAGAGTTGTCGCTCACATCTTAAATTTTGTAAGTTTAAGTGTTATCGACAATTTTGCTATTATTAACGAATGGTTAGTTGCTCTTTATTACTAATTTTATAAGCCTAATGTGGTTAACTGATAAAAGTGTATTTATTTCTACCTTTTGAAATTTTGAATATCCAACTACTAACCTCAAGAAATGACATAAAAACTTGGAAAGTATTAGATATACATTAGTCAACAAACATGATAAAAGCATGATGTTTTTTTTTTATTAACAATGACAATAATTCCGTGTTGCCCTTGACATTCCACGTGTTCACGCATTTATTGCTGCAATTTGATTGTTTACGTACTACTATGTAGAAAGAATTCGTTTTATATCCCACCGAGTTAAGACAGCGATCACATAATATTAAGCATACAACCGTCGTTCCAATAAAGGGTTTTACATCGTTTTTTCACTAAAATAGGTTCTTGGAAATACATTTATATTTTGTCTTCTTTTACAGAAGATTGCCGAATCCGGCTTTACATCATAAGACTTTTTAATGAAAAACGATCAACGTCGCAGAAGTAAGGCAAGTTTCTTTCATGTTTCATATTTCTGGAAGAATGTGAATGCTTTGGAGATCAGAGAACTGTTCGTATTTAAATGGTTAATACGTCATAACTCTTTAAATCCTAACTTTTTAAAGATTTTTTGTTTCTATTTTTTTTTCGTTATAGCCATTTCTAGAGGGCATAGCTCCAATCAACTTATGTTCTCGTTCTAATTCTATTGGATTCTTCACTACTGGCATGGTCACTCTCATTGTCGGTGCCAGGTTATTTTGCGCCCTAGGCAAAGTTTACAAGTGCGCCCCTTATTTCATAAACTAAAATGTTTCTAATTGATATTAAACAAAATAAAATTGTCTTTCAGGTTAAATTAATAGGGCTTTTTTATTTTATTTTTAATTAATTTGAAAATTCTCTGTTATAATTCATTTACAAAAAAAAAATTATAAAATACCGAAATTTAATATTTTAAAATGTTAACGTTTTAAAATATTTATCTTAACTGAATTTTAAATGGCGGTAAGTTCAAATCATTTAGGTAAGGAACAATAAAGAAACAAGAGTTAAATAGTAAAATAGTGTGATGTGTGAGGGATAAGGAAAAAGAATCGATACCTAAATCATATATCACTATTTAATTTTGATATTTTAGTAAAGTATGAATAAAGTATACTTGAAGTTTTTCGCCCTGGGGGGGTTGTCTAGTTTACCTAAATGGTAACGCCGGCCCTGGTCACCCTTTGTAGTAGAGATCTGACTGAACCCATTTTTGACTATAGGAAAAAAAAAAAAACTTTTTTTCTTTTATAAGGTTGGTCGATTGGTAGACCTCTGCTACTAATGGCTCATGCAAAAAGTTAAGCAAGTTTGAGCGCGGTTAGTAGTTGGGAAGGATGCAATCGTTCGATGTTGTTGGCACACTCCCTTGATGAGTCTCTGGACTTCCTGGAGGTGTCACATAATAATATTTGGGAAAAGCTCATTTCACCAGCTGACAGTTAATAATGAATTAGAATTTTTTTAAACAAATTAAATAGCATATAACTATACAGAAAACAGTACCAGTGCTATATAAAGTAATGTAAAATTGAATATAGCGCAACCGTTAGTATGCATTTATATTTCCCTAATGTCGTTATATGTGCTGTTGCCATATTGATTTCTGTAGTCGCAAGTGTGTTATTCATGACTTGCTTGTTGTCCCGGAAACTCATTTCATGCTGTCTAGTTGCATTTTTTACTAATTGTAGGGATATGGGACATGCCTATCCAACCTCCTCTTGTAATAAATAAGGAAACGATTTTCATGCTTCCTTTTTTTTTCTACCGTATATGTTTGATAAAATATCATGGAAGCTCTAGTTCAAGAGTAGACTTTTAGCAATCAGCCTTTAAGCAAACTTGAATGCGCAATACTTCAGACTGCATATATATATCTTAGAAAAGAGGTGAGAAAGCACCGACTTTTTTGTGACTGTTCGCACACTCGTCTATAAACAAACACTGATTGGAAAGTGATTCGATAACATAATGAATATAATTTATTATATTATCACGCTTATTGAATTTTTGTAATTTTAAAATTAGTTATATTTTATTTTTTTGAAATATTATTTCAAAAAAGTCCTGATCTCTGATCAGGACTGAATTTGGATGGCACTGATGTCTAAAAGGTTGTCCTTGCCCCATTGAAATAGAGCTAGGAGATTGGAGTTCAGGACATTAATCTTGAGCTACTTATGGTACGATGAATTTTTTTCTTGTACTGCGTTGGCACACTTTTTCGAGAACTAAAGCTTAGATGTTGGCTAGGAATTTTGGGTAAAATGAGGAACGAAGACCTTCATTCCTATGAGGATGATTTATGCTATTCAGTCAGGGCATTTGTTTGGATCGGAATAACCGAAGAAGTAGTCGGACCATGGGAAGGAAGAGGTAGACGTCATAGAAATCACACCATTTAGAATACTTGTAGTGACAAAGGACACGAGACTGGGAACTGTTTTATGAAGATTTTTCCATCGCAAAGGAGACTTTTATGAGATTGTGGTCCGAGTTACCAAGAGGAGAACTAACATCCACAGTATATTTGGAGGTGCCAGTCTGAGTGATGTTGAATTGAACTCCCTTATAATAATAATATCACTATTAGGGTATTTCGACTGCAGAAAATCGAGCTTTAGAGAGAGAGGGGGAGGGGGGTCAGAGTGGTGATCTCAGTTTGCGGGGGAGGGGTAGAGAAGGTTGTTTCATGGTACTTCTAGCCTCGAATCTCTGACGCGGGATGTCTGGTGAATGCGCAAGTGTCACCTTGTGGAAGAAGGAACCGCGTAGAAATAGTAATCTGATTTAGATGGCTGTATGTAGGTAGTGATGGGGCACATCGTTTATGCTGCTCTTTAGACCACGAATGTCGGTGAAATGGATACGTTTTTGTTTTTTTTTTTGTAATAATTAATATGAGTTTTTTTTTTGCCAGGAGTTGTTTTTCATGATTTTTAATTGTTTTTTTTTTCCAGGAGAAAGTTTATGATCAGCAGTAAAATCGTTTTTTTAGCAGCACTTATAAAAGTTCTTCCGTATAGGAAGAACTTTTGTAAGTGCTGAAATTAAGACATTGGCGAATCTTTTTTTTTTCTGTGAAACTCGCTTTACTCCTACAAAGCATACAAACCAGCTAAAGAACACACGAATTAATAGACCTAATATACTATGTACATAGAATTAACCTCTCCATCATTGCATTAAGTTCGTATGATGTTACATGGCCGTCACAGACTATTGAACCTAAATCCAATGAGAAGAGATGAGAAAAGTTAGCATTTTTCTTTTTAAATTCTAAAACGAGAACGTGGAATTAAAGTGATCTAAGCTAATCGAATAGTTCTGTCTATTTGATGTTTCACAAAGTACACAATTCTTTGCGTAATCCCATTGTAAACTTTTCGTAATTGTGCTCTCTCTCACACACATAATAGTAACTCTCACATGGTGGCGCTGATTATGCAAGAATTCGTTTAACATTGGTTCCTCGTGTATACCGTTGATTCATTTCACAAAAGCGAAGCGCTGAGAACAAGTAATTAGCTAAAGTTATGATGTCATTCTTCAGACTTATTGTTGTCGACATTTCATTTTGCACACCATCACAAATTGTAAAGTGCGTGCTTAGAATGTGTCTGCAGTAACATTTGCTATTATTAAACTTTTCTAGAGCTTTTCATGATCGCTATTGGAAAGTAAAACTTGAGAAACTAACGTAGTTGTTTTCCCAAATTTAAAAGAAACGTAATCACAGAAGACAACATTCCGAACACGCACTTGTGCAAGTTGAGGTCGTTTGCAAAACCCAATTCTGAAACGAATAGTGCACAAACTGAAGTTTAAGTTGGCAGTTGGTTTAGCCAATTATTTTCTGTTCATCAGCCAAGTAATTAATTAAACTGATTATGAATTTACGCTATATGGAAATTCACGAATAGTATGCGAGACTGACAAAGTTTAAATGAATTCACGCAAAGTCAGTGCATTACGAAGATTGTTTTAACACCAACCCCCAAAATTTCTCTCACCACTGATTAAAAGACTTATAATGTTAGGAATAAAACAAATACTGTAAATAGTTTCTATATTATTTTATGGCGATAGACCATAATTTCCGTATTATTTTTTGAAGAATAAAAAAAATCTATAATCACACTTTTGCACATTTGAAATGCTTTATACTTATTCATTCGAAAATGTTCAGTATTTTATTTTAAAAGAAATGGACTAAAGAGATCTGCTTGACTGAACTCTTGGCTGAATAGAGCTGATTGGTCATGGTTGAACTGTCGGACTAGATTTGTCGTGGCTGAATTCTTGCTAAATTTAATGTTAAACACCGAACTGCAATATAAATATAAAATTTGGTACGCGACATATTATTAAAAATTATATCATGGTGGTACATTGTATAGTAGTAGTATGGTAGAATGTAATAAAGAACAGTCATTATTTTTAAAACTGTCTTAAAAGGATGATAAATTACTTGGAGAATACGTAAATATGTAGTTGTAAAGAGTAATGTAACTTTCTATATTACGCAAATTGAGTGAGCATCACCACATAAACGGGTGTGTCTCTATAATACTTCCTTCAAAAAACCACTTTATCTCTACTCTTCCATTCTAATATTATCTAGAAGATGAAAATGTCCAGTTAGTGTTGTTAAAAAAAGTGTCGTTAAAGAAAGTGTCGTTATTAGTGTTCAGTGTGTAGCCGCAATTTTATGTAAATATCAGAATGATATTTATAAACACTGCTGATATAACGTGCGATTTTTGCTGACAGCAACGTGCTCACCATAAAATATTTGAGACTTTATGGCATTGCCTCCCAGTGTGATTTTGTTAAATTGTGATTTTTAATAATTGTAATAGGTGTATGCAGAGAAATTGTTCCGAAAGAACCAACAGAAGAATTAAAGTCGAAAATTTGTTTTTTTTCCATCCGTTTGAAAATGAACTGCGAATCTATAATCACTGATTCCTTCATGACCATATGGTCATTTAAATATGAAATTAAAGCACCAGAACTGAATGCCAATGTGATTCTTTTTATGTCGAACTCAACAGCACATCAGTGCCATGTGAGATTAATAGTAGTGAATCCTGAGTGGAATGCCTGGTTACTCTATTTATTTCCCGCAGTCTAAGCGAGTCCATTTGGTAGTAATTATAAGTTAATTGGTCGGTATCGGAAGAACACTAGTTGAGCTATAGTTTCGAATCCCAATATGTTCTAGAACCATCTGCCATTCTTAACAATGTACAAAAATGTAATTAAACGTTTTTAATTATCATCCATTATGACAATTAACTTGTATTGAATGTCAGAAATAGCATCAAATCATGTCTATGAAGCTCTTAGCCACTAATAGCGGGTATTACTATAAAATTAACTAATTATGTTATTAAAAAGAATACTTATTATTATAGTAATTGTAGAAAATCATATTCTACGAATATGATTACAATTATAATTACATTTATATACAATTATAATTACATCGATATGAGCAGAAAAAAAAGCCTCGAATAACTGCAATACCTTACTATTTAGAATAAAAAATAACAAAATATAAAATTAATTTCGGATACGAATCGCAAAATCGGCTTACAAGGATGCATGAGAAGAAAGAATTGGGTGTAGTATGGTTCGAAGAATTGTTTGACCAACTACGCCAAGGTAATCGAGCAAAATATGACAGCATTATCATGAACCTGTCATGTTTTTTGAACATAGTCCAGGCCGACGGTTGCACTGTTGTAGTGGCTTGGAAGAAAGGTGATTTGTACGAAAGAGTTGCACCTATTATCATTCTTGAGGTCCAGATGAATGCGACTGCCTACCTGATTCCGGACAGTGTATTATTGTGCATGTAAACTGTAGCATTATAGCTGATAATTCTACAGGCTACATATAGCATTATCAGCTACATGTAGCCTGTAGTTGCTTAGGACTACATGTAGCCCGTTGCTTAGGACTATATGTAGCCTGTAGTCCTAATCAACGGACAATCAACATCCTATATCCTCCCATGAAGTTCGTACCATCTCTTGTCAATGCGGAACTGCGTGTTTTCAGGATGGGTAATCATTCTGTAATGTCTCCCACTCACAAAATATTATAAGCTATAGTACATCAATACCTTAAGGATTTTTGTATTATTTTTATTAATTTTTTAATTTTTTGTAATTTATTGATTTTTTTCATGGTCACGAAACTCTGCTCTAAAGACCAAACATGGAAGTTTTTAAGACATCTCAGGTTGACAATAAACGAAGTGGTCGCACACCGGACGATGAAATTTATCTGAACCATATCCCAAAAAATAATCGCTTCGTTGGATGGAAGGAAGCAAAGCTATTATATAAATCGAATTTTAAATAACTCTTTGTTCATTTGTTGAATTATGGCGCCAAAGCCATTAAGGTTATGAGGAGAGTATATTATATTACGCCTGTTATCTACCGTGCTCTTTGGCTAGTTTGCCTTTTTGAGGGATTAAAAATTGAATTTCAGGAAGCTGGCGCGGTTTTCGTGCCAGCTTCTTAAGGGCTTCGTGTAAGCGAAGAAATCAATTGGAAAGAATTCAACGAATTCTTTCCAATTGATTTCTTCAACAAATAGCCATAGGCCGCCACTTTAATCACCTTATCGTCCATTATGGATCAAATACGCATCCACATACGCTTCGTATCCTTCATATATTTCAATGTAATATCAATGGTATTACAATTTTAATATGCACTTCGCATCCATGATAACTTGAACGTCTATAGCCGGTAGCGTAGTTAATAAGATGTAGGACCTCCTTTCGCTGAGAGACTGCAGAAATCCTACGGCGGCATACTTTTGACAAGCGTACGATAACGATACATGGGAATTTTGAACCATTCTTCCTGTAATCATGAAATAAGGTCCTAGTCTGTTGTGGGGCGGACCTCACCCGACGCTCCAGTTCATCCAATTCAGTAGGGTTGAGATCAGAGCCCTGTGGCGGTCAGTCAAGTATGGTGACGTTTATGTTCACAAACCACGCAATTACAGCAGCAGCCTTACTTATGATTACACAGCGAACTGTCTTGCTGAAATAGACAATGGTCATTTCCGTAGAAACGCCTCAAAGTAAGAAGCATTGCAATGTCCAGAATGTTCCGATTCCTCTCGGAGTTCAATGTTCGTAGCACCCCAAACAGAAGTCCGAGGACAAACCAAAAAAAATCGGAACCATACCATCACGCTACCACCTCCAAATTTCATAGTTAGGGTCATGTACTCTAGTAAGAGACGTTCACCGGGAATTCACCACACCCGTCCATCTGCTCGGTAGAAGGTCTAGTGTGATTCGGCGCTCCATAACACAGCTTTCCAAGCTTCCACATCCCATACACGCTTTTGCACCACTTAAGACGACGCTGCATGTTGGTTCGGGATAATGTGGGGCTTGAATCTTGCAGCCCTACCATGGAAACCCATGTTATGAGACTCGGTTATGATTTGCTTTTTTGTGCAGATTCGCGTTCCAGTCGATGCCGGGAACTCCGAATTCAATGCGTCCTTCGACGAATGGCGGTTTTTACATATTATCCTTTGTAACACTCTACGGTCACGTTCTGTGAGTGTGTGGTGGGTCGTCCACTGCGGGTATTACATGCATTTGACTCCCTGCGCTTCCATCTCAGTATGGTATCATAGACTGTTGACCTGGGATGGCCCAATTTGTCAAACACGTGACTCGTTACATGGCACGATGCACCTTGTCCATGAAGGGGGGGGGGAGTGTCCGTTGACTTTTTTCCAAGCAGTGTATATTAATATCATGTGAATTTGGGCGCAGTGCCTTAATTCCATTCAGCACAACTATATAAATTCATCTGGAAGAATGCAAGTCACATGTTCACCGATGCATTACACGTTTCTACACGAAACGTTTCTTTGTTGTTTGTGTGATTGTGTTCGTTAAGTGTATTATATTTTTAGTGTCTGAGTACTGCTAGCTTAAGCTGAAGAAACGTTGGCTTGTAAATATTTCGTTTAGCAATTAACTTAAACATTATATTCCTATTTCCAGAAAACGTCGATATGAATGTTACTAAAAAAACTACAGAAATTTGAATATAGAAATAATAAATCAAAGTATATGTACACAAAAACACCAAGGCTGGTAACCGGAAAGTATACGAAAGAAGCCAACATCTGTTTCAGGATTCAAAATGTTTTAATATTTGGATTCCGTTGATTTCAATGTCTAATTTAAGTTACGCATAGCTTATTCTTGTTATAAGTCCGTACTTATATGAACGCATTGACCAGAAGTATATCAAAGGGAAGTGAAAGTGTCTGGTGTCTCTGCTCAACAATAAGTCAATAACTTAATTCAAAAATTTAAATTTTGAAAGTCCGCCACGATTTTAAATTTTTTTTCCCGCATCTTATGAAATAGCAAGTGAATGGGAAAAAAAAAAAAATCCTTAGACATTCCATTTAGGGAAACTGTAAATATGCAATACTGACAAAAGAATCAATACGAATCTTATTTCAATAGATAATCTTTAGTAATGCTTGTGAATGACACCAACGGTGTACTTAAAGACATTTAAAATGTCCAGTAATCAATATAGATTAAAAAAACAATCTTAAACAAAAAAAAACACTATTGGAAATCTTTATTAAAACTACTAAAAGGCACGTGTGGGACAGGATCCCCACAGAACGCGAATGGAAAATGAAATAGTAATTCTTATTTGATAAATCAAAAAGATGATGATCATTCATGTTTCTATTAAAGGCATCCAATATTACTGCCCATACTCTTGGTAAAAATATTTAAAGATCCCTTAATCTGTAGAAGATCTGTACAAATATTAGTTATTGTTTAACATCACGTTATGTTAGTATAAAGCCAAAAATATGCAAAAAAAATTTAATTTAATTTATTAGAAAAAAATCTTCCGGATGATTAGGTGACATGAGAGAGGCTAATGAATATTTAAAACAGGGAGAAAAGTAACCGAAGCAGCCACCGCGATGTATCCAAGCATTCGTTTGTACTGATGATATTTTCACTGTTTAGGATTAATGTCACATGTTGTTCTTTGCAAATGAGAAGTTCGTTGATCTCCCATAGACATATCCAGATATTCTTAGCATAAAGTTTTTAAATGTAAAATAGCTTAATGAGCATAACGTCATTAAACTAGAAGAATGACCGATATCTGTGGATGAGTATTTATATATAAGTTCACATACATAAACTTTGCACCTATAAAAATATGCTTCTAATAACGAGTCGTTTCTTCTAAATCAGGGCTGTCCAATCTTTGGTAATCCGAGGGCCGCATTAAAAAAAAAAAAAAAAGATTTACCCAAGGGCCGCATCATAATGAGTATCTAGTAATTTGGTGAGCAGCAGCGACACAACAATAATCACGTCTCACGTTCCCCGTGAGCGGCCACAGAATGCGCGTTTGAACAAAACAGTATAAGAACGTTTCTTTGACACATCTACTATTTGAAAAGCACGTGGGTATATAGTGATATAAACACACCATATAAAATTAACAACATCAATTATCGATTAGTGATAGAATTAAAATATCTAGTACGCATTCCATTCAAATTGTTGTTTTATCCGCGGGCAGTGCTTTGGATAGCCCTGTTCTAAATCATCATCTTCTCGTGTGCGTCAATCAGAAGATTGGTTTGTGCAACAGTATGTCATAGCATCGTATTTCTCTCCTATTTATTACTTCATAGCTTTTAGCTCCAGTTATTAATTATTGTTAAGTTGTTTATACTCGTATAGGAGATTCTTGGGTACCTTGGCTTCTTCCATTCCTCAGCTGGTGTCCAGTTAGGCTTTTCTTCTCGTATTGATGTGGTTCGCTAGTAACCGGTCTTTTTGAACTGTGTTTAGGGCTTCTTCATTAGTCTTTCTTTCTATTCAACTAATTCTCGCCATCCTTCTGCAGCACCAAAGTTCAAATGCCTCCAACGCTTTGGTGTCTTGTTTTGTTCAAGTGCAACACGCAACCATGTAATGCATTGCTTCATGTGTATGTTTTCGGCAGTCTCTTTTTTTTAGTAAACTCTGAGTCCTTTTACTAATAAAAATGTTTCTTCGATTGTACAGTGCCTTTTTGCCAAAGCTTATTTTTGCTTTTATATCTGAGCGCCTTCTTCCATCTTACGTGATGAGACTACCAACGTAAATTTAAAGGAAGTGTTGTGGTGGGTTGTTATTTCCAAGTTCATTTTCATGGGATTCGATTTACTTATGATTAATAGTTTAGTTTTCTTATAATTAATTTTTGGGTTGTACTACGAGAAAATTTCTTCCGTCTTTGTCGGTTGCTTTTCAAATTGTCCTCATTATCAGCGACAACTGCTATATCATCAGCAAATCGTAGCCAATTAATTTCAATTCAATTTATCTTAATTCCTGTGTATTATTGATTCTTCAATATAGAGATTAAACAGTATTAGAGAAAGAGAACTCCCTCGTCATACTTTTTTTGTTGTTGTTTCTATTTGGACTTCTTCGTGCCTGTAGAGATCAAATATGAGCCTTCTATCTCTCCAATCTACCTTTATTGTTTTTAGGATATGAAACATTTGTTTCCAGTCAAGACTATCGAAGGCTTTCTCCAGGTCAAGAAAAATATCCGATTATTTTTATTCTTCTCAAAATCAAATCTTCATTCTATAATTATCCCAAGAGCTAGGTTTTCATCTCTTGTCCGTTGTTGTTTTTGAACCCAAACTGGCCATTACTGATATATTCTTCGGCCTGATTCTGTTAATCTTTTTTGTATAACTTTTAGTAATATTTTCGAAGCGTGTGATATTAGATTTATTGTTCGATGATTTTATTATTATTATTATTATTATTACTTGACACCTCCAGGGAGTCCAAAGACCCATCGAGAGAGGGCATCTACTCTACAACTCTCTGTCTCCACCACTCAATTCACTGCAACGAACCGCAACCACACCAACGCCATCTACCGCCAACCACCACCACCACTAGTATTTTCACAGACAATCGCAAACATCCATGACCACAGCCTTTTGGCTGGAGAGCGGTTACGCTAACCACTCGGCCAACCACGCCGGCACTCGTCTGCATTATTCATTTTAGGAACGGGAGTGACAGAACATTATGAAAAGTGTTTGGAAATGATTTCAGTTTCATATATATCCTTTATGATCTTGAATAAGAATGACTTAATAAAATATTCAGGAAATATAAATAATTCTATGGGAATGTTATCAACACCTGGTACTTTGACATTCCGTTTAGCGCCATTCGAATTCATTTCGTAATATGGTTGGGCCAATTTCTTCTGCATCAAGCCTTGTTTTATCTTCTATGACCTACTCGTCTATATTTTTTCCTTTACAGAGTTTTTCTAGGTACTCCTTCCATCTCTCAGAAATTTCTTCCTTATCTATAAGGATACTCCCATGTTTTTTGATAACTGTGCTTCTTGTTCTGTTCTGCTGAGTCATTCCTTTTATAATCTTATATGCTTTAACGATTCTCCCAGTCTTAGTAAAATCATTTATTTCTTTTCATTTTATATTTATCATATTTTTACTTGTTTATATTTTTCCTTACTTTCTTCATATAGAGAGGTTTTGTATTTTCTTCTTTCATCTATTAGGTTTAGAATGTCTTGAGTGATTTGTTGACCTGTTTTTATTCCTATGCAAGCATTGGTTGCCTTGATAATTATGTCCTTTAAGTGGGTCCACTTTCCTTCTATGTTTATCTTTCCGCTCTCTCCAAGTTTAATGCTTTCATCGGTCTTTTGTTTACAGATTCTATGGTTTCCCCTCTATTCTCAGGTTATCTGTATTTCATGGGCTTTTTCCCTGATTCTCACAGCTTTTTGAATTTCAAACTAAATTTCAATTAAACCAAATTATGTCACTGTCTGCATGAGCTCCAGGGTAACTTTTGCACGATGTAACTTGATTTTTAAATCTATTTCTTGTCACAATATAATATATTTGATAGATTCCTATATTTCGTAGAGTTTTCCCAAATATACCTTCTTCTTTTAGTGGTACCTAAAAACAGGTGTTGGTGATTATCAAATGAAACTGGTGGCAGAATTCTAGAAGTTTATTGCCTCTCTCATTTCGGCATCTCAGTCCATATTTCCCCTCCTTTCTACCATCGTTTTCTTCTCCAATGACTGGATTCCAATCGCCCGTCGCAATAATATTGTCTTCATTTTTGGTGAGTTTTTTCAAATGATGTACTCAATGTCTGCATATTTTCTTTCAACTTTGTATTCAATGCTTGCTGGTTTTGCTTCGAAGTTTACCATTTTCAACCTGCTGCTATATTTTACTAGATTGATTACTCTTCCTCATTCCTTATTGAGAACTTTTGCGACTCCATTTTGCTGTAACATCACCTGAATAAATGATTCTGTAGTCACTACTCCAAAAGTCTCATTTACATTCCATCTTATCTCACTAATTCCTAACATGGCTAATTTAATCTATCTATTTCTCGCTTTAGATTTTCTTTCCAATTTGCATGAGGGTTCTCACATTCTATGTCCCAATGAGTGTACAAGAATTTCGCTAATTTGCGACCTGCGAATCCTTGTTCCTTACCCTGCCGTGCACAATATTGAGTCATTGCACATTTTGTTATCTCTTAGAATTTCCATCCATACCGCTATCTCACTAGGGAAAAATAGAACAAGTCCAGCCTTCTAAAGATGGTTGGTGTGCTAGCCATTTCTCATTCTTAATGATTTCGCCTACCATGATATCATTCACACTGTTGTCACTTATGGGCGATCTTCCGCTTGTCAGATGAATGTTCTTGCTGCCCCAACATCCAGCTGGCTGTAACTTATTTAATGTCGGTTACATTTTGCCATGTCGCATCCCCGTCATTGGAAATAAGGCTTTTTATAGAAATAGCCATGTCACTGGATATCTCACAACTTCCTGTGGTAGATGTCGTTCCATTGTCCGTGACTGCTTATTTACGAATTTCTCTGTTTATTCACAGTTAACCTCTATACAGAGGCTATTCGCAACATGGGAACAAATTTGACTGCATGGGACCCATTCTCATCATAAATCATTATATGATTATAAATTATACGTTTCTGGAGACCAAATATTTGCAATTTATGATGATTATGTAGATGATATGTAGAATGATTTTCTATTTGTATTATTCTATTGTACAATGATAGGTTCATTGTTTGTACGGCTGAGAATTCTAGCAAGAGCACAATATGGCTTACGAAATATCTTCGTTAAAATATGTGTATACTTGAGTATGATAAATATGTATTAAATATAAATTCGTATTGGAAATTAAAAAGAACAGCATGGGTTTTTATTACCATGTTACAATTTAATATTTTTATGTGAATTTCGCCAACAAAAGATCATAAAACTTTAATGTTAATGTCGTGGATTGTCTAGGGGTGGGGGGATGGACGATTAGAACCATCCACGATTAATACTACATTAGCGCACACGCACGCACACACATTTAATTTTTTTTATTTGAGTCCTTTTAGAAAAGTAAGGATGTAATTCATATCGAGCAACGTTGAAGTCAAATGTCCACACGGAGTTTATTCAGCAGGAACATGAATAGTAGCCAGGGAAAGCAGGATATTTATAGAAATAATACGATAACCTCACAGCTGTTAGTTGTTTCGGCGTAATCCAAACAACCAACAAATCCCATTTCGGGATTAATATGCCAAGGAAAAGCTTCTGACTAGTAAAGTCGCATGCTCTTAATATGATTTATAAATGAATTCAACTATGAAGCTAAAATCTCTTTCTAATTAGATTTTTCAGAGATACTAGAACACCCTTTTTGACTGGAAAGCAAAAAAAACTCCTAATGGTTTAAGCTTGGAATTTTTTCTTTCAAGGGATTATTCCTTTCAAGGGACTACTGGATGCCTATAGGATTAAAATGTGTATCCCATAGTTCATTTTTGTTGTTGTTTTACCTTTGAATGACACATTGGTGTTACAAAAGCGGATCGCACTGTGTATGACAATGTGATCCGCTTTTGCATTTTTCACAAAGAATATTTTATCTATTCAATTCGAAATTCTAGTTAGCACTTCTTATAGTTGTTTATATGCAATTAAATGTCATACTGATCAGAAATGAATTTTCAGTTCTTGATACTTCCATTTTTTTTTTAATTTCGCCACAACAAAAAGCCTGCATTAAACTAAAATTGACAAATTTTAACAGAAGTCGTTTTCATTAGCAACCAAGCGACTTTCCCGAACTATGGTACTACTGGCTATTTTATTTTAATACTTATCAATAGAGAAATGAAATATATTTGAATTAATCTGCTGCAAATATGATCATGATTTAAGTCCAGTTAGGATAAAGAGCTATGATTGCAGTATTAGTAACAGTTTACCATGCAACAGTGAGTCTGAAACTGTATAGTGTAAGGTGGAGGGTAACAAGATGAAATAAGTGGTGAACTGTTGCGCTATAGGCCGTGTGGATCAGCATCTATGACGATGAAATGTATTGTCAACCATTTGACATTTCTTAATGGGTCCTAAACGATTATTCATTATGGATGACTTTAATTATTCGAATATTGATTAGGTGTGACAGTGAAGCGGAATTTAGTGAGCTACTGCGAGACAATTTCCTTAAGCAGCGTGTTATGTTACAGAAGAAACTCAGGGTCAAACAGTATTAAACACGATTGATCGTGAAAGAATAACTCTTGTCAATACGGATGGTATGCGGGTGGCAGATGCAGAAGAGGTTGTTCAACTAGTGAGTGTCGATTATGCTAATAGATATCAACCTGGTGAATGAAACATTGAGCTCTACGCTGGAGGAAGAAACGGGGATATATGAAAAGGAGATACTAAACCTATTGCATAAAATGACTATGAATTCGGCAATATGGACTGATGGGATATTAGCGCGAATTCTAAAAAAGCATTGAGCTGAACTGGTCGTTCCTTTGGCCTGGCTGTATAATTTGAGTCTGAACACAGGGAGGATCTCATGAAAACAATGTAGGATAATCCCAGTACACAAGGGTGGTAGAAAGAGTGATGTGTCTATCGGCGTCGCTGAATTGGTGATGGTGGTGGTGGTGGTGAAGATTTTGGAAAAGTTGGCAAAAGATCTCATACAGAAATAGGTTTACAGAGAATCTATATTTTGCAATGAACAGCGTAACTTTATTTAGGGAAGGTCATGTATACGTAACTTCCTCACGTTGTCTAACTCAACGGTAATAATGTTACCGTTGAGTTAGACAAGGGAATGGATACACCATGATACTTTTAGACGTTGATAAGGCTTTTGACAGGATATAGCATGAAAAACTGTTGCATAAATTAGAGAATTTGTGATGATTATAACATAGTAGCATGGATAAGAGGATTGCTGCGTGTTAGATTTAAAAAGTGGTATATGGGGGGTGTGAATCTACGAGATTTAAGGAATGATCATTCAATCTTTAAATTAATGACATTGGGTAGGATTTAAAGGAGGCATACAGCTCTTTGCTGATGATGCAAAAATAGTCAGGGTTAGCTCATAACAATACTTAAAACTTATGGAAAATGTACACATTACATTGTGTTGTTACAGAAACTGCCGTCCTAATAAATGAACAGCAGAAAAAAAAACTTAGAAGCGTTTTGATTAGGATATTTTTCATAATTAGACAAAGCTTTCTCTATAGTATATATCTGCTTTCCAAGAAATATTATTTATTGTTCGAAAAGAATAAAATTTTAAAAGATAATTTCTACATTTTCATATCTAGCTTAAAAAATCTTAAAATCTTAGTATAAACTACAATTAGATAGTAATTCAGAGAGCAAATACACAAATTTAATTTTTAGTTTAGTTGGAATTTAGAGCAAACAAGTACAATACTAGGAGGCTATAATATTATGTCCGTTAACTGAATGCGTTCTCTAACTTTTCACCCCACGACATAGGAAACTAGACGGAGAACACATTCAGTTAACTTCCATCAGACCGGCTTACTCATTTTCATTTGAAACACATTTATGAAGATTCCTCCAGTCCTACATGAAATTCGAACACAGTGACCTTTCCAACCCAAGAGAAATTATCGCCACGTCGTCAGGACTGAGCTACAAAGTTCTTCAAATAGCTAATTCAGATATTGTGTTAATATAATATTATAATCTAATACTTAATTCTTCTTCTACAGTTATAACGGATTAAATTCTTAAGCACCCTACCCGTCCAATTATCCTTGGATTTCGTAATCATGATTCCAGGATAAGGTGGTTAGCCAAGTATACTTATCAATTGTGTGTGTGTTGTTGGCTGGTTTAACTGTATGAAAAACCGGAGTTTCAATGAGTTAAAAAAACAATCTACTACTTTTGTATGAAACCGGCTAACTGGCCTTTACTCGAAAGGCCTTGATAAAGGTCATCGCTTCCTAAACGCGATTCGAAATCAGGTCTTTCAAACCGAAGGACATTGTCAAAATCGACTGATCTACGGAGGCACCCTGTTCTTAATATAGTAAGTATTGATATAATATTTGAATCGCATTCACAGATGATAAACTTAATTATTGTTAAAAGAACATCCATAGTTATAAAAAAGCTGTGTGTGTGTGTGTGTGTGTGTTTCCAAATAGACTCATAAATCAATTCGTTCAACTGAAAATAAAAAAAAAAACATTTAATATTAGCGTGAAATTAAAACCATTCGGTAAACTTAGCGAGAGGGGAGAGAAGGGAGATTTAGTATGTTAAATTGAAACCAGAAATATATCGGAAGGATTCTGTTCGGTAATTAATTAATCATTTCTCCTGATCTAGGGTCGATTTTAAAGTAATTTTGAGACCTGCGTCTCCGACGATGCATGTAATATGTATACATAAGTCTCGATTGATTGCGAACTTTCCCAAAGCAACCTACCAAATGATCCCATCAATCATAACACTGGTCATTTTTACCGCTATTTCTTTCTACAGATCGAATATTTCATGCGTAAAATGTACTAAATTCTGCCAAATGGATCTAATTTGTCAAAAATGCAACGATGAAATAAATTTCTCCACTGAGTTTTCCCAAGCAGCAAGTAGTAAAAGAAAAAGTTTCCGAAACTAGCTCACATGAAGGTTTGGCTTTAGACATCACCAATGTCGATTAAAGAATTCGCCATTTCTGTGGAATGTAAGTTAATTCAATTCCTAACTTCTGGTCACAAATGGGTAATTTAAATTTTATAAGGCAGAACTCGCGAAGAAAAATCAATATACGAAACTTGGGAAGTTGTTGCTAAGGCATTTTGTAAATAAATAAAAAAAAAAAGTTTGAGATTTTTCTTTCGTTTATATCTCAGCAACGAAGTTAGTCTCAAGTACAGTAATTCTTCCATTTTAACGAGTGTTTAAATATCGCCAAAGCTTAGATGTTTGTCAATGCAGAGTGACTAGATCTTCGCTTTTCTCTATCTTCAATATTATCTCCGTCTGCTCGCTAAGATGCTCCGATTAATACCGCATGAATCACTTTATGAGAGCTTCCATGCATTTATGTTAGAGCTATTGTAATGTAATTTGCGTGAGAGATCATCCATGAAACTATTTTCTGCTGATTGAATAGAATATTTACATTATACCATCCGCTTGAGGTTTATAATTATTCAAGGATGATATAATAAATTGTTTCTTACTAACGCGAAGAAATTATGGCCACACGTTTCGCAACATTTGAACTCATTTCAAGTAAAGAAAATGATAGCCATTAAAAAACTATGGATGTAATTTAACCATAGTTTGGGTAAAATTGCTTCTAATTTAAAAATGCTGGGCACGAATATTTTTTTGTGTGAATAATATTTGAACTGATACCACAAGAAAGAAAAATATATTTTCATATCTAAGGCATTTTTAATTTGTAAATACAAATCGCATATTTATAAGATATTCCAAAACTTTAATTAATTTCAATTTTTAATTTCAGAATGTATCGGCTGTTTCCATTTCCTATATCCCCCCCCCTGAGAAAGATAAACACAGTAAAACAAATATCAAGAAATAAATCACATACTTTTGACTGCGTGCCAAAATTATAGAACACTCACCATTCTGAACTAGAATACTCTTTATGAAAGTACACAAACACAGATTTCAAGACAAATAAAATAAGGAAAACATGAACTTTTATCATATGCACTTTTTTATGCGACTACTATCATCGACGAAAGATTGAAAGGGAAAATAATAAGAGAAAGAGAGAGAGAGAGAGAGATGGATGGAAAGAGGATATATGTCACCAAATGCAAATGCTATCACACAAATCGCTCTACAAATTCAGGAATCCGCATCGAATGAGAGTCCTGCATTATTTATTGTCCCAATTTTTTTTCTACTTTCAACTGAAATGCCAATGTCTTTTAATGCGCGTGTTCCCCGGTCGGTTTCCCGATTTTACGGGATGAAAAACTTGATTTTACGGAGGTGAAACTATCCCATTCATATACGATTGGCTAACTCACCTTTCGTTGAAAAGGCTTTAATATATAACTAGCGTCATAGAAGATATTCGAAAAGAGCCTTTCCAACAGAGGGGAAATTTTTACGACGTCCTACATACTATTACAGTGCTAGAGGCCCTCTGCAAGAGTTTCATAAGCCAAGAATAATTTTAGAACATTAGCAATATAGTAACAGATTTGCGAGTTGAAAAACGCCTAATTCCGTATAAAATGCAAACTTATTAGTGAATTTGAATGTATAAATGAGGAATTCTTAAAATTATAAAATATGATTACATATCTATAAAATCTTAGTGCAGAAACTCAACTTCGTAAGAGAGTTATCTTTATTTTTTGTTGTTGTTGTTGTTTTGTTCCTCCCCCCCCCCCATAAATTTTGGGAGTACTGGAGTTCAAAGCTATACCAGATAGGCTTACTTACTTTCCCCCTTCTTTTCTTTTTTTTTTTTTTTGTATTGTAATATACATTTTAAGAAAAAAGGAGATATTTGTTTTATTTGCAAAATTATTTAGTTAGTCTAGCGAATACATTATTTTACAGAATTTTTATATCACGCGACTGTTAAGAAAAACTAATTCGTCGCAATGCTTTAAACGCCTTACGCTTAAATTGAGAAAGATTTTATAAAGTATAACATGTTTTAAAAAGCATATTGTACTTGGGGGGAAATATTTTTGCTCTTAACAAAAGATTATTCATTTACTTGAAGAACTAAAAGGGTAGTCTAAATTCTAAAGGCATTAAATCGTTGGTTGCCAATGAAAGAATTTGAATGCCAGATTATTTTTTCTTAGCACCAGTTGAAGTATGTTAGTTTGGGATTCTTCGTGCATGCGCACTGCCCATGAAGACAGAAACAGAATCCACCGTGCAAAGACAGAATTGGCTGAAAATGCAATTAAATAAATAATCCTGTCACGTATCGGGCCGCTGAAATACCAATGATAAAACTCAGTCACATGTCTTATCGCATTCCCTCTTCTCCCAGCACACACACACACACACACACACACACACACACACACACACACACACACACACACACACACACACACACACACACACACACACACACACACACACACACACACACACAGTCTCCAAAACGATGTTCCCATCTGCGGAACTCAATTTGCACTTTCTTTTTTTTTCCTCTCTGCTTAGCTTCCCCTTTGGAGAAAAGATAAACAAAAAGATAACCGCTGAGACGGCGTTCGTTAGACCTCAATTACCCTTCTCACGAACTAGCGCCCTTTGGTGTAACGTGTACAAAAATTTGGGCTCTCCTTTATTACAAAAATACTTACTCTGCATATTTCCAGAAAAAAAACGTAATCTAATGTTACGACTTGAAAAATTATTAAACGGAAGACAGTTTAATGGTTTACATATTTCTCCAGTTATCAGTGATGAGTAAAATGAAGACTAAACGGTTTAGTTGAGAAAGTGGTAATAGTGTCCTACTTTTTATAAGCTCCCGGTACCGTGAATGAATGAATTCATAATTACAAGCCTTGTTACTGAATCCCGACTGTCCTTATATCCTTTCTTGTTCATTCATCTCTCATCTTCATCCACTCTTATCTGTTATTTTGTTGTATACTTATTCCATCATTTTTTCCCTTCTCCACACGTTGCATTTAGTTTTTTTCCAGTACTATGGTGTGTATACTTTATCTTTCTCCAACTTATGCATTTGTTTCTTCATAAATGAGGCGCTATCTCTGTGACAGAAACATTAAAAAAAAACCCAAAAAAACCCGATATCCCTTCTTAAAGTTCTTGTTCTATTTTTACTGCACCCTCCTTCTTTCTATGGTTCATTTTTGGTATTCCATTCCGTTGACCTTTTGTCCCTGTCTTCCAGGAGTCAGGAGGAAAAGTAATGGGTAAAAGGGGGGGAAAGGGGAATACTTTGCCCTCACGCAGGCGGTTCATGAGTCGTGCTAGGCAGAAGGCGAGCACGCGAGAAGGAATCGATACAATCACCGAAGCGTTACACTAGAAACGGCATACAATTCTGGCCTGGGCGAGGGTAGCGACGTGGACCTGCGACGGATATACGACCTTGACTGCTGCGATACCTAGCGCTTAAAACTCGCCACGCATGCGCAGTAAAGTATCAATGGTAGCACGCAGTCTGGTCGCTCCCGTGTAGCGGACTGAAACGTCAACTTGAAAACCAGAAACACTGCATGAGTCCGAATGTGGGTGAGGGAAGCCCACCACGGTATGCGCTTTCCTTCTCAATCACCTGGTATTCGTCTATTAGGACTGCGATGGGTGTGTAAGGGATGAGTAAGGATCATGCACGTCGAAACAGCACGTGAGAAGCAAATCCAGATAGCAAGGTGAGAGTATTTTTTTATGTATAAGTGTGTTTCTATTAATGTACAGGCAGGAAAGTAGCTCTATCAAATCCAATCTGCTCTCACTATCTGTCTTTGAAGGCGTTTCCGCATCTTATCTTTGTCTTCTCTTCCACTTCTTTCTGTTTGTCCACTGTTCTGTTTTCTCTCCAAGTATATCTCTCCATTCTTTTTTTTTTATTTTATTGTTTATCCGTTATCATTACTTTATCATACTATTTTTTCTTTTAACTTTTGTCTATCTTTATCTCTCTCTTTTTAATATTTTTAATTTTTCTATTGCTATCTTTTAAACGTAGTTTATTGTGAATACCATTCAGGAATTGTATTCTATTTTCTAAACAAACTTTTTAACTATGCACGCACGCACGCAAAATTAAATTTTCAGCAATCTTAACCATCCACAACTGAAGCTTATACTACCTAACGAGCAGTCTATTGAAAACGAAATGCATGAAACGATTGTACATAAATATATTTAGATATTTTTAGGTATAAAGTATTTCATCTAAAAAAGTATGGAATTCAACTTTACAGTGAACTGCATCACGAAAATATAAACAAAAATTCAGATGGAAATTTCTCGATTTATAAAATATCATTGGAGGAGGAGGAGAAAGTTTATTCCTTTTCTTGGATGATTACTGAAAGGAAGCAAAATTCTTTGGCATTTTCTAATGTGGAAGTCAAGAGTTATGCTACATATTGAAGAAAAGAAAAAAATTAACTTTAAATAAAATAATTTGATTTATTGCACAACTTCCATTATATATTTACATGAGTACAAATCAATAATAATCACATCTGACAATAGGGCCCGAGGCTAAGCTTAAAATAGGACATGGCCGCCGCTCTGCAAGTGGATTCTGACAAAATCAACAAAGTCGCAAGTTCTGATTACGCAATAGAAAAGCTTTATTCGAAATTTTTAAATTAGGCAAACTAAATAGATTATTAAAATAAATTTAGTCAGTTAAAGTCAATCGACGGTACCAAAGATGGTATGTTTAACCCTTCGTGGTGAGATTATCATTACAACAGAGATGGATTGATAAGTAGTTCTTGACAACGAAATTCTGTATTCAATCTTCAAAAATAATCATCAGTCCAGAATAAACAAATAAATTAGCAATTCAGAATTTATTAGCAAATATTCAACATGGTCAGCAGCGAAACTAATAGATTCGCTACGACTGCCTCTGCATCTCAGTAGTTCGGAAATAACGATGCCTTTGGTTGACTATTAAATTATTTAAGGAATTTAAAACGTATACTGGAATATTAATTAAAAGAAACTTTAATAAATACCTCCTATATTTCGGCAATGTCACATTGCTATCTTCATGGGAACATACAACTATGACACGTGCACGCAGGCACTACAAAAAGCAAATGAGACAGAAGAGAGAAAACTACTGTTATTCCTAGAATCCTAAAGGTGCCCCTAGCGGGCTATATTGGGTTGTCTTGGCTGTTGGGCTGAAGTTCTCAAGATGCAAGCTTCCTAAATTTGGGACAGTCTCGTGCACCCAAATTTGTTGAGGTTTGGAAAGTTTTTTAGAGCTGAGGCTGATTCCATGAACAATCTTTCATATTTAAATTTGCTGTGGTGTATTAACGTGGCTTTCTTCCAACGTGTTCTGTGGCGGATATCCAGAGCATGGTCTGCAAGTCCAGAGCGGCTGTGCTGGTGAAACCGGATGTAATCTATGATTACATCCGGTTTCACCAGCACAGTTCCGAAATCCTGGCATTTGCTGTCCTGCCTGTTTGGCCAAAGTAGGACAGTTTACAGCTTCAAGGGACCTGCTATATCCCAGGTAGGTCTAGGGGAAGTGGTTGGCCTTTGGTTGTAAAGACCAGAGTTTGAATCCCGTCTGCAAAGCGAATAATCATCATCAGAGATTTTAAAATGAAGGTAAGTTAGTTGGATTCATACGAAGGTGGAAGAGGGTTTTCATCTCCAAAAGATGAACAATAGAAAAAATAAATAAACAGACATAATATACTTCATAGCCTTAGATGTTTCGGTGGTTATTACAAATAATGCCAAGATTAAAGAATTTTTTAAAGTGATTTATTTATCAAAATTGACGCCTTTTTCTCCCCGAAAAATCTCATAACTGTTTTACGATGCATTCTACAACTGTTATGGTATTCTTCCAAAATGTGACTGTTCAGTTATGAGGTTAATCATTTATGTATTCTAAATTCGCCAGTTTAAAGTAAGTTTAATTTAACAGATCGGTAAGGATTCCAAATACTAAATTTCATTAAATTCTTCAGTTTCAAACACGTTGTTAGATGCGCAGAATTGTATAAAGTGTTCAACTTACTGCACTGACACTATATATATATATATATATATTGAGCCAATATTTTACCAGATGCAACACACAGTTGTTATAAAACGAGTCTAAAATATTGACTCTGAAAAAAAAATTAATATTGGAAAGCACCCGTTTTCCGATAATGGAAAATAGGCAACAGATCAACATACATAAAGTTCATATGAAAAATTGGAAGTGCAGCCAGTAGTGTTGGGCAGAGAAAGGGGGGAAAATAAGGCAAGCACGCAGGCACACATCCATACATACGCATGGGATCTGTGTCATGTCTTTAGCGTGCAGCAAGAAAAAAAACCCGCTTAATTATAGTTGTAAGACAACAAATGTCAGTGGGTCGAACTGAAACACCAAAGAACGCAGATATTCCAGATTAGCCGCTCTTCTGCAAAGACGTTCACCGGTAAAAGTTGCAATTGAAATTTCTTCCTTAAAAAGATAAAATTTAGTTTCTCTTTCAATCTAATGGTAATTATTTTTATTATCATTATTTTTCAATGATAGAAATACTCTGTTAACTGAAAACGATAATATTATCTTGTTCAAGAAGGGGAAGTTGCAGATTTTTTTAGGCTACACTGATGAAACCTCTGCAGTAATTTTGTTTATATGTAGATACTGCATCACTTAACATGCATTTTGTGTATGCATCGCATCTTATTTACTACTTTATTTTTCGAATAATCATGCAGTGCTGTAGGACAGCTTACCTATTTGTGTCCTTTCTAGTAATTCTGTTTATATACATCCTAAATTCTGTTTCTACTGCATTGTTAAATTTAATTTTCATCCATGCATATTGTATAATAATCCCTTTTTGCTTATTTTTGTACTGCTATAAAAGCATCTATTATAATTTTACATATATGTAGATACAGCATTCCTTAGCTTAGTGTGTCATATATTATGTATTAACTTATATTGTTAACTATTTTTGCACTACTGTAATAACCTCTGACCTTGTGTGTTGCTGTGCCCTCTGCAACAGTTCTGTTTACCTAGAGATGCCGCTTTATGAAACTAGATTCTTGTACAGACATATTGTTAACAATTTTCTGTAAATACTAATGTTTGTAACCTTTAGTATGGCACAGTATGACCTTTGTAGTTTTTGTGCCAAATAAACTATAAACCAACCAACCAACCCGTCATTTTCATCTGGACAATTAGTATCACCTCTCAATTGTAATCCAAACCGGCAGAAATCTCGGTTATGTATATATAAAAATAATCTTTAATAGATATATAATATAAATTCGAATAAACATATATAAATAACAGTGACATGATGCCATCCTATGAGCTAATTTCAAACCTCTTGAACAGATGCTACCTCCACTTTGCCCATCCCTGTTTTGGTATACGAGAAACCAATTATTTTGTATACTCTATCTTTAAAATCTCTAAATATCGGCCCTCCTACATTACCTATCTACTTTGGGTACATAAATCTTTATTTTCTTCCAGATTATCATTCCTGTATTTAGATTAAGACTCATGAGTCTCGCGTACAGTTGGCTTTTATCGATTCGACCAGATCGTAAATTTCAAATAAAACTTCAGGAAACTTTATCAAATAAAATCATATAGGAACACACTTTCTTATTTCGATTTTTATAGTTGAGATTGAAAAATTAAATTAACCTTTCAATATGTAAATTACATGCGTTGGTTGTACCAAAATGAACAATTGCTTCTTTCTCTTTAGAATACCATAACGAAATCATAATTCCATGATTTATATTCATGAAATATAAATAACTGTTTTCCCTTGTCAGTTTTCTTTTCCTTTGTCCTGTCTACTGAATATAGTATTAAAATCTATGAGATGAAACGAGGTAGGCACATTTCACATCCCCATTTTAGCGATTAGTCCAATCCAGCCTATATTACCCAGATGATATAATATTTTCCATTTCGACAAACACAACTATACATTCTGCTTAATTATGGCCCTAGCTGTTACTTTTTTTTCCGTAATAACAATAATAATAAACAATAATCTGTGGTGTAGCATCTTGGCTATTCTATTCTCTTTAGTTACAGTATCTTCCCATTTTTAATAACAGACAAACAAATATTATATAAATATAAATTTAAACATCGTGTTACTATTCGCTACAGAATACAGTCCCTAGAACCAGTGCTGTTAAATTTTAAAAATTTTAGGAAGCGAACAAAATTTACAATCTACAGTTATAAAACATATTTTAAAAGTCGTTTTTGTAATGTAGATTACAACATTAGAGAATAATGTGTCTGAATGGATCTGTCTGTGGTGAGGGGAGAGTGGATAATCAAAAACATATTTCAATAGAGCAATAAAAGTCCAACAGTATTGTGGAATGTTTCCACGATTAGACATTATGGGATTCGGAAAATTTAATGACTTCCGAGTCATCCGGGCTATTAAATGTACTATGGAATTACAACAAGATAGCTCCATTCTATTCTTGGAAGTGAGTCGTCTGATACTAAAAGCATGGCTTTGTTTTCAATTATAGGGGCGATAAATGTGCTTTTACGGTCTTCCGCAAGCTTGGGCAAAAATGCCTGCATGCTAACTGAAACCACCCTTGGATATAAAAAAGAAAGGAAGGTATTTTGTAAACGCTAGAACATTGTGTCTTGTCTATTATAAATAACTGTTGTTTTTGATGGAAATTTATGAAAATGAAAGAAGCGCTACTTGGAAATAGTTATATAAGAAATCAATTCGATATCATACTGTATCTTGGAGATACATGTATGATATGACAGGAATATGGAGAGCGAGAGCAATTGCTGTCTTACGTAGGTAAAATGTCCTTAAGAATTGTGAACATTCTCAAGAAATATAACATAAATATTGCCTTCAAGTGTAGCTAGATTATTCTGACCAGCTACACTTGATCAGAATATTCTATTGAGATTCTCAAAGGATGAACTGTCGTTTGTTTGAAGTAAGAAAGGGAAAACTTGGCAGAAAAAAAATAAGACACCGGTCAATCGGCGCATGCGAATTAAAGCATGCGCCGATTGACCAATTATTAATACGCACTACACAGCTGTTTTTTTTTTTCGTCTTACATTTTAATACAAAATTCAGTATTGAATACTGCGTACAGTAATATATATACACAACATTGCAATTTTGAAATCTGAGTTACAGAGAAGTAGTCCTCTAGAACGCTACAATTTTAATCTAAGTGGTCGATATGATCCGTTCAATATTCATGTGTTATTATACATAATCCAAACTTCATGAGGCATGAATTCAGATAACTTGCTATATTGACAATGACTGAACAAGCATTTTAAGTATTAATTACAATTTTAGTAAATTAAAAGTGAGTGAATAAAAATAAATATATCCAAAATTCTTTTACATGTCATATAAAAATAATTAGCATACATTAGCTGTAATTATTATATATTGAAAATAATTTTGTACATTGAATATCAGAAAAAAAATCACGTCGAAGTGCGTTACTGTCCAAAAAAAGGTAAAAGTAGCCAATGTTTCAGGGCATTTGCGAATTTATTTCTGAAAAAAAGTAGACCACCTTGACTGAGAATCTGGTGCTGGTCATTGAGACTAATCCAATGTTTACTTCAATGTAAAAAGATTTCTGACATTGAGAGTTACTACCTTTTAATTTGTTAAGGATGATTTTGCACGCTTCCTCCTTATTCAGCTTCAAATCTCATTGTGAATAGAAAGATTTTATGGTATCACAACTGCAGTTGAGTTACAGAAAGTGAAATGGTATTTAACTGACAAGTCTGCTTCTCTACGCTTCAGTTCAAATAGAAGAGATTTAGTTTTCTTAATGTCCGTTTTAATTTTTTTATTTATTGAATCATCTATGCAAGCTTAATAAATCAATTAAGATGTATTATCAGCACAGCTGATTGGGTTCTCTTTCAGATCCAGTAAGCAGAAGTCGTTTCATGTGGATAAGAAATAAGATTGGTCCCACAACTGCGCCTTGAGGAAAACCAGTTTTGATGCGATGGTATTCGCTAAAGTTGATGTTTATTTAAGCTGTTTGCCGTCTATTTTTTTAAATAAGATTGAAACCAAACGTTATACTTCCTTCTAATTCCGGTAGTATGGTTTTCTGAATAATATGGCAATCGACGGAATCAAATGCTTTCTGTATGTCTATCAGTATATCAATCACTCTTTCATTGCAATTTCAAGGATTTTTGAAAGATATGATAAAAATGATAAAACAGATATTGGTCTATAGTTTGTGCAATTTATGTTGCATTTTTGAAAGATGAGTATAAACTGTTGTTTTTTTTTAGGTCTATTTATGAATTCAGTTGAAAACGATCTGAGCAAAACTTTGCAACATTCTTATAGTCACTCGTTGCATTTTGCAATATTCTTACTGTTTCGGTGCTTATGATTAGCTGTAGTTCAAGTTCCGAGATTTCTGATAGGAATATGAACTTTAATCCTCCTTTACAACCAATAATTAAGGTCTGAAGGCCATCCATTTGATTTTGATAATCTGCTACATAGTTTTATTAAGAATACGTTCATTTCATTTACTGCATTTTTCAGTCATTGCAATCAGAGTAATGGAAATGGAAAATATGTTCTGCTTACCCAGAAGGGAATTCAATCATCTCCATTTCGTTTTCTTGGATCGCTGCTACAGTTCGTGACTTTTTTGCAATCGCAAGCACAACGAAGACATCATCTTTGTTTAAAGACGCCTCAGAATTTAAAATGGTGCGATAGACTGTTCAAGCAACATTAGGTTGTTTCATACACTTTTTTGTTTCAAAAGTGTATGAAAGGAAGACTTAATTTTTAAGGCCACTTATTAAAATGTTTCTCTCCTTATAATTGATTATTAGTGAAGTTCTGTACGCAACAAAAATAAGATAAGGAAAGTAAACCTTTAAGCAAACGTGAATGTTATCCTTGAAGTGAGAGAGAAATTCAACTCTTCTAACAACAAAACACTTTGATGCAATACTAATCTTTTAATTTAGAAGGCATGAAATATGCCGATCTGAATACACAGAAGGGAAGTCTATTACCTTAAATTATTATTCAATGACAAAGTAATCTCAGTCATGAAATTTGACATTAATATGATGATATTATATACCCCTCACAACTCGCTGTCGATACTCATTAATCCGATATCTATATAACTACGTCTGCCTCCCACAACAACTCCTGCGTGTTAATTGCGTGTATTCTCTGGCCTATTTGCGGGATGAAAAATCAAACTTCCCAGGAACAGAAAAACCTGCTATGAGATCGACTAACTCACTTCCAGTTGAAAAGTGTTGAAGTGATCCCTTAACAGTGGTTGGCCTTTTGCTTAAAGAAATGTCCAATAAGCACTTTCCACGAAGCTCTTCTTGATAGTGCGTGGTAAGCGGCTCTCTTAATAAGCGTAGAATCATGAAGCTGATGATCTACGTGTTACTGCAATGATGCATTTCAAGCAATCACGGTAGCGTGTAGTTTCTTAAGTAAGCTAAAATCCGATAGCTGGATTCGATACATTGAATTCGAATCGAAGTCGTTCTAGCAATAGGGCAGATATTACTAGTTAAGAGAGAGAGACTAATGCAATCCGTTCCCAGAGGTACACAGTTTGATGTGCAAAGCAAACTTTAACGTTAGTCTGTTGAATTTGCTCATGAATTTATTCACTAACTACGCGTTTTAACAGAACCAATAACAGAAGTTATTAAAAGAAATGGACCTACAAAGAAAATGCGCTGCAAAGTGTTAAAACGCTGGCTTTGTGACTTCAAGAAAATCTAATACTCTAAATGTTAAAGTAGAGTGATTTTATATTAAATATTTGCAATTAAAATGAACATTACTTAGAAACAAATTCCTTCAGAAAAAAAAAATTCATTTTAAAATATAATTTTAATGAATTTTTTCGGCAAGATATTATTAATTCTTCGTTAAGTCAGTTTATCCACCGAAAATATAGTGCCGAGGCTTTTATGCATTGCTGAATATTAGCAGATGAGTTTATGCACTGCATTAACAGAATTTATTATTGTAATTACAAACTTAATAATTCAGCTATTCTTTCCATTTATGAACGCTAATTAATGAGTTCTGTTTAAATTTTTTTCTTTTTTAAATATCTTTAAAATGTCGGGAGCTCCGAAGAGAGCAACTTAACAGCTTAGAAATTATAAGTTAAATTACAGATGAACGGTCCTTCTGGCAGAATTGTTATCAAAAGAGTTCGCAGTTCATCTTCAAAATTAACTATGGAAAAAATAAATCCTCCATTTTCATCATTTACAGAAATCGTTGTATTCTATACAACGTCTCTCTCTCTCTCTTTCTCTCTCTAAAGGGCTACGTTAGAATAGAATGATAGAACAATTGTTGACAGCTACTTTACCAAGGATATCGAAATTCCTTTGTAGTAGGAAAAATATCATATGTTTATAGTTTACGGAAGCCCGCTCTTGTACGGAGCCCAAAGCTATCCACGAATGTGTTTCACGAATGACATACCACATTCTAACTGGAAACTCTCAATTCAACCTAGTGACAGGGAAAACAGCTTCTAGTGAGTATTTTATAAACAAGTCCTATTATTTGTTTACGTATAAAAAGAGGAAACAGAAATGCATTATAACATTCGCCGAATCAAAGAGCGCGAAGGTATTAACAATATTATAAGAAGCATCAATTCGGATCACGAATTAAGAATTTCTTGCGAATAATGTTGCTATACTTTTCTACACTTATTTCACATTAGTACCGTGAATGGAAAAAGATTGGCTTAGACAGGAATCCCACTCCAGAAACCAGTTTACTTTGAAACAATATAGATACTTCAAGCATTCAGATAAAGAGGGTTGTGATCTTACCAAGTGAAGAAAATCACTTACCACTTAAAGACGTTTAAAACATCCATGCCATAATGAGATTCGATCCGATAAACTAATGGTTAGACACCGGAGACAATATCCAGAAAAAAAGTCATCCAGTAGCAAAATATTGCTAAAATTTAGTACATATTATGTCATGAATTTTTTAATATGAATCCTACCTACAAAAGGCTGTTAGCCTATGGTACATTAATAGTACCGCTGCGGTTAAATAATCCAGAAATCCCACTCTAGAGATCAAACTTTTCAAGTCCCTTCTAAGAAGCAGGGTGGAAGTTCAGCGGATGAGGAAGTTCATCTACCACCTAAAGACATTCAAAAAACAGTCATCCCATAGTTGGATTCGAAGCCACAGCTTGTCGGTTAGAAAGCGGATAACACTCAGTCAACTAGGCAGGAAAATACGGTTAAAAAAGTTTTTTTTAGTATAACTATCTTCAAGATAAATTGATGAAATCCAATATGATTACAGTGCTTTAACTATAAAAGATCTAAAACATAAACAGTAGCGTAATAAACAGTAAACAAAAAAAATCGACAGTTTGGCATCATAAACCAAGATTTTTACTTCAAGATCTATTTACTCTTCCATATTACTGAAAAATTATAGAAAACGTTTAGGCTTGCACAAGCTCATGTTTATTAAGAAATGATGCAACATATTTATAGCGAAAAATTAATAATATACAGGGTGTTCGGGATAAATTTGACATATTTATAATTAATTATATTTTTCCGTAAGTTACATGTATTAACACACACTTCTCTTCATTTAAAAGTTTGGACCCTTCTTCATTCATATACAAGATGTCAGAAAGGATGGATAGCTGGAACCCACCTGAATCATGGAAGAGAATAACTTGTATCATGATGATTCGTGCCCGCCATCAAAATAAGGATATTACGACTGCTGCCCAATGCTCCCTGAATACAGTAAAAACAATCAGGCATGAACTAGAGACTTGCAATGGTGACTACGAGGATGTAGCAAGAAGAAAGATCCCTAGCAGACGATCTGATTGCGTTCGTACAGCAGAATTCCTCGCAAATCTGCAGGAACAGGTGTTGAAGAACCCTGGCATTGGAATTCGGGCTTTGTTCGTGGAGTTGCTAACTGTAGTCAAGCCCTGGATAACAAGGGTAGCCAATGGTAGGCCGTATGTATGGCAGCAAGATTCGGCCCCTTGCCACACCTCTGGGAAAAGTCAAAAATGGTTGTCTGAAAATTTCTACGACTTCACCAGTTCCAAATGTTTGGCCTCCAAACTCCCCAGACCTTAACCCCATGGATTATTTTGTATGGGGCGCAGTTGAAAAAGACACCAATCGCACTTCCAGTAATACAAAAGCCCAGTTAATGGATAAAATTAAAACAGTTTTTGCGGCCCTTCCCAGGGAGACTGTAGCATCAGCTTGTTCGAGGTTCCGAAGCAGAATTGAAGCTGTGATCGATGCTAATGGTGGTTATTTTGAGTAAATCTTGTTGATAGTATTGTAATTAACTCTGCCTGTAATGTTTTTTTGTCAATTCATTAAATTTAATAGATACAAAGAAGATTTTCTTTTTCCTTACGAAACTGTCAAATTTATCCCGAACACCCTGTATGTTAGCTCACTTTTGGCAAACCGCAGTCCATTCTGTGGTAACGGACAGCTGGTATTCTAATCCACATTCGAACATGGTCATTGTGACGGTGACCTGATTCGACTTTGCAGTTAATCCCACACATTTCACGAGACTGAGGTTAGGGCTCTGTGCCAATTGCAATCGTAATGTTATTATCCTCAAGTTGTCTTCACTACTTGTTTTGTACAAGACATAGAGTAGTAGTTGCAAACAACGACAAGACCGTGGGAATTTGAAAATGTCATCCCTTCGATTTTACGTGATGGTTTTTGTTAGCCGCTTAAGACTGGCAGTAAGATCAATTAAAAGTGAAGAACCACCGGGTTTTAATTGTTGGCTATTAGAGGTATGTTTTGATTGCAACTAACTTGGTGCTACGGACAAGAAAAATTTCCGATTCCCACAATTTTGGTGGAATGAAGTTCCCAAATAAGAGTGTTGTAGCACACTCGGAGTTCTAGGTAATATGACAAAAGATCCAAATGAAAATTATACTAAGCAGTCCCGTATTTCACATCTCTAGTAGGTAACCTAACATTCTAAACAGAATCATGACCATCATACCGTTCCCCACCATAGAATAGTATCGCCTTCTTTGAACAAGCCATGCATTACTATAATTTGCCATTCCTCACTGATTGACATTATGTGAGATTTGTATGCACTGTGTTGTTCATCTTCTGATGATTATTCAAATATTTACAGCTTCTGCAATCTTGACCCAGTCAGTCAGTGTCTACAAAGAAAACAGGTGTTGTTATATTAACTACTATCTTTTAAGTGTTCCACAGTTGCTAATCATTTTTTTTTCACCGAGTAAATTTCGGGAATTTTACAAGCTGTCATTGTGATGTATCTTTACAAAAGTTCGCCAACTTTTTTAAATTCTGTGAAAAAATTTGTAGAGCCATCCAGAGATTCCAAATATCAAGTTTCAATAAATTATCTCCAGGCAGAATCCCAGAATAACTTGCGTACGGACGGAGGGAGAGCAAACACGAATCTAATTGCGAAATGATTCACAAATGCAAATACAAGAAAATTTTATTTTATTTAATTTTCTTTAAATTTTTACTATAAAAATTTAAAGAAAATACTACGTTTAGGCCTGCATCTAGTTTTCAAAATCAGAAACGGAGCATTGCTTATGATTCGCTCTAATACAGCACACAGCACATTAATGCACATAATCCCTATTCATAACTCCATGGGATATACTGTATGAATAATCAGTGTTATTATTAATCGCTAATCTCATACGATGCTACATGTGAATAACAGTAACGAGCAGGTTAATTATTAATTATTATAGCAGGTTCAATGTTATTAATTAGAGATTATCCAACGTAGAGTCATCTTCTGAGACAGCACTGAAGACATGTACGTTTGTGTTACGCAAAAACCAGAAAGGTTTTATATCAACAACAAAATCTACAGTTTAGATAAGAATTATAGCTAAGGCAGAGTTTTCTTCAATGGACAACAGACTAACTTACTAGGGTCATCAATTATCAACGGACACATTGCTCTTGAACAAAACTATAAGAACGAGGTAGTCGGACTTTTATCTTTTCTTCAATCCTGTCCAAGCCATTAGGCCATGGACGCCTGTCAATTATCACTGGCTTCGGAAACATCAATTTAGTAGTATACAGGAGTTAGTGTTTTATACCCATTGGTATATATTGTGTCTAAAATGCTTGTTTTAATTCTTCGGTTTGGAGAATAAAACTTTTCCGGGAGGAAAATTTCTACCACTTTCTCTGAGGAGCATCCACAGCTACTGGCTGAGCTATGGAGGTTCCTCAGAGAAGCATCCGAGATTTATTTACTTATGTAATAATTTTATTTTAATTTCATCCTACATTTATGAATATATCTCATTTTCGTTAACTATTATTAGAAACACCTGTTTTTTTTATTTTTTTTATTAACCGTATTATGCTGCATAAACAGGTCCTCGATACATAATCCACCAAAGCTCTTAAATGGGCAAGATCCTGTCGTGGGGGAAGCAGTATGGAAACATAAAATAAGGCCTCAAATCATAAATGTTTACCCACAGTCCCATAAGTGATTAAATGGATTCTACGTGTACTTGCTCTTCGTCGTTTACTAACTATAGCTATATTAATGAACTTTCAGGCAGACTTATCTTCCTCAGACAACTACATTGGATATATAAATATCGTCGTTACGTTGGTGTCTGGTGAGCATAAAATTTCCGCACGTGCCTAGCGGTACGCCATTCTGAGTTACGGTCAACTGAACGTACATGTACAGTATATTCTTCGTCAGCGAGTAGAATAATTCATATCCCTGTCTACCTTTCGCGTGTTTGCTTGCCTGGAAACATCCAACCGCTCGATACGGAAGCAAACAACTGTGTGTATGTGCCTGTTTTGTGTGTGTGTGTTTCACACACACACAGAAAGAGAGAGAGAGACAGACAGAAGGAAAGCCCACCTACTTCAGGAAGGCGCCTGATTGGTGTACAAGCAAAATCTAAAGGATCGTGACGTTTAAGTTTTAGTGCCTAATGGAAGCAATTTCTTAGTGGTTAAACGTGGCGGAAATTCCTGGTGAGAGAAAGCCAAACATCAAGAGTTTAGGAGACTTGGAAAGAAGGAAACAAATATCGATATGAAAACGGAATTAATAAGTGAGAGAGCGAATAAATAAAAGCGCGCACTCCAGGCAGAAAGAATTAAGAAGAATAATCGATAAATAGATTAGTATAAAGGGGAAGAATAAAAATAAGAGAGAGAAATAGAAAGAAAGAGACAGAGAGAGACAGAGATTCGAACAATAACGAAAGAAATAGAGTATTCGTTTTTGTGTTTGCTTCCCCCATAGCAACGTGAGTTAAAGGAGAAAAATAATCTTCTTGGTGACAATCACAAAAAAAGTGCGTTTAAAACGAAATTCTGCACCACGTGTATAATGCATAAAGGATAAGGAGCAAACACAGTGCACAAACAGTGTTTTTGCAATTATTTTGTTGTTATTCAAGAACTATTTGCCTAAATTAATAACCTCACGTACGTTTCTTGTTTGCTTCAATCGCGTTGCTTGAACAAGTAATGCAAACGAAGCACTACTTGTATTTGTAATTCATTTCTGAGTTATGGGATCTGCTCTAATAAAGATTCTAGATCATGATCATGAAACGCTGTCATTTTATGTATAAAATTCTAACGCGGTTTTGAGTTATCGGAACCCCTGTATAAGACTAATGATTCGACAAATGGACATTGTAATTCAAAATAACACACAAGCAGAATACAAACTTGACGGGTCAAATTTAAAAAACATAATTATTTAAAGAAATGTTGAGAAGCCATTATTGAAGTTTAGTTTTACAGCTTTCGCATATTATATACTTACATTTCTTTGAGGGAGAAATTTCTAATACGAAAATTTAATTTTTAGTACTTTAAAAAATTTAATACTTTACATTAAAACTAACGCGTTTTTATATTATTATATCCGAACAGGTATTCAAAACAAAGTTTACTGTTTCTTCCTTCTTTATATCAGGATATTAAATACAATAAAAAAGAATTTATATTCGATGGCATTTTCTGCTATTTTCTTCCAGGAAAAAAGTGACGCATGGTGTTTGTGTGGTTGAGATCTCGTTTTCTTAGCTAGCTTTTCTCAAGCGCTAAGTGACAAAAAGAATATGCCACGTGTGAAGACTGTCGTGCTCGGAATGCTATTTCAGCCATTTTCAACGACCAGAGTTTGGACCGCACACTACAAAAGTTGCAAGACTTTGTTGTGCCGCAAGGCGAGGTTTTCAGACCCAATTCTTCATACGGGAGAAACTCAAGAACTTAAAATTTTGCTCTATACTTTCCACTACTCAGACGGGCATTGTCAGAAAGTCAAGGAGGTCTGAGAGAGAGAGAGAGAGAGAGAACCACTTCGCATCAAAGACAATTGTTATTTTCGTTCCAAACGGTTTGCTTGCTTCAGTGCTTTTTTTTGCGTTATCAGCAACGATTCAATATTGAAAAAATGCCAGCAAAGGCAATTTACTATTCCTGAAAGTAAGTCGCTACCGTAGGAACGTTTTTGCTATAAACATTATTTTATTCTAAATTACGTGAAGCAAATTCATTGTGATGCTCTAATGTGGCAAATAAAACAACGAATTCAACTAGTGCAGTGATTTCCGTTACTTTTGGAGTATTCAGTGAGTTATTTTTATTTACAACATTTAGGGATCTAGTTGCTGTTTTTTCCCTCAAATGCAATGAGCCATTTTTTCTTATGCTTTGGTTCGTTACAGGCTGCATTATATGGCTGCTGCATCCTGTGACTACCTTTCTCCTTCCCTGTCTCCTCCATACTGAAGAAAAAACCCTTTTTGGGGTCTTGCATTTGTGGAGGAATGACACTGCGTAAGGGAAAAAATTATGGTAATTTCACCCATTAAAGTAAATTTGAAGCCACACACATTAGTACTGGACAAAGAGCTAACTATATAGGACTGAACCCGACTCCAGAGATTTTACTAACCAATATTCTGTATCAAAATGCGATTCGAATTCACAGACGTCAGTGAAAAACTGAGCTTTATTAGCTGCCAACCACGACAAAGTTGTTATAATATGCTAGACCAGCGTTTTCCAAATGATGAGTCATGACCCGGCACCGGGTCAGGAAAGCTAAATGCCGGGTGGCCTAAAAAAACTCTCGAAAACCTAGGTGTTTCGTTTTTGGGTTTTCGTTTTTTCACGAAACTCTAAACTAAATACAAGTAAATAGCGTTTAATCGGGACTAATGAATAAATAATTTAATTAGTAGAGACGAAAAACGCGCTCCGTCCGCGTCCGCGTCGCCATTTCACAGTCTCTTTGTTCGCGGTAAAGTAGCTCAACTAATGGCGAATTAAATAAATATATAAACCGATTGGAAGTCGAATCGGATTTAAGAATAAAGTTATCATCTTTTCCTCCAAACCTGAAGTTTCTAGTTAACAAACAACATCATCACACTTCTCATTAATAAATTACTTGGCTTTAGTTTAATTTCTTTATATTTTTGTAAGAGTAAATGCTTCTTTATTATAATAATAACAAATGAAAACTCTATGAACATTAAAATCTCTTTTATTTTACCTATTGACCATAAAAAGTTTAGTGGGTCACGAAGATGAAGTATTAAAATAACAGGGCCACGGGAAAAAAGTTTGTGAAACCTTGGGCTAGACTGTTATCATCTTTGGAATCCACGCGATAAAGTTTGAAAAAAAAAAAAAAAGAAAAAGAAATATATAAAAAATAAAACAATGGTAATTTACAGAAAAGCACAAATACAAAACACAGTAAAAAGTCGTCAAACAACAGAAAACTTTTCACATATTGGCAAGTCCAAGGTAAATGATTTGCCCAAGTCCAAAACACCAAAAACAGACCTCTACAGGAGCAGCAGCACTTTTATACGCCATACCCAGTGTACGTCAGAATAAAATCTCTGTATAAATAACTCTCACTGCTTCACAAATGTAAAATCTAGAAAAAACACACGATACCCTAGCTCCAAAAAGTCAAGCGATAGCTACGTTATCCGCTAACAGAAAGAAATAACGTTCAAAATAAACAATAAACGGAAAATTTAAGACCGACTATTTCTGTCAAAAACTAGTGTAGCCGTTGTAGGAATAACTGTTAAGGGACAGGGCCTGCCTGCAACGACTACACAGCGGACTTATTCCATTTAACTAGTGAAACACGATTATACAGATCCGAAAGGTATAAATAAAACATGAAGAGCCGATAAAGCTTAAGCGAACACTCAAAAAAAAAAGTATATCTTTACGGTTATTCTTTAAAATACTCGAATGCAACTGAGCTCTTTCATGGGGAGAAAAAAGAACGTTCGCGTCATCGATTACAAATGTTCACTACTGAGTTCTGGGACTTGTAACTATAGAAAGTACCTACTACATGGGATTCCTATAAAAATCTATTTACTACTGACGTTATCTAAGATGGAAAACAACTCTCATAATATCGAGATGACAAACAATTAATTTAATTTTGAAAGATAATGAAAAAGTCATATATTAATTTTTATTTTAGAAAATTAAGAAAGAAGGGTTCGAAAATAATTGGGATATGTAAGGTTTTTCGTAATAGCTTTTAGTGTATATATTCCTACTTTTTATGGTAATGTTTTAACTAGTTTGTTAGGAGAGAAGTTCTGCGCGGTGGATTACAACTTCTGCAATCCACTGTGTTGTGAATTTGGACTGGAAGAAGACCGCAACTGATTGCGTTTTTCAAGTTATCGATATCAAAGTTCGCATTCTAATAAACTGGACCTTAATGAGACCGCTTTTTATCATGTTTGGTACATTTCCTGAATTTTCTTGAAATTTTGCAATATTAAAATGGTGTAAAATGGCACCAACACAAGAACAACAGTGCATGACAAATGGAACATTAGTGTGAACAGTCAAATCGATTCTGTTCAAATGAACAAAAATATGTCCGTACTGAAACTAATGAGAATATTGAAAATGAAATAGCTTTCTAAATCTCAAGGTTAGATAGACCAAGCGGGAATTGAAAAAAGTTGAGAAGCGATTGGAGAGACATACGTAGGACAAGAAAGATAAACAGCAAAAGAAGAAATGACAAAGCACTGAAGCAAGTAAGATAGTATTCTGTAACCATAATCAGATAAGTTAAATAGAATATATAAAGAAAGATGTTATGTGGTATGGTGATTTTGTTATAAAACATCGCACTGATGATGCTACTTCGAATTTTCCGAATGCTAAACAGGTAGGGTTTTTACTAGAGATAAATACAGTATGAGAGAGGATGTGAAAGGATTGCTTTAAGAAATGAGAGTGAAGAATAAGAAAGTGAAAATCGTTCGTCTGTAACCAAGATATGATAGTAGTGAATTACAAAGAAGGGCCTATGATAGCAAACGATTCGATGAGCAGAATGTGTAGAAGGACTGGTTGCGAGTTCTTTGGATGCGTGGAATAAATTTGAGGAAAGATTGGATTTATATAAGAGAAATGGCCTGCGCTTGGTGTTTAGCATCAGATATTAGGAACAGTTTTCCATATAAAACAGAGAGTTTGAAGCTATCTGATGTGCGGGAGAGTTAATCATTATCGAATACATGGCGGAGTGTTATTACAAACTCAAATCAACCTGATAGATGCTAAAACACGGATTATCAGAGGAGGGTTTCACAGTTATAGACGTGACTGCAGTTGCTGACAGTATCGTGCTATACCGAGCTGGGGATTGGGTAACTATGGGGATGTTTCATTCGGAAAAGGGTTACATACTGAACTGCAAAGCACGAAATTATGACTAACTGAGGAAATATTCAAGGTTTGGAGTAGATGCTAAGTATAATTACAATGCTGAAATGAACATTGAAATGTAAGAATAAGGAAGTAATTTGGCCTCTTTACAAGGCCTTGATACGACTTCACCTAGACTACTGTGCTCAAATATATGGTCTTTTGATTTCTGAGGTAGGTGATACAGATAAGGTGGAGAGAATGCAAAGAAGATTAACGATGATACCTAGACTGTCAAATGTAGAACGAGTGCAGATTGAGAAATTGTAAACTGCAGAGACTAGAGAACAGACGAAAATGGGATGATATGGTAGACCTACAAACTTCTATGCTATTATGAACGATTTCGGTTAATTACTTCGAAATTGATATCTTAAGTTGGAAAGACCGTTCAGATCTCATCCAGGACGCGGAGCTTTTTATCTGAAGGTGAGTTAGTTCATACAGAGGTGACAAGGTAACTCCAGGAAATTCGAATTTTTGATTCCCATAAATGAGACAAAAACCGGCTAGAAAATGACACAATTTATAGATCAAAACATTGCAACCATCTGTCTGTGGGCTGGATGGCAATACAGACAGGCACAGCATTAGCTAAATTCCTAATTAAGGAATGGTTTATCTAAGCTTTATAGCCCAATCGTTTCTCTAAACTCGCTAAAACACGAATCTATTCTCAGTTCAATATCCTTTTTATATACTTCCTTCATCATATCTAAACTGTGATACACTAGGTCCAACCTTTTTTGTGAGTCACATGTATAAAAGCAGGAAAAAAAATTCAAAAATATAAAAAAAGCACTCAGCAACCTTATCCTTCTGCAATTCAGTTATTTTCAATTAAAAAAAAACCATAACAATTAAATATGGCAAGTCACTCCATCTATTGTCGAATGTGTCAACTATGTTAATAAAATCCAGTTGGATTCAAATTGTACAATAAAAACATTATATGCTAATTACATACTTTCTCCTCCTACTTCCTACTAAATACTACTACTTCCTGTGGGTTCTATGTGTACCATTAAAGTGTAAAATAAAGGTCGCTTCCCAAGAGAGTTACGTGCAATCTTTCGCAAATTGTTATTAGTGCATGACGCGTCCAAGAAAGGGTGTGGCAGTAAGGCCAAGGACACTAGCATACGTCAAGTAAACGAAAAATTGCAAATAAAATATACAAACAATAAACATTCGCAATTCATAATTTTAACGTTAACAAAATTAAAACTAAAACATTTGGGAATATTTTCTGTTATTCTTATTATAATTGACCTTGACCCTTAATACTTCAATAATTACTCTGAAAACGGCTTTAGCGTGGCTATTATTATAATACAAGGGAAGTCCCGAATATCTACTAAACACGCAACCATTTACGGGCCATCTGCTAGTCGATAACGAAAGTAATGAAAGTGACTCCGTAAATGTCAGATTTTTCAGCCAAGTGAACTGAAACTTTGTTGGCCATAAAGATAGGCCAAATGATATTTTGTACGATCGCGGTTAATTCCCTTTAGCTTGGAACTGCTGCTTTTGCATAACTACCCGAAAAGTTTATTGAGAGAAAGAGAGAGAATGCCAAAGGTTAATTCATTATTCATTTCTTTTCACTCTAAAACTCGTGATAATGTTTGAATAGTTTTATGACAAATCCCTTTGTGAGGAGAGTCTACTCTGTCGTGCATCTGCACACACACACCTGACTTTATTTCCTATCGTTAATTTTTTTTTGTCATTTTCTTCTTCCCAAACAGTAATCATGTGGAGAAAGGATTTTTTCCATCCTTTCAATAATTTCGAAGTTAATGTTGCGGTATATTATGCTCAAAGGCATTATCAAATACTAAAATTAACTCAGTGGTCTGTGGTATTTCCTCTAAAGATAACATTTAGTCAAAATGAACTTATTATAAAAAATGTTCAGCATGATAGAGAAATCAATACTATGAAAAATATACCTAGTTCATACAGAAGGATGTTATCCAGCAAAAAACTCGTCAAGCACCACAGGCCATGTTGTATGTAAGCCATTTCATGAAATGTACAACCTCTACAGTGATATTTTCAGGAAAAAAAAAATAAGAAAAAGAAGTGTATTTGAGAAAGGTAATTTCAACTCGCTAAAGCATCAAGGGAATTAAGCTATGATTTTCAGTCAGATGAATTAAGGCCAATAAATGCGAAACAAGTTCAGTATTGGTTATTAGGTTCTCCAAATGAAATATTTTTTTCTAATATAAGAACCTTCTATCAAAAATAAATTTTCTATAGAACACATAGAGTATATATGATGTATAATACAATATACAACAAAATGTACAGAAGATTAGAACATAAGAATGAAAACAAAATGAAAATATAAGAAATTAAATCATTTTACTAAACTTTCTCTTTAAAGTACACAAAAAAGTCTTCTCGTTAAAATTTTCGCAACTATGCTACTATGTTCAGAGCGATGACCTTATCTCAAGTGCTGCCCTCTAGATAATTTCTAAATTATTTTTAAAACTCTATCAGAACACATCAAGCAGCCTTTTTCTTTTTTTTGTTTTTCAAGTCGCATTACCTTGGACATGACTGTAACTCATTGGTTGTTTAAGGATTTTATTCTCTTTTTTTATTTAAGCTCTTTCGTTTTTTTTTTTTTCGGTTTTTGCTCAGAAGCATTTCAATTATTCTGATTAACAGAGTTGTAATAAATACATTCGCTCATGAAAATTAAAAACTTCATGACAATCTAAATTCTAATTTTTTTCTAAAAGCTAATTTTTGTAGTTGGGTTTTTAATTTGTTCCTAAAATTCCAAAATTAACAAAGAAAAATCGTTTCAACGTACTATATCTCATTCAACGTACTATTCTTAGGTACTACTAAGCTCCCAAAACTTATTAGTGATAGTACACTTAACACTGTATACATATTGATATTGCTGGTTCGTTATAATTAATAAACTTTAGGAAGAGCATCACAGAGCGATACAACGTCATCTATTTCATTCTTGTTTTCTTTTTCTGATCAAAACAGCATTTGTAGTAAGGTGTATAAGTCGTATAGCTGAGTGATCAAAACCAACACCGTTTGAAAACAATAAACGAGGCTTTTATCACTCAGCTACTAAATGCAAAATTATGGCTGGCATGAAACTGTTAAACCACATTCATCTATCTCATCAAACGGAACATATATTATTATTATTATTATTATTATTATTATTATTATTATTATTATTATTATTATTAAAGAGACCTTAGAGATTAAAAAAAAAACTTCCAGGGAGTCAGGGACTCATCGAGAGAGGCCACATACTACACGCACCAGCTATCATACCTGTTCTTGAATTCATTCACACTGCTTGCACTCACAACATCCAATGGCAATCCATTCCAATCACGCACCACACTATGGGATAAAAATCCAGCTAATCCCTCTTTAGCGGCATTCATTCTCAGCTTCCAAGAATGCCCGCTCGTCCTTTTCCCACCCTCCATAAATTGAAAAATTCCATCAATTGAAATCCTGTATGACCCTTTCAGCAGTTTGTAAGTCTCAATCATATCACCCCTCTTTCTCCTGTTTGTTAGTGTCTGCAGCCTACAAATTCTCAATCTGTCTTCATAATCAGTATTCCACAGTTCTGATATCATTTTTAACACTCTCCTTTGCACTCTCTCTCTCTCTCTCTCTCTCTCTCTCTCCCTCCACTGTACCAGAATCACAACGGAAACCAGGAGACCAGACCGGGGCATAATAGTCCAAGTGAAGTCTTATCAAGGCTTTGTAAAGAGGCAAAATAACAAAATATCTAACAGTCTTATCTTTACATGTGAAACTTCATTTCAGCATTGCAATTATATTTGCTGCATGGCCCCTGAACTTCATCTTCCTATCTACTAACACTCTAAGATCAGTTGATCAGTTGCTTGTAGCATAATCCCACCAATATAATACGACACTGGATATATAATCATGCCTAAGTGATTGACTTTACATTTACGGAAATTGAACTGACATCTATTTTCCCATGCCTGCCACCTATTCAAATCATTCTGCAAGTAGTACTGCATATCAGCAGCATTCCTGATTATCCTACCTATCTTTGCATTATCAGCAAATAGCTGTATGGGATTTGATCGCTTGTCAAATCGTTCCCAATATAATTAATGTACAGATTGAATAACAGTGGACCAAGCACTGATTCTTGGTCCACTGTTACTCAATGTTTTTAATTTTCAAGATTTGAGGTACACCACTGGTTACCTCAAATCTTGCAGACTCACATCCCCTGTATACCACTTTTTGATATCTGTCAGTCAGTCATCCTCTTCCTCTTATCCATGCTAATATTCTATTAATCCAATCCCATATTCTCCAATTTATCTAACAGTCTTCCATGCTGTATTCTGTCAAAATCCTTAGCAAAATCCAAGAGTATCATAGTGTATCCTTTCCCCTTGTCTAGTTCAATGGTAACATTATTACAGAATTTATATATACACAAATACAAAATAATTTACCTCTCTTATTCTGACATCCTCACATAATGCTTGTACTACTAAACACCAGATGAACTGCAAATGTCAGAACGCTTTTAGAGTACTTTTCTCAATGCAATACTCCTCATCCTTTAAACAGTATTATCTACTTGTGGATGCGTTGTCACCTCTGATCATGAATACAGAACAGTTCTGAAAATAACAAAGGTTCAGTTACATGAACGTGTGACTGAGATAATTAAATAAGGCACTAAGAAATTATCATCGCCTGACGAATTCATTAGTGCTCTATCCCTTCATTCCTCGCTTCGATAAATAGGGCTTATACAAACACAGTGTACCTTAGATAAACATGGCTAAGATAAACATAGTTTGTACAGATAAAAGTAACGGCCTTCTAAAAATGTATGGTCCCTTGGTTTCAATATGCAAACACTGGTCCATCTATTTATCATTAAGCATATCATTAAATCTATTAACGAGAACAGAAGTCTGCAGATGTTTTATGTAGGAAGACAACGTTTATCGAACAAGCGCTGCTATCAGTTAATTTTAAAAAGTGGAAAGAGAGGCTCGTAGACTATCAAAGCCTGTAAAAGAAGAATGTCGATATTTCTACTCCAGTAACGTGAAGCAAAGTAAAAGTAGTGTAAGATAAAAATTGAACGACGTTTATATTAAAACTAAACCCAGTTCCTCCTGTGGTATTCATCTTAAGTACATAATCTAGTATGTAAAAATAATACGACAGTTCCTGACATAATAGTGGCTTGATATAAAAAATATAACTAGTCAGCCAAAATTCGAAATTGTTCTCATATTTCTTTACAACTGTCAAAAAATGATATTTTAACAGATGATACAAGATATTCCTAACCTGTAAAGATAATTTCACACGGCTAGAACAAACAAAGAGCCTCTGTAGCTCAGTCAGTATAGACGAAGCCCTTTCCGACGTTAGGTCGAAAGACGTGGGTTCGATTCCTTAATTGATTTATTTTGATTAAAGGTGAATTAGCTTGTCTCCTACGAGGTAGTTTTTTTTTTTTTCCCTTCACCCGGAAACTCGAGTTTTTCGTTCATTAGAACAGACAAACCGTCCCTGTGAACACTCACGGATTTAATGAATACTTACAATATGTGAAAGTGATAGGGTTCTCATCACATGTCGTTACGCCCTTAGTTAACCATGAGTCACATGGTTCCTCGGAAAGGACCCGAAAAAAAAAGGAACTGACCCTTTACTTGAAGGACCCTTTTGTTGACAATGAAAAGGAATTTTCATTTTTATAAAAACCCTATAGGATAGACTTTCTAAAGTCGCTGCAAGTCTAGTCCTTTCATATCGAAGGGCGTGAATGTGGTTTATTACAAAATATAATCTTCTTCTAAACGCCACTACATACATTGAATTTATAGCAAATAGTGTACAGAAATCAGCCGCCATTTATGCAGACTCGCTTTTTTTTTTGACGAATTTGTTCAGAGAAATGAGCTACCACTCAACATACCAATTTTTTTAGTGACTCGTTGTTGTCACCGTCTTATCGATTAAGTTGCATACGATGATGTCTAGTCTCCCACAAAATATACAAAGTTGCAATTTTGTCTCTTTAGTTGCTATGGTTCTTAAACAACTATAAATAGCCCAATTAATTACGATAATATACGCCAATATCAACGTTTCTCGTCTAGGAATTCTGGTTTCTGAACACTTCTTGCAACTATTGATTTTTCTTTACTGCTGCTAGGCTACATCCCTAATCGCAGACGCCTGCAGAGATGCACCAAAGATGTCTGAAGGCCACTAATTTGTATACCTGTAGCACTTAAGTTCGCATTCGACTGACAATATATATGCAAATGGCAGATACAGCTGGCTCTACTGAAGAGGAAGCATATTGAAATGAACGATTTTCACTTATGTTTACTTTATGAAACTGGATACTATTTGCGTGCGTGTGTGCGTGCGCTATGAAATCCATTTTTGTTATTCTATCTTTTTGAATTGTCAGGTACACCGAAATGATCTGCAATTTTCAGGCTGAAATATCTGGTTATTCAGTTTAATAATAAATTTTCTTGTGTGCATATGTGTTCATAGAGTCTATATCTATGCCATAAACACTTCTTAAAACCCATTCATGGTACAGTCTATGAGTATTAGGGGGACCCAAAAGATTCCCATGAAAACACATCCCTATACTATAATGCTGCCTTCCTGTTTGCAGAAACAGAGAATTATTGGTTCAGGTTCTCCTGGACCAATAAATCTATACGTATGGGCGACTCTTAGTCGCCCATACGTAGAAAAGTACGTTGGATTGTGATCTGGGAAACACAGCCATTGATCCCTATTATAAATTCCATGGTCAGCAGTCTTACATTTTTTCGTCTACATTCTTGCAGAAGGCGAAACAACCGCCATTTATCAAGAGCACAGATATGGACACCTACAATAGGCCGCAACTCCTTAACCACAGCACTCCACGAACAGCCTATATTAGCAGTACCTTGGATACTGCAACTGCTACCCTACCATCATGATGCACTCACTTTCGAAGTCTGTTAGATCACGCCCCTTGCATATGACGATCCTCAGCTTTGAGTGAATAACACGTCACACACCTCCAATATCATATGCTGGCTTTCACGTGCGAGTGCCACTTGGAGGAGTGGAATAGCCGGTTATGAAATAAGGGGGATGGTAATCATAATATTTAGACTAGACTATTTAGCTAAGTTGGCATATTAATAATTAATTACAATAATTAATTTACTGAAGTATGGTGATCCGACGCCATTTAATTAATAACCTGTACTAACATAGACAATCCTTGCTTCTCTTAGTTGCCAGTGGATTTCTATTTATTCTTCCTTGTTACCATTTTCCATGAAGTTAACAGTTTCCAATGGCATTAAAGAAATTCGCTAAAAGCAATTTATCGAAAAAGCAATGCACCGAAAAAAATATGCGAAGCAAACGTTCCCTAGATAACTCTTCGATGAAAAGAACTCGTTGAAGAATGAACTGAATGCATTTTCATACACGCTGATTGACTGAAACTCAACCTAATAAAGAAGAGGTATCTTGTAAATAACAAGTATTTATATCGCGTTGTGATGCTTGCACCGAAGTTATGCTGTTCTTAATTAAAATTAAGAACAGCATAACGTCGGTGCAAGCATCATCTCATTCGAAAATTTTAAGTTATAACATAGTGATAGCCGAGGAACCAAAAGGGGACAAGTGGAATATCTCGTTAAGAAACATAAATTCTGAAATTGTTTATATACGTAAATGTATTATGCATTTCACAGTGGACATGATATACTACAGTCGTTAGGAGAAATCAGAGCTTTAATATGAAATTTATTCGGTGAGAAATTTTCGGTAATAGGAAAATGAAGTTTACTCCTGGTATTATTTTCTTTCAGATGTATCGCAATAATGTGCTTACGATAGCTGAGCAGCCGATCTACTTCGAAGTTGAAGTAGGATTTTGTTTCCTCTTCCTGAATAAGATTCAATGGCTCTGATGGCTTCCCATCTAAACTATCGGATCTTTCAGTTTCCTTTCGATACATTTATAAAATAAATTATGACAGAAAGAATAATTAACTAATCTTATAATAATTTCATCTTACAGCAGTTTGGGAAAAATAAATGCTGAATATATTATGAAATTATACTGTGTGGTCTGGGAATGAAGCTGGATGGATTGAAACAAGGAAAATGCTAAATCTCCAGAAGGAGGAAATACGAATGGAACTTCGCTCTTTTCTCACCTCGCTACATGGCTGAATGAAATATATTATATAATTATTATTGAAAACGAAAACAAGTATTTCAAAAATGCTCCTGAATTATCATTATGACTGAGTAATACAAAACACACAAAAAATTTTGCAAGAAAAGAAAAACTTTTTCTGCAAGAAAACAAAAACGTTAATTTTAAAATCAACACCTAATCAATATTGTGTGTCTTCACTAATTACTTCATTAAGATCATCACTTCATTAAGACAGATGCTTTCGCAAAAAAGGTGAGGAATACTTATAGATAAACACCAGTTTTTTAGACGGTTACTTTCATTATCGCAAGATAACAGTAAATGGTGGAAGTCAAAACATAACCTCGCTATCAAGTAGTGCGCAAATATTAAAGAACAATATTCTAAAATAAAATAAATACAATTATTAAAACCGCGAGAACCTTATTCATATATATTCCATGTTATGAAAAAATAATAATAATAACAATAATTAATACATACGTTGCGCACCCATTTTTTACCAAAAAAAAACAATAGAGGACGCATGCATCGTTTGAGTGACCAGCTAACTTTTCTGCAGTCAATTCTGCATATCTATGCACATGTAGTTCCTGTAATTAGCACGAACGATATGCAATCAAATTATTTAAAATTACAAATTGTTTTTTTTTATTCTTTCTTATGCCTAATTTCTTCCCAGTTATTTCACATCGCTCGATGTATGATTGTAGCCTTGCATAATTATTGGTGGTCCGTAGTGTTTGGTATACAGAACTGGATTCGGTATACCAAATACACGTTCTTAAAAGTGGCAAAATAATTTTTCTAAGGGCTCGTGGAATAAAAATAAAATGATGCCTAAATGTTCATTTCTTTAAAGTACGTGTCAGATATTTACATCTGTTTTAAATGTGTTTGACAACCGATTAGTTAGCTAAGTTGGCACCCTAGAAATTTCTTTCAATGACAACAAAATGTAAACTGAATCCAAAAGTGGCCTTGCACTTTAACCCCTGTTTTGCTCTAGTCAAAGATTCTTGGCTGGTGTGGAATGAATGACATTCCCAAGCTACTGATGCAGTGGCGTGCCCAAGAGGGAGAGTGTATGTATATGTGGGGAGAGAGGAGGGGGGGATGTAGGTCATAGCACTCCGTCGGAAGGTCTGTGCCACTTCAGTATTCTCCCGTCTTTTAAACTGTTACAAATAAACGACGTCTGCACTTGCTTCACGTCAAGGCTTATTTACGAAACGTGACTACATAGACAAGAATGCCTTCTCTGGATTGAGGACAATTTTAACGAGCTGTGAAAAAAAAAAAAAAAAAAAAATCACAGATGACATCCGCTTGACTATTATTTGGTGAGTACCATTAAGATGCATTTTTTTTCTGAGTTCTATACACTAGCAATAATTGTAGACTAATAAGGTTATACATAACAATTTGCAAATCAACACAAGCATACATTTTTCGTCAAAAAGACTTTTTTTTTTTTGAAAAATGATAATTCGAGGATGACATCACAATGGCTAGTAGCACAGTTTGAAAATATTTTTTCTAGAAGCCTAGAAAGTTTGAAGAGATAGGGTAATTCTTTCAAATGCTGGCACAGACGTTAGATTTGGAAGAGACTGATCGACAAATACTAGGATGGATCATCTAATATCTTACTTAAAGATATTAGATGATAACTGTGAAATATTTAGGATTTTTTAACATTTCTTGGTGTATTAATATAATTTTCTTAAAGATGTCCCAAATAATATTTATTTCGAATATTTATTTTGTGTTATATTTCAAAAAGTATATAGATAAACTAATTTTTATTGCTTAATTAAAATTCACAATATCATTTTGTTATAATTTCGTGAGGAGAGGACAATCTTTCCTTATCATTTTCTCTGGCTAAGTTGTTGCCCAAGTTAGATATCAACATGTCAATGGGAAATGGCGGCCTATTCTTACAATTTAACGTTTTGAAAACAGGGCAGTATTATTCTAAATCTATGATACATTAGTACTTCATTTATTAACAAACTTATTTCATCCTTGATGTGCGGGCTGAAACGAATACTTCATGTTTGTATTTATATAAGTTTTCAAACACAGTGAAATGACTATACCTTCGCTTGCATCCATTACGGAAAACATTAATAAATTGCTCACTAACAACGTCGTTACAGAATGCCACAAATGTATAATTTAACCATTCATGACTACATTATTACAGGAACAACAATTTACGAAAAGCGTATTATTGACATAAAATGTCATTATGTTTAGTAATACGTTACTATTTGATTATAAACTTTTAATATCATTTAAATTAAGGGGATATTAAATCCCACATTGTTTCAAAACCGAATAAGAAACTCAAAGAGTTTCATGCCGAATATAGTAACTATAAAAGTATCGGCGACTACTGGCGTGAGCTAAAGCACATAGTCCAAGTACATAGTACAAACTAGTGCAACCGTAGCAAAGGTGGGAAAATTGAAACAATGTGGGATTTAATATCCCCTTAATTTAAATAATGTTTACATCGCCGAAATGAAGCCTACTGGCTCTTTATTTTAAAAAATATTTTAATATCATTTTACTAGTATCACTCATACCTTAATTTATGAAATAACACAATGATACGCATTTTCTTCAGGTGATTTAGATATTTGAACTGAATCATCTCTACAATAACCATGGCAAACCAAAAAGAGGATTCAGAAAATGTTTCCCTAGTGAAGAGAGAGGCGCCACCTGCTGGTACATATCCAGATGAAAATTCTAAAACGGAACCGGCGGAAGAAGAGGAAGAAACTTCACCAGAAACTGAAATTGAGGACAGCGGAATTCCAGCCCTCTCTCAGTTTCACGAGGATGCTTTGAATAAGGTAAGTTGATATTCCAAACACAAAACTAGGAAGCTAAAAAAGACAGGGAGAGGGAGAGGGAGAGGGAGAGAGAGAGAGAGAGTGTTTACTTCAAACGTGAATACTTCAAACGTAATATGTGGAACTATTTAGCTCTTGACACAGAGATTTGTAATTCGGATTCATAAGGTATAAAGATTTTCTTTATGATATCACGGTTCCCATAACAACGGCATAACATAAAATTTAACAAATAGGTGGGAAAAAGGCACTTGACACGTTAAAAATGCACTCACTGGAATGGGTGGAGTGCACGCTCATAATCTGTGAAAGTGACGGTCTCCTTTCACTACTACACTGAATTTGGAGCTGTTGCCAAGTTACTTTGAAAGTCATTAGATTAAGAACTAATAGGAGTACCAGGAACGCGTAAGTCAAAGTTTTATCTATACTATTTCGTGCGTGGGGAGAAAGTTTTTTTTTTTTTTTTTGAAGTAGATATGTCTTACGAAAGTTCATTATTGTAAAGATCACTAAGGAAGGCTGCAAATACACACACACACACACACACACACACACACACACACACACACACACACACACACACACACACACACACACACACACACACACACACACACACACACACACACACTGTATGTATGTAGCATACCATTCACTTCATTGTATACATGCTTTCCTAATATATCTCCTTTACGATGATCTACTTTTCAACTCTTAAGATAGTCAACATCCACCGCATTCAACCAACATCACTATATTCACTATTATGAAAGTTGGTTCGTTGAACATCACTAGTTACGCCTCACTGTCTGCAGTAATCTGACGGCTCCATATGATTCGCTACTGGATTATCACTTCAGAGCATCGATATCTGTTGGTTTCAGGGAATCTTATGTTGAACCATGTTGCTCTCTCTCTCTCTCTCTCTCTCTCTCTCTCTCTCTCTGGTTGATGATACAAAGGAATTCTGTAAGTGCGTGTTTTTTTTTTTAATCAGTATTTCCTACTTATCATTGGTGATTAACTGGTGACAGCATGACAAGTGACTTTGGTACAAGACTGGTCAGTATGATACCACAAACTAAATCGTTTTTTTTGCACTAATAAAAAATGTATCAGATACGAGCCAAGATATAAACATTGGTAAAAGAGGTTAATAAATTTTATTTACTATTAGATTGCTAGAATATCTCTGGTACAGACTTTTTTGTCGAGAAAAAAATATTTACTGCATAACGTATCGATATAACCCACTAAGAATTTAGTTTCTATATAAGCCAGCATATTTCTCAGGAACCGACACATCTTAAATTAGTCTCCAGACAAATGGTGATTCAATCAGCGTTATGGAATTTGAATTCATTAATTAAATTTAATTAATTATTTTAAAGATGCAAAATATGTACAGAAATTATAAAATCACGTCTTCAATCTCTCTCTCTCTCTCTCTCTCTCTCTTATATGGTAAAAATCGATTTTGAACTACCATCTCTCTCTCTGATATATTTTTCTCTCTTGCGTAATTTTTGCAAAATAGGAAGAACGAATATTAAAAATTCTCCACAAACTTAGTAAGATTCTTTATTTCCAATAACCTTGCAGCACATGAAAGAAGGAAAAAAATTGAAAATACAGAAGTGTTAAACAGTTATAATGAAACCAAAGTGATCTTTGGTTTCATTATGACAATTTATACAAAATAGCAAAATATTTGCAGCATTTTCTGCTGACTACAACGTCACGAGTTTCGCTATAATATCCTCAGATCCACACACACTATTAATTTAAGTAAGATGGACAATTGTTATGCGAGCGTAAAGAAACAGTAACAAGGTATCGCCAGACTCTATTCACTTAATACTGTTTTATAGATTAATTTATCGACAAATTAATACTGTATGCAGTTTGGCTCAACATCAATCAAAAAAAAAAAAAATTTAGTCATAATAAGATTTAAATTAGCTCTTCAGCGTAAATTCATTTATTCATTGCTTTGGATAAATGAAAAGTTAACGGTAAATGGTTATGAAGAAAGCAAAAGCTAAAGATTCTTCGCGTCGTAGAGGGAGATTCGAATCCATATTTCCAATCGAGGGACAACTGTTGTGTCTTCCTGTAAATGAGATAGTATAAGATTAAGTCACGTATTAAGAAACTCTGTTAAATGCTGATTCGGTTTACTGCAAAGTAGCAGTAACTTTAGACGATATCTGAAGGCAGAAATTCACGCGCGGCTGCATAATATGTTTAATATAAAACAGGAATATTAAAAATGAAGGGCAAGTAACTTTATTTTTCAACTTTCAGACTTCAAGTCAAAGTAAATAAAAAGAGTCTAATGGAATATTTATGTATGTGAATAATCAAACTAAGTACTCTGACCTAGATCCAATAATTTAATTTTTAATTTTTAATATACATGAAAAAAAAACAGTTTTCAGCTTTATCTCAGGATAAGACTATTGCACTCAATACTACGTTATTCCGCTATATGCAGGCAGAGTAGAATCTATGGAATCATTAGCCGTTTATTTCAAAGTTGCATATTTTGCGATTTTCCTGTTCCCGTCAAGAAATGGCTGACTTCAAGTTCTGCAAGGAAAAATCTTACAGAAATCCTCAAAATACTAAAAAGTGCTTTGGAAGAAGAAACAGTAAGAAAAATTGTTTCAATTCTTCTATGACCGGTTGTTCAAGTTCAAAAGTGGACTCTTCTGTTGAGGCTAATGAATGTTTGAAATGTCCAGCAAAGACTGCACGAATATTTCCGGCAAAAATGCCCCGAGAAGTTACGCACTACACATTGGTTTCTCCATCATGAATCTTTTCAAATTTCAAATAGCAGCTTCAACATAGAAGACATGTATAATTTAACCCAAGAGCAACAGTTCATCCATGTTACAAAATGTAACAAAGTAAGCGGGTGCACGCCCACACACACACACACACACACACACACACACACACACACACACACACACACACACACACACACACACACACACACACACACACACACACACACACACACACACGATTTAAATATACATACATGATGGCCTATACAACTTTGTTGCACGAGAACTACTAGTTTCTAAATCTATATATTTATTTCAGACGAACAATCAATATTTTACTGCAGAAAACTATCATTTTATTGGAGCTTGAGCTACAGTTTTTTGAGCTGCAGTAAAAAAACTCTCAATTTTTTACTGCAGCTCAATTACTTTTTGGCTGGGTTTTACTTGACCGAATTAGTTCACTTTATTATTAATAGGAATAGGTTTTGAAACATTTGTGGGAAAAATTATATTTCTCTGCTTCTGGGATTGAATATTTTATGCTCACTAATCTGCTGAAATAAGACTTTTTACAAATTTATGATCATATTTCACGACCAGGAGCACTCATTTTAATGCATAAATATCTAAGAGGTGAAACATATTTATCGCTCATTCACTATTCTTATACCTAAGAGTACGCAGTAATTTAATCTATAAGGATTTATGTCAGCTTAAGATGCTATACGGTAGATAGACGGTAGGATGTTCAAAAATCCTTTCAAAAAGAATACTACAGTACTTAATATAACTTTACTTTTTTGGCTGCATTTGTAATATGTGGTTGTTTGTTTTTCAATTGAGTTACTTTCAATTTTTAATTTTGAGTAAGATATAAAATTTACATTTTCAGTCTCCGTGCAATTAACAATTTGAATCATTCTGCAGTTCTAATCATGTACAAATATAAGCATGGAAAAACTGGTTGTATTAGTGGACGCATTTCGTATATAATATATATACACTATGTTAACAAAAGTATTTGGACACCTTACGTGCCATGCAAATTTCAGATCCTACCACATGCAAATATTCAGGGAGTGTTTGCGAGAGTTTGGTAATAAAAGTGGGATGTGCTGAAGTACAGTGCAAAAAGTAATATTTTGCACTGTACTCGATGTCAAGATGCCACGTTCATCTGAATTGACAACGTAGGATGGTAGTTGGGCGTCACATCAGTGGTCTTTCTGTCCATGACATTGCTACCCGTCTCAGTATAATGAAATCCACCGTTGCTTATGTCATTCGTAAATGGAAACTTGATGGTGTTGCCACAGCAGAAAAACTCCCTAGGGAGGCCATCGACATTCACTGACTGAGAGTTCTGTCTAGAAATGTTCGAGTTTTCCGCACGTCATCAGCGGCGGACCTCACAGTCAACCTGGAAAATGTTGCAGGGACAACTTTCAGCACTAGAACTGTCCGCAGAGAATTAGATGCCTTGGGTTACCACGGCCTGAGCTGCTGCGAACAAGCTACACATCATCCGTCAACGCCATACGTTTGGAACTAGTATCTTTCACACCGTTCCTGAACCGTAGATGATTGGAAAAGGGTTCTGTGAAGCGGCGAATCATGCTTCCAAATGTTTCACTCTGATGGACGTGTTTTGATCTGAAGATTATCGGGGGCAACGATTCCTGTAGGACTGCATCATTGCAACTGTCAAGTTTGGTGGAGGCTCGTCAATGGTATGCGGGTGTTTCAGTTGGATGGGACTTGGTCCATTGGTGAACTTGCCCAAAACCATGACGTCTGATGGCTACCTGGACAACACTTCCGACGCCGTGGAAGTACTTCGGCAGTGACCCTTGCAAGTTTCAGCACGACAATGCCCCATACCATACTGCACTGCGTGTCCGAGACTGGTTCCACAAAACAACGTTGAAGTGTTGGACTAGTCAGCTTAGAGTTCAGACCTCGATCCCATCGAAAATCTTTGGGACGAATTAGAACGCCGAATTCGCTCCAGACCACTGAAGTCTCATCAGCATCAGTAATGGGATAGCCTTGTATGAGGCACGAGGAATGAAAGAATATTCCAGTTGCGATGTATCCGAAATTGGTTGAAAGCATGCCCCGAAGGATAATTGCTGTCATTCAGGAAAAAGGTGGGCCCATTCGGTACTAAAAATGTAAGTAAAATGCTTATTTTGATCACAACTAGATGTCCAAATACTTTTGTCAACAACATTGTGTGTATGTGTGCGCGCGCTCGTGCGTGTTTCGGTAGTATCGACACTCAGAAGTTTATCCTCATCAATGTAGTGAAGAATCGCAACGTGACCAGAGTTTTAGACATTGGTTATGGGATCTTGAGTATTCTAATAAACTGGGAATTTTCTAATGTCAAGTGAGAATTGTACTGTTATCAGCAAATCTATAGGCAAGACTTAAAGTGCTGCAACTAAGGGACTGCAAACTGCAACTGAGGAACATTGCAATTTAACTTAAAGAAATTGATGTATTTGTGATTTATTTTTATCGTTTGTGATTTTATCTACAGAGTCCATGGGACACTCTGTCAAAACTTGAGTTTCCCGGAGGGGCAATCCTTCCGTCTGCGTATACGAGACCAATAACTCATCTTCAGTTAGAAAGGTCTTATAAAGGCCACTCGTGTTCTACACGGAATTAGAATGTAGTTCATTCAACAGTGCAATTATCTCGAAGTCCTCGCTAGTGCGCTTATTTTTATTTATTTACTAAATATTGCGAATTTCTCTATTTTTGAAAAACCGATTAAGGGATATTGGACCTCTACTTTCCATCCCATTTTATGTACTGGCAATACCAGTCTTAAATTCTACGGAAAAGGTGTGCTGGTTATCAGAAATGAATTAAAGTAGTAAGAAAATGTTGCAGATACTCATATCGTTAAAAAGGCGCGTTTCATAAGAGCATTCTTGTATAATGACAATGTTCATTATCATATAAATGAAACAATAACCGCTTTTTCAGCTTATGTAGCGTAGACAATTTTGTTTTGCCTAATATGAGAATTAAAATGCTCTAATTAAAAGGAATTGATAAATTTCGAAGCTGATATAATGTGGTATTTCAGTAAAAAAAAAATAATAATAACAATGTGTGAAAAGGTATAGAGCGTTAAGGAAATTTCGACCCGTTTGTGGTTTATGTGCTCTACACATAATTTTGTTTTGGCTAATTTTGTCATTACATGTGCGATTGTAACTAAAAGTGAAAATTCGACAAATTTTGATAGCGATTATAAACACCAAATTTCACTGTTATATCCATCCACTGAAGAATTATTAATATCAGTTCGAATTGGTTTGCCAAATTTTGCCAAAAAAAGAAAAACAAATGGTTGAAATAAACGTACAATTTAACTGCATGTCTTCTTGTGTAAATAAGTAGACAAGTAATTAAACTGTCGTGAAATTGTTGTCATAAATCCCAGCTTATGTTACATTCAACACAACACAATCAACACGATCAGAACGAAGTTGTTCCAATTTGGAGTTATTGAAAAAACAAAAACTGGTATGGCTCAGCAAATTTTTGAAAGGATTCCAAATATAAAAGATTAATAAAATCAATCCAACCAGAGTGAAATAACTCCCGCGCAGATGAACAGCGAATCTGTGGGTTTTTGCATTTTACAAAAAAGCAGTTAAAATTTAAAGGATCCAAGCTAGTAAATAAATTAGCACTCGCTCACAATCCTGATATTTGTACCATTAATAAAAAAATAAATAAAACCTACTTAGTAGTGTTATTTATTAATAGGGTATTAACATTATGTAGAAGTTTACTACTCGTTATAACATGGGATTCGAATCCACGAAGACCTGGTGTTAGAGAATGGATAAGCAATCTACTCGATTCTATAGTTCTACATAACGTTCTAAAAAGAAAGAAAGAAAGAATTTTTTCAAATAATTATGCAGCTGAAAAAAGAAAAAAAAAGTGGTTGTTGTTGCAGATCTAAACAACAGAGTAGGAAATAGACATTAGACATATCGATACTTGTTGGCAAAATTTGGAGAGAAGGACAAAGCTAATAATAATGGCAAGCATCTGCCAGATTTCTGTTCAAGATATAGACTAGTCATTACTAATATAAAATTCCAATATAAAAAATATACATAAATTCATATGGAGAAAGCAGTCTTACTATTTATGTTAATTTTGAAAATTGGTAACTGCAATCTGGTTTAGTATTCAAGCAGCTTTCAGAGTAGAATACAAACTCAAATATTCAAATAATATTGAAGTTCTTGGAGTGATTGGAATAATAGTACAACAGAAGCAATTAAGTCTATGAAATCAGTGAATCCTGTTTTGCGGTATGAAAAAAATAGAATTTTCGAAGAAAACCCACGCTATCTCCGTGTAATGCCAGCTAACTTGCTATGGAGATACTTATCATTGGACCTCTAAAAAAAATTGAAAACAAGAAACAAATAAACAGAGACCTAACAAAATCTGAAAGGAAAAAAACTAACAGGTTCCGATAGGGAGTGACATGGTGAAGCTGTTTGTATGGATAGAAAAATTAACTTCATTATAAACTAAAGAATTAAAAAGATACAGTCCTAAAGGAAGAAGAATAAGAAGTCATATCTGAAGAAACTAGCAAGTAAGTCAGCATGCCGTGATAAAATACAGATTAATTCTGTATTTTATCACGGTTAAGTTGTAACAACTGATTATAACTTAATCTTACATTAAGTTGTAAATTGAATTCTGTACAAGTTTCAGGACTATTTAAATAAACTGGATAATTACTGAATCAAAATTTAGAATCAATTGGATTCTCAATGAAGAACCTGTAAAACAAGTAAAACATGTCAGCTATTATTTAGGCTGTGTGTGTGTGTGTGTGTGTGTGTGTGTGTGTGTGTGTGTGTGTGTGTGTGTGTGTGTGTGTGTGTGTGTGTGTGTGTGTGTGTGTGTGTGTGTTAGATAGTAACTTGGATCATCTGAATTCAAAAACGTTTTGCAGGCCTGGTTGACTGAGTGATTAGCATTCGAATCTGCATCATGTATATAATGCAGATTCGAATACCACTGTGGGCATGGATGTTTGTGATTACACTGGCCAACAAAAAAAAAATGTTTCTGCTGATTATGATCTGACACTTGTTTTTTACTAATTTGGGTGCGCTGATTTCCAATATCAAACCTATTTTTCTCTATCACGTCAGGTTTTTCCTCTATGGCATTTTCTTTTTGCTAATTTGTAAGTTTTTGATAGTTTTAAGGAGGCAGTACTATTTAGAGGATAAAAAAAAAATAGATTTTTTAATATTATTTTCTGAAAGTATGTACTTTTAAAAATCTGTTCCTAACTTTTTATCAAGAAATTCGAAAAATTCCAGAAGATATAGCCTATTATTCAAAGCGGTGCGCAGATCAGAATCGAAGTGCTCACCGCTCTCGCTTGTTAGTAAACGAATAAATGCGTAAGAACCTGCAACGGTACGTACTGGCGCTTTGAATGCGAGAGAGGCCGATAACCAACCTAATACATTTAGGCGATGAAAAGTAGGTGATGACAACTGCCTCAAACAAATGAATGCTATATGCTTCATAGCGGACAAAGAACGATCGAAATCAGTCGATCTTTAATCGATCGTGAAAGTATGATGAGCGCTTATAACGTTTCAATAAAGTCTCAGGGTTTTTTGTCTTGTTAATTGCATGTTAGTCGGCAGTGAAGAAAATACATCATGTCTACTACTCGAAATTGTGTCAATAGTGTAGATTCCTTCTGCTACATTTGTGGCAGCTTTACTGTTACCAGTCAAAGGACAAATATCACTGATTTCGTTAAGAAAGTGTACTTTGCATACTTTGACGTAAAAATTGCAGATTAGGACAAGTCATGGGCTCCAAATAAAGTGTGTAAGTCATGTGTAGAAAATTTACGACAGTGGAGCAAGGGAAAACGCCAAAAATTAGCTTTTGGCATTCCAATGATTTGGCGTGAACCGAAAAATCGCGTAGATGATTGCTATTTTTGTTTAGTTCAGACTTCTGGTTATAATAAGAAGCATAAGAAAAAAATTGTGTATCCAAATTTTATAAAGGACTTCCTTTACTTGAGAACGAGCATGATCGGGATATGCCAGATATTCTTGAGGAGCAAGACCCGGACGTTGATTTAGACAATGAAAATTTAATTTCTAGTTCTGGACCGCAACGTTTTACTCAAGCGGAATTGAATGACTTAGTAGGAGAATTGGGCCTATCAAAGGAATCATCGGAATTGTTAGCTTCAAGATTAAATGAAAAAAACTTACTGGAGTAAGATACGAAGATAACTTTTTATCGTAGCAGGGAAAGTAATCTTGTACAATATTTTAAACACGAGTGTGGGTTTGTTTACTGTAACAATATGTCAGGTTTACTAACTGAAATGAGTATTGTACAATATCATCCAAATGAGTGGCGTTTATTTATCGACAGTTCAAGCAGAAGTCTCAAGTGTGTCTTACTACACAATGGGAATGTATATGGCTCAATTCCTATTGGCTATTCAGTCCACTTAAAGGAAACATATGAGGACATTAAAAAGGCTCTGAAGTTATTAAAATATACAGACCATAACTGGATCATCTGTGTGGATCTTAAAATGGTGAACTTTTTTACTTGGCTTTCAAAGAGGATATACAAAGTTTCCGTGTTTTCTATACTTTTGGGATAGTCGAGCTAGAAACCAACACTGGAGTCAGAAACATTGGCCTCTTAGAATATCCTTAAATGTTGGAGAACAGAATGTTATAAATCAACCTTTGATCGACAGAGAAAAAATCATTTTTCCACCTCTACACATCAAACTAGGTCTTATGAAGCAGTATGTTAAAGCTTTAGATTTACAAGGTGACTGTTTCCAATACATATGTGAAAAATTTCCACGACTTAGTTATGAAAAAATTAAAGCCGGTGTATTTGATGGACCGCAAATTAGAACTTTAATGAGAGACCCAAATTTCATCAACTCTATGAACGAAATTGAGAAAGAGGATTGGACTTCATTTACGATGGTTGCGAATAATTTTCTTGGAAACAAAAAAGCGTGCAATTACAAAGATCAGTGGAAACAATGCTTGAAAATTTTCAGCGCCTAGGTTGCAACATGAGCATAAAGCTTCATTTCCTATACAGTCATCTTGATAGATTTCCCGAGAATTTAGGTGCTGTAAGCGATGAACAAGGTGAAAGATTTCATCAAGACTTAAAAACTATGGAAGATCGGTACCAAGGAAGATGGGATTCTCACATGGTGGCCGACTACTGTTGGAGTATTCAAAGGGATTGCCAAATCAGAACAGAACACACAGCAGAAATTGCTACAAACAAAAATTTATTCCCTGAAACTCATGTGTAAGTAAAATTGTTACTTTTTTATAAATATTCTTGTAATTTTTAATGAATATTGTTAAGCAGTTATGTATCTAATTATCGGCCTCTCTCGCATTCAAAGCGCCAGTACGTACCGTTGCAGGTTCTTACGCATTTATTCGTTTACTAACAAGCGAGAGCGGTGAGCGCTTCGATTCTGATCTGCGCACCGCTTTGAATAATAGGCTATAGCTTCGGGAATTTTTCGAATTTCTTGATAAAAAGTTAGGAACAGATTTTTAAAAGTATACTTTCAGAAAATAATATTAAAAAAAATCGATTTTTTTGATCCTCTAAATAGTACTGCCTCCTTAAAACTATCAAAAACTTACAAATTAGCAAAAAGAAAATGTCATAGAGGAAACACCTGACGTGATAGAGAAAAACGGGTTGGATATTTGAAATCAGTGCACCCAAATTAGTAAAAAAACAAGTCTCATATAAAAGTCAGCAAAAATTGTGTTGGACTGTGTTATCTTTAGATTGGAGTTGAATTTCTTCATTCAGTGCAAGACCATCTTCCCACTTACTGGAAGCCTGAAGCCGTTTGAAAAGGTTTCGTGTCTAGTTGTCTCTAGATCAGGTCTTCCGGATTTTGTGAAATATATATAACATAAAAATAAATAAAATAATAATAATAAAAAAAAAAAACGTTTAGCATGTAACTGTAGTAGTGTGCTAAAAATTTACAATCTTTTGTGATGCAAGTCAATAAAAGAAAACAGGATTAGCACAGAACGACAAGCAAACTCTAACGATAGTCATAAATACAATGGGTAGAGGGAAGGTTAGCAAAGCAGGTGTTTCAATGGAGGTTGATAAGAAAAGCCCCGGAGCTAGGTGGATTGATGCGGTTATTAGTATCTTAGATGACCGAAAACATAAGATCTGACAATAGTGGAGACCTCATAAATGACATTAATTACGTAAACTTATTGATGTAATACTACCATTGTATAGTGCAGTGTTTCTCAAAGTGTGGTACGCGTACCCCCGGGGATACGCGAAAGGGCTTTAGGGGGGTACGTGGCAATTTTCGGCTATGCATCATTAACGCATGGAATCAATATCAAGAAAAAAAAGAATTCTTTTAAACGTATATATTTCTCAATAAATTATATATTATGTATGAATTCTCCTACTCAAAATTAGAGTTACTGTCACCACAACGTTCACGTCCTGGCGAGAGTACACGCTCCCTGCGGTAAACAACACGCCCTCCCTAACAGCGTTACTGAAGACACAAGAAAGACACGTAGTTTTATTGTATCACTGAATAAGGTACAGAGACATTTGCAGTCTGTGTAATATATTTCTCAATAAATAGTGCAATTAGAAACAACTGGGATTAAAAACGGCAATAACTAATGAATCACATGTCCCCTCCCACAGAAACTGTTGTATACACTCAAGCAAAATCATATGTTGCACTGGCAAACATATGGTTTTGCTTGACACCACTTCGTTCAGAACGTGTTAAAACTAAGAAATATATTGTGAATGTGTTTCCGATATTATGGAATTAGGTTGAAGACAATTACCATTTCAAATCAACCGTCGGCTTGCCTTTGTCTTTGGGCAGCGCGATCTTTTGTTAATACCGCGCCAATCATATTCACGTCTTCATAGTTGCTCTATCTCTACTGGCCTATCATTGCTGTTGTTTCGCAATGATAGGCCAGTATTACTTCTCATTAGTCATTTGTGAAGGATTGTTCATTACGTTTCCTCAAGTCTTGTAAATTACTGGTAATTTTTGCTTGAAATAATGGGAAAGAAGATGAAGCTATTTGGGTAGATGACTTTGACTATGCACACAAGGAAACTATTCTCGAAGCGAAAAGCAAAAGTAGGATAGCGAATAGGAGCTTCTTGGTAAATCACAGCATTTTCAGTTTTTTTCTGTAAACTTTATTTTCCGAAAATCCCCACATATATCTCTAACCCCACATATATCTCTAACCACGATTTTTTAGCTTTAATTTTGGGAAAAAAGTGCGAGTTATATTCGAGTAAATACGGTAATTAATCTTTTTAGCTTTCGAATTCTTAAGTATGGATCGTTGGTTAAAGACTGGATTTATAAAACGCACAAAAGAGAGCAATATATCAAATACAAGTAGCTGTAAGCAACAAGAAAACGTTGATATAGACATTTACAATGAAATATACTTTATTTATTTATTTATTATTTTGATTAGGGGTACTTGGTAATAATGAAATTTTAAGAAAGGGTACGCGAATATCTGAAGTTTGAGAAACACTGGTATAGTGCATGCCCCATGAAGGTAAGATATCAGGAACTGATTGTGATAATTTAGAGTGAAAATTATCATATTTCGAAAAAAACTTCCGCATACATATCGGGGTAATTTCCAAATTAAAATAAAATCTCCAAGAGAATAATAAAAGTTCATTCCTCTCAGTATATGACATCACCTCATAATAATATTTAAAGCGCTAAACTCTAGCTGGTACTTTTTGAGCGTGAAAATGGAGTTAGACATGCGCCATTGTCTGCTACGTGATATATTGTCAATAATCACGCACAGATCAACTGACATCTCCGTATGTGCTAGACCGAATACCTGACAATCTTATCAGATCAATGCGCACGATTAATACAATCTACGTGAGGTGCAGATCCAGAGCACTTAGAAGTAATCTATCCGAAGTCAATTTACATATTACGTGCACTACACTGTTGACAGGGAAAGTTAAAATTTGCGGCGCTGTCTGGAGGAAGTAAGCAAAACGCAAAATGGACATTAGGCACCTGGTGAAAAATAAAAAATAAAAAATAATATATATATTGCAGATGAAATCAACTTCACTTTTTTGTTGCATGTATTTCGTCGTGTCTAATAATACTGACTGAATGATCGATTGCTTATATCACGTGGTTCCCAACTATTCTTCGCTTAAAGCAGTAGCCTAGGTAGCTAGCTCAATCGATATCGAAGATACCGTTAAGGTGAAAAAACCAGGGTTCGAATTCCACCTAAGAGTTTAAATTTTTAGGGCCTTTCAAATGTAGGCGAGTTAGTCTATTTTACAGAGGGATGGTAGAGTTTTTTTTATCCCACAAAACAGATAAGCCGGTATGAAGAACATCCGCTATTAAGTCATAATAACAGCCATTGTTACTTCGGCAGTCATTTCAAACATCTAGAGTTGATAAAACAGCTGACAGACTGATATGACGAAGTTGAAATTGGTTCGTCCGTTATTGGAGCGTTTCTTGCTGACGGATTCAGCAAGAAACGCTTAAGTACTATCATTATTATAGTCTCCATTCACCACTTCAGGTGAAGATTAAAATACATTTTTCACTGAACTAGTGATACAAATAATTTCAGAGCACCACTAACGCACGCAATGGAGCTATTCTTGGGAGTCCATGATTTTAACCGTTTCCCTCGGATTATTAATCACGTCGCATGATCGTTAATTTGCACTATCTTCTTAATTAGTAGTATTAATTAATTACTTAACATCGCGAACGAGTCCTGTGTGACGTTATACTTATATTTTCTAACTTGTTTTTTGTCTACAAGCACCCGTTTAATATTTGCATAAAACAGAGGAGTGAATGATTATGTTAAGCTATTAAAAACTATTCTAAAATTGTGTTAGTTTGGGTTATTTTGAATTACAATCAATTCAAGAAAGCTACGAGACCAGTATACTGCATCTGTTTTTGGGATAGGTGACACACTACCAACTCCATATGAGATCGTATCGACAGAAAAGTTGTAGAACACAAAGTCCAATGTTAATTAAATAGCAGTGCATTCTTGATATTTAGAAAAGGAAAAAAGAGTTACGTTTTTTTGGATGAAGTACTAGTTAACATTTCTGAATAGCAAACACCATTTTTCCCTATAGGCTGGTTTTGGAATTTTTCAATGGATTGTGTTCCTCATTGCTGGGATTGGACTGGCTTCAGATTCCATTGAGGTGTTCGTAATAGCATACGTGTTGCCTAGTGCTGAGCAAGAACTATGTATGGAAGATTACCAGAAAGGATGGCTAGGTAATATTCTTTTCATTTTACCTCTTCATCTAATGGTTATATACTTGCGTCATATAGTAAATAAGTCATAAAATACGAACACCATCTGCGCGCGTCATATGAATATAAATTAACTCATTTATATCTATTCTTCTCTTCTTTGTTTAACTTGCAGCTCCTACCAGATCCAAATTAGTAAACATGTTAACATAATTAGCAATTTGCTTAGTTAATGAATTCCACTATGACAGAAGAGCAATTCAAATAGTGATCGCATGAGAAGCATCGCGAATTCATTGTGGAGATGGTTGTATAAAGTCGAATTTAGCGTATGCTTAAATTCGACTTAGGGATGTCTATATTACTTAAACAGAAATTACTGTAATTTGACTTATTTGTAGTTGGCCTAATAATTGAAGTTAATTTTCCTTGAGGAAGAAATGCGTCAAACCCAGACGAAATATTATACAATGGACTTGACGGCATAGTAAAATGTATTTCGCGGAATGCTCTCATTACTCAGCATATGAGAGGTAGCCAAGCGAAACTTTTCGTAAACGTATGCATTTTTTTTTATTTAAAAAGTAAATAAATATTCTGTATATTCTAATTCTTCAACCATACCTTCTAGGAGGAATATCTTTCGTTGGCATGCTCATCGGTGGTTTAGTCTGGGGTACCGTGGCAGATCGACTTGGAAGGAGGCGAACGCTTGTTTCTTCACTAGCTACCAATGGTGTTTTTTCTGTCATCACTGCATTTATGCCAACTTACAGTCTGTTTATGATCACTAGATTCTGCAGTGGAGTGGGGTAGGTTACACATCTGATTTTTCAATTTTGTCGTTACGCATTTACTGTTTTCAATTGTTTGCATTATTCATAAACTACTGACGCCATTTAACATGCGAGAACTTATTCTTCTTAGCCTTAAAGCAAAAGAAATTGATATTTGATTTTTTAATCTGAATTTTCATTATTAAAATATAGAATATAAATAAAATAAAAGCCTATGAATTTTTCAAGAGAAAGTTCAAGGCTGCGTTCCATTTAATATAACAAAACTTTCTTAATTCCATCAAAAACTCTTCTAGCATTGCATCTTATCATTTAATTATACATCTTAATTTCAAATGCATTATTTAAAACATTTTATCTTTAAATAAAATTAGCGCTATATTAATCAAGAGTATTAACTTTAATAAATTCACTTATAAATATATAATATATAATTATAAATTTGATATTAAACATTTAATTATAAACTTATAACTTAAAAATTATCGCTAAAAAGAAATATTAAATGAAAGATTAATAAATGAAATGAATTAAATAAGCAAGAAAATACTATTATTTTATTTTATTTCTACTCAGTAAGCGTGCATTTTTGATAGCTAAAAAATCGCTTTGGTACCTGTTTTGATCGCTAGGGTGTTTAACCAATCTGCGATATATTCGCTATTATATGCTCATAACAAAACATTATTATAGAATTCCTAGCTGGATAAGTGCTAATCGATACTTTTACAAAATACTGTGCTTAGTTTTTCCCATCGAAACATAAAGGTTACTTGCACGCACTTTAGTACGTTTTAGATAAATAAAAAAGTAAACTAAACAATAAGTGGTGTAAATTATCTAGCAGTTATTGGTGTTACAAAAATGTGACACGATATTATTTTGTTATCGATGTGTGAACCGTTTCTTTGTCTGTCAGTATGGAACAATTAACGAGAATAAAAAGAGCAATCATAAATAATTTCATTTCAATTTCAGCATAGGTGGCTCCCTGCCAATAGTATTCACTTACTACGCAGAATTTCTAACGAGGAAACACAGAGGACGTCACTTGAGTTTGCTTCTCATATTTTGGGCAGTAGGTGGAGTCTTTGTAGCAGTATTGGCTTGGGGAATAATTCCAAAAACAGGTAAGCAGCTTGATTTTATTCCATAAAGTTTTATAATAGAGCATATATTCCTTACAATGTTAAAAAAAATAGAGTATATTCCATGATATAATTATGCGAAACTGCTATCCATAATTGTGTTACAAGCTTTTAAGAATCATACATACTCTTGCCTTAACTGTTCATCATATATTATTTTCTTTCATTAAATTTTCTCTAGAACACTTTAATTTCGTAATTTCGCGAAGAATTTATATCTTAATGAACGCAGTTTGAAAACTATTTGAAATCAGTCCTAAAATTTTAACTTTTAATTTTAAAATACTAATGATTCGGTGTCCTACAACAAAAATCAGACTGACTATGGAAAACAAATAATCAGAAAGCATTACAAACACTAGGAAACAAAATAAATTTTAATTTTGACAAAAGAGTGCCTTTCGTTGAATGTAGTTTGCAAAACAGTTGTAAAGAACAACCAGGCACAAGTAAATAACATAGTATGTAAATTATTAATGACAATGCTCGGCTATATGCGATGGTATTTTCCTAAATGGAAAGTATCAAAGCATGTTTTAATAGCAACACCGTTTCTTTTCCCTTTTATTTTTTTTTTCTCTGCTATCCTTTATGGTCATGGGAGGTTACAAATATTAATAGTATCTGTTGAGCTAAAGTGAACCTAAAAAATAACCTAGCGAACGTCAATGAAAATGTCTTTTTCTTGCAACTAAACAGCCTTTTACATGTAGATTTTTCCCCCCAATTTCGGTGTTTTTTAAACATCGTAACAATTTTAATACCGAGGACAGATACGTAATTTATAGTTAGAACATAGTTACTAACAGCTTAGAAACTTTTATCTGTGGTCTAGCTGATAAAATAGCCTGAATCTTAATAATAACGGTAGTAAGTATCCCCATTAAAACTTGCGAGACAAGAAACTCGATCATAACTTCAGTTTATGTCCAGACAAAGCAGTTAGTGAGTGAACTTCCTAACAGTGCGTACCGGAAAACGTGTTCTTATCAGCAAGAACGGTTGAAACATCTAAAATGTTTATGATAGAGATAATACATTAACGGTAAAGAGAGATGTAGGAAAAAAGAACGTAGTATTAGTCACTATATTAACAACTTTTTGAGATTGTTTTCTTAGCAAGAAATTGAAAGGCGGTGAAGACATAAATAGCTTTTTTATAAGTAGTTATTATAGTGTTTTGTTTTCTAAAATAACATCATTTATGATTCTAATTTTTGCAGTGTTTTTGAAACTTGGGACTCTGTTTGCTGCTTACAACCGCGGAAATAAAGTACTTGAGCACATTTTATTGAACCACGATGAATGATATTATAAGTGAATTCTTAGTATTAATTGTGATTATTTTATTGCATTAATGTTGGTTCATTTCATACAGGAATAAGCGTAATGGATTCCAAGCGTCTTCATTTTGGAAGTTGGAGAGTATTTCTACTAGTGTGTTCCATCCCTGCAGTTGTAGCTGCTGCAGGGCTTGCATTCCTGCCCGAAAGTCCTCGTTTCCTTTTGGAGGTTAGCATATTAGAATTGTTTTTGGAATTTTCACTGACTCAAAACCTATGTAACAAACTTTGATATCTTTACACACTTAATAAATAATAACGACGTTCATAGTTAGAAAAAAGCGATAGTAATAATGACGAGAAGAGCAGAATTTTAGTGGTAGAAATTAATGTTCACGTTTCTAAAAACAAACATATGTAAACGTTTTTCTTTTGATATCTCTTTTGAACAACTTCGGCACCTGAATATTGCTTATTAGGCGTTCTTTGGATGCTACCGGTCCCTATGAGAACGGTCTCTTTCCATCTAGGCACAAAGTAATAATAATTATAATTATAAACACAAGGTTCTTTTCTTTTATTAAAGCGTTTGATGTATTTTTAAAATTATTTATTCAACTACCACTTTAGTATTAAATTATGACTATACAAGACTACTTCGAAGCGTCTCCATAGATTTACATAGCTCAACATGTCGTAAGTGTTTTCAAAGTGCATTACGGTGATCAGAAATTTAATGAAACTGTATATCCCTCTCTACATATAATAAAATAGCGGTCCGAATCTCTTATCCTATATAATATAGAAAAAGAAATGCCACCGAAAACTATATGTGTTTTATTTACATCGATATACCTTAAAACGCCACTCTTCCTCCTCTCATCAAGGCGTCGCCACAACGAATGTTTTGTGGAAAACTTCAAGAATGACTTCACCTAAAGTCTCTATATAGGCCTGGTCAGAGCTCTTGCTTCTGGAGCATGTAACCCATTTCAGAGGTGGGGGAACCTTTTAATCGCTCCCATTTTAGAGAGCTTTCATAAGGCGTATTAATAATTATATAATAATAATTTTAAATTAATATGTATAGAATAACAGTATTACGCGTATTTAATTACATGCTAACTGAAAAGTGAAGAAAACTGGTGCATCAGGCCGCATGTGGCCGGAAGGCTGCTGGTTCCCCACATCTGACTTACTTCTCTAAAAAGCAGCTGCTTCAACTAACGAAGTATCAAGCAGCCAAGTGTAAAATCAATATATGTTTGTAGGTAAGCGCGTCGCCACACCCAACTCTCATGTCTTGTACAAGCGTTGAAGTTGGTTGGTTGGTTGGTTCATCGAAATTACACCCCTTGCTCGTTCAGGTTCACACCGATAATTTTATTTATTAATACTATAGAATGAAATGTGTGAATCTCTGAAAGATTTAATTCGGATTTCAGGATCATTCAGTTACCTTTAAATAAAATTATTTATCTACTAGTTACAAACAACAGTTGACAAGGAAGCAATGGAAGTTAAGTCTTTCAACGATGCGGCAAATCATGTAATGCTTCTAAGTCTACAATTTTCACCGGTAAGTTTATAAGGAAAACAAATTTGTAATTCAGTCGATCGATATCTCTCTCTCTCACGCATGACTGATATCGATCTCACAGTCTGCCACAATGGTGCTAATATAATAGCAACCAAAATTATAAAAATGTAGATTGTATTATATTATACAGCTGAATTTAGAATTTGTGGAATGAAAAAAAGAAAAAAAAGGCAGCGTTTCTTGTTGATATACTGAAAACATTTCGAATCTTTCAATATTTTTTTTAAATTGAAACTACTGATTCATATAATAAGCTCTTTCAAAGGCTATGTTATCTGTGTTTATTGTTGCTTTGCTAACATTAAAATTAGTAAAAAATATCCGTACATAAAAATGCGTAAAAAGTCAGTTAGGTAGAATTCCTGAATATGCACATGTATGTTCTGAGGTGTGTGTGTGGGGGGGGTAAATATAATGTATTTAACGTATCTTTCCTTTTCAACTTATTTCTTATCTCAATTGCTAAGAGATAATTGCAGTGTATTTCCATATAAACATAACGTTATGCAGTTTCCGAATTCCTGCATGCTTTTATTTGCCAATATTTCAATTTATAACATTCTTTATTAGTTTACATACATTCTTTGAATGATTTGTCCCTCCAGAAATCAGCACACCTTTCACAAATGCCTGTCGAAACTGCTCTTTGTCTAACACCTTCGTATTTCACGTTTGACTAAATACTGAAGCGGATTACTTCAAGATTAACAAAAAAAACTGAACGTAGAGTATAATAATGAAAGAAGTATTTCTTTATAATATTATTGAATATTTATTGAATGTGCAGTAATTTGTTATAGCGGTATTATGTGAATAATTTTCTGTTTTTCCTTTATATAAACAAAAATGCCATTTAAAAAAAAAAAAAACATGAACACATCGCGATGAGTATTTTAATAAAAGGAAAGGTGAGGAGGGGGGGGGGGGGTAGTATCGTTCGATAATAACATTTCTGTATGTTTACATGCCACGTTAAGCTAAAGGAACTTGCAATTTGTAAAAATCTAAATTGCGTAACAAAGAATTATATTAGAAAGTATTTTATACATAGTGGAGTATATTTAAAAATTTAGAAAAAAATAAAATAAAAAATACAACACACACACGCACACACACACATACACACATATATGTAATCCTTAGCCCGCCCATAGTACTAAATGTACTATAGCTTAGCAAATAATCTTTTGTAAGTGAGAGCAACATAATAAAAAAAAATACAAGAATTTCAAAGGATTAATACTGATCTTAATTGTAGCTATTTTTATAATCCTAAAATGAAACTATTAAATCCAATAAAATTATCTTATTCCATATATATATTGAAAAATGAATTAAATACATGTGGAATGTGTCACTTTATTAGAGATAATGTAATAATATGTTTTCGTTATTGTTTTGTATTTGGTCACTTAACATTAAAACTTGAGTTTTTTCTTGGTTTTATTCGTTGACCATGTATTAATAAATGATATACACATTCTTCTTTTTTTACTAGCAAACGTTATTGTATCGTCATACTTGTCCTGAAGAAGCCAGACAGAATAGCTGGTGAAACTTGTTGACAATTTGTGTATATCATTTATTAATATATGGTCAACGAATAAAACCAAGAAAAAACTCAAGTTTTAATACGTTTTCGTTTTATGTGCGCTGACACCAGTTTGTTTTAGTTTCTAAAAGCATAATGTATTGTTCTATCATAGGTTGGCAGAGACATGGAAGCGTTATTTGTCTACAAGCAGATATTTACAACGAATCATTCCAATAAGACTGGAGCAGATTATCAGGTTAGTAGATGGAGCTTTTTTTTTTTAATAAAATAAAAAAAAAACTTGTCAAAAGTTTAGAATACTGATACGCAATCTTTTTAATAAAAATTCCCAAAAGACAGAGATTCCATAGGATCGCAGTTGCCCTTGGATTATGCTAAGGATCTTATATGCTTGGAATCACGAGAGAGAAAGAGAGAGAGAGAGAGGGGGGGGGGGCATGTTTATATTCATGCTACTTCAGGTACCCAATAAGCAAAGTTCGGAAGCAACTACGCCTATGAGCCATGCGTTATATTTGTAAATAAATTGCATGTATTCTTCTGGCCCGTTTGCCTGTTTTTCAGGGAATAAAAAAACAACATTCCGGGAAAACCCTCCTATTTCCGTTATGAAACTAGCTAACTCATCTTTAGCTTAAAAGTTCGTATAAAGACTCTTCGACGGGATGCATACCACGGTCTTTCCGACCAAATTACATTGTTTATACCGGCTCAGCTACAAAATGGTGGTGATACTGCCCTGGAGGTTGAAAAGTATGTACCACTAAAAGACTTTTTTTCGCACAAGCTATACTAAGATAGGACTGGCGAAACCACTGATAAAGCTTTGTGTAGAAAAACGGAGGCCTTATATGTTCTGTAAATAATAATGTCAAGTTTGTATTGATGTGAAATTTTCGACCTGAAGTTGGCTTCGAAATATTTTAACGAAACAAGTAAAACATTTGCCTACGAACAACTTGCATATTTTTCTGAAGAACAAATAAAACTCACCTCATAATACTACTTATTTTAATAAGAAGGTTGATAGAACTGCTTATGGAAATTTTATTTAAATCATGATTTTATTGCAAACGATATTTTGTAAATGAATTCAGAATGCCTCATAATAATACATTTACTTCAAAATCTACACTGCTGATAGTAGGCACTGTGTTATGAAAGTAGATCTGAACTAGAATTGAAACAAGATGCTTTTTCAACTATCCTATTTAAATTATCTTTAACAATGTTGTAGATTAGCAATATATTATATTAGAAATTATGAAAGATAACACACGTAGAATAGATAACAAATTAGGATATTTAGATGAATGATATTTGCCTATTTGGAGAAAATGCTGAAGATATCAGATTAACATTCAGAAAACTCGAAACTTCTGCTGAAAAAGTATGATTACAAATCAGCCATTATAAAGCCGAACATATAAAAGCTGTCGAAATAACATGAGGGGAAAATGACCAGTTTATAATGTGTACAATGAAATTAGTATGGAAAAATAACCTGGAATACATGTCTCCAATGGATATCGCCATTCATTATATCATTTTACATTTATTATCTTCAAAACTTCTCTCATGAAGAGTTAAATTAGAAAGACACAAGTTGTAATCATTAGATCTATTGTTTTATATGAAGCAGAAACATAACAGACCAAGATGCAAAAGCTTTGCATATCTTTGGAAATAAAATACATAGAAAAAAAGTCTTTGGACCTGTAAGAGATAGCAGGTAAATAGAGAAGACAAAAATAAGAACTTGAAGATTGACTTGGTCATGTGAGAAGAATGAATGAGGACAGAGAGAAGCTAAATGAGCGTTCATAATAAAGCGTAATGGAAAGCGTCCTAGAGAAAGACCACGGCGACTTTGAGAGGATAACATCCAAAAAGATTTAATTCGAATAGGAGTCCTGATTTGACTGAACGAGCTTAAGACAGAAAAGAGTGGAAGTAAATGGTACTTTTTTTCTCCTTAGGTTGAGCCCATACACGTGAGGTTGCTTAAATCAACCTATAGTACATTAGTATCGTATATGCGTAATGGGTTGGGAAAGGAGAAACTTGTTTACATTTGATTTAAAAGACTATATATTGTATTCCTTGGGAAACACATTAGGGGGAAGACTGTTCTCTCAAGTACAGCGGTAGCAGGGATGAAGGAGGAGGAAAAGAAACTTGTTCTGTGGGTTTCAAGGATATTGGGGGACAGCTGAATGTGCTCCTACGAACTTAGAACTGAGTATGGAAATTATTGGTACTATTTCAGATGAACATTTGCCATTGAAATATGCATAGAATACACAAATTGCAGAAACCAAACACCTGTGCAAAAGTGAGAGGAGTGAGTTGGCAAGATATGGGTTATTTATCAATCTAATTGCCTTCCTCTGTATTGAGTCAAGCATTTTAAGGCAGGAAAGAATCATAGAGGTTTAGTATGATTGAAGAAGAGAAAGAAATGATAATAATTTTTTACTTAATACTCCAAATTAAGTAACACGTACTTATTTATATTCATTTTTGCACGCTAGCATTGCCAATTCAAGATTTTGCAGAACCAGAGCTCCATTGTTATTAGGGAAATCCTTATTATCAGTTTTGGGACCCATTTAAATTCAGGATTTAGATTCTGTGGAAAAAGAGACGACACTGAATTATTAATCTTAATACTTCTAAATGGATATAAATTGGTCATAAAATAATTAGGACAAGGCCCAGGAGAAGGAGAAAAATACTTCTTTTTAGGTAAATATAAACGTTTACCCACACAACTTTGTTTTGTTTCTTCTAATCTGACCTCTTTTTATTATTCTTTAATCCCGAGGTTTACTTTTTTTTTTTTCATTTTTATGCTGTTCTTGTTCCCCCGATCTGTTACATTAAAGCACGCATTCTAATTTAAACTAAAAGAATGAACCGGGCAAAATTTATTTCAGCGCTAACTCTGAAGCGTGAATATCCCACATTATGAGTATTTCCGCACCACTAAACAGCAGGTTGTTCCATTATGAGATAAACAATAAATAAAAAAGAAACATTTTTCTTCATTAACCATGCAGAAAATTATGGGACTTAATATTACGCAGGCTGCTTGGCTTCACTTAGCATTGGTAGTTCAATTGTTGAACTACCGATGAACTGTTGAGACAAATTTCGGATTAAATAAAATCCAGCAATCATTAAAATACTGAAAGTATTGAATGTATAAAAATCAAAATCTTTATTTCTTTATTTATATTCTACTAAACATTCTAAAATTTGAGCATATGTGTAGACATGCTCAAATTATAAATAATAGTCAAATAAGAATAATAATATTATTATTATTGTTATCAATCATAACCCCCCTCGGAATCAAAGCTTCATTGAGGGGAGAAGACGTACTTAATATGAAAAATAACTTCTTATTGCACCTAATTCATTCACTGCTTATGCATTCTCTGTCTCCTCAGTCAATGCATTCCATTCACTCATGCAAAAAAGAAAAACTTCCTTACTATACGAGGGTGGTGAGAAAAGTTCTCAGCTTAACAATGAAAAAACGAATTTATAATTTCAAAATTATTTTTAATTTTCAACATAATTTCCCTTAAGACTAATATATTTATTCCAGCGATGCTCCAGCGCCATTACCCCGTCCCTGTAGTGGTTCTCAGTAAGATCTGCAAAATATCCCTCTACAGCTGCAATCACCTTTTGATTCGAAGAAAAACGCTGACCAGCCAGGAAGAGTTTTAGTTTTGGGAAGAGATAGAAGTCAGAAGGAGCCAAATCTGGGGAAATAGGATGGATCCTTTAATTTTCCCATTGCCAAACCACTTTTGTGGGCAGGTGCAGTGTCCTAATGAAAGATGATTTTGTTCTTCTGCAAATCGGGTCTTTTCTTGCTAATTTTTTCATCTGGTCTGATTAAAAGACCGGAATAATATTCCCCGGTTATTGTTTTACCCTTTTCAAGATAATTAATAAACAAAATGCCTTTAACATCCCAAAACACCGATGCCATGACCATTCCTGCTGATGGAACTGACTTTGTCTTCTTTGGCTTCTGCCCACTGTTTTGACTGCTGTTTGGATTCTGGTATGTAATGGTGAATCCAAGTCTCATCCAAAGTAATAAATCGACGCACAAAATCAGTTTTATTCTTGTTAAAATGTTCCAAGCACTGTTTAGAGATTTTCATGTGAGTGCGTTTTTGATCTGCTGTGAGCAAGCGTGGCACCCATCTTGCACAAAGCTTTTTCATTTGCAATTTTTCATGCAAAATATATCCTACAAGTTCTTTAGAAATGCCTATAGTCTCAGCAATTTCACGCACTTTGACTCACCGGTCATCCAATACCATATCGTGCACTTGATCGATGATTTTGGTATTGTTACACTTTTTGGACGTCCTTCACGTGAATCATTTTCAAGGCTGGTACGGTCACGTTTAAACCCCATTTCTTTATTGTCGAAAACGAAGGAAAAGAGTGCTGATAAACTTTTATGAACTTCGAATGAATTTCTGTTGGCATTAAACCTTCTTTTACAAAGGATTTTATAACCGCACGATACTCAATTTTATCCATTTCAAGGGATGCAGACAACACTTTTGCTTCAGACAGTTGTATAAAACAAACTACTTGATAGAATAACTTGCAATTTCACATGGATGCTTATGACAGATATACCAATTTAGAAAAAAAAATCCTGCCGATAGTGTTGCCATCTATGGTCGAGCCCGAGAACTTTTCTGATCACCCTCGTATGTGCATACATCGTAGGTTGAGAGCTTTTGTCCATGTCTTTCCACTTTCTTTATCCTTTAAAACTCTACAGAATATGTATCTATTAAGTTTCTGTCAAAATCTTGTATGTTCAATCACAGCGTCCACTTTTATTCCTATTTTCCAGACTCGCCAAGATTACATTCCTTTAATCATTGCTAACAGCTTTTGATATCCTAACTGACACTCCGAATAATATCACAACAGCTATAGAAATGACTATTAGAGCTGCGACTTCTCCTGGGAAACTGAAATTTCTCGGAAATTTGTTAGCAGTACATTTATTACTATATTTACCTCTGATTCTCACGGTAGATGGAACTTGAAACCACTGAAAGGAAATATAAAATGTCGGAAATATAAAGGTAGCATGATTAAGCAGACCAAATGTTTCGTAAACACAAATAAAAGTAAACATTTTCATATCAGATTTCACATCAATCGATTCAAAGGAAAATTAAATAATAAAAGTAGTGCTTACAAATTTCCAAAAGATTTCGGTTTCCCAGTAGAGGTGACAACTCTGAAAGTTGCTCTATTCTTCTTCTTCCTATGCATCTTTTTCTCAGTGTCAAAGGTAGAATGTTAGGGATGAAATGTTACCTACGATGATCATGAAAATTAATGTAAAGTTTGTATCTTCGAGTTGTGGTATTATTATATATCTGAGAAATAGTTTGCTTCCTAGAAGTAAAAAAAGTTATCAGAATCTCAGTGTTGTCTATAAATTACCTAACATTTTTCTAGAGAGGAGAAGGTCAGTCTTTTATGATTGGTTAGAAGTATATTATATTAGAGTATGTCACACTTCTTGAGAGTAAAAAGAGGTGGAGTGACGAAATATAAAATTTGTAAAACAGCATTACATCATTATTGACGAGAAACTCCAGGAATCGCGAAGAAGAAATAGCAAATTGATCTCCCTATCTGAATATTCCAAGTGTACTAACTATAATTGTCGCTCATAAGAATGAAATTTGTACAGGTGATAACACAAGCTAGGTATTTTGGACCATTCTTCCTTTAATATTACAACCGCCACTACGTGTGTCGTTTAAGACCTTAGCACTAAGCTTATTTCTTGCCAAAGGTAGCATTGACACCGGAACTCAGTTGTAGGCGAGTCAAGTTTTTATTTTGACATAATTTCCGTCAGCGATGTTGCAAAAGCACTAGCAGTAAGATATGAATCTGCTCCGTAAATGAAACTGCCAAGTACATGAAGAACTGCATTAAGCGGAAGTATTGCGCGTCCATCTACATTCATCCTTCCAGGCACTATAACTAAATGACAGAATCCAAACGAAGAGTGGGGGGGGGGAATACCTCTACGTTACATTTGAGCGCCATACTTCACGCTGGGACGAGGCACTCTAGTGTAGGATATAATCCAGGCATTCATCACATTCATACACCCAACGAATCAGGAAAAGGTGTACTGTTGGCCAATTCATAGAAACTTTGAAAATGTTCTAGGGGTCAAACACAACTTTTTTTTCAACGGCATAGTTAATTGCCATGATTAATGTTCATGTTAAGTGCAGCCACCTTTCGCAAAAAACGAGACGATATAGTTCATTTCATTGTGTGTTACTAATTAAAACCATATAGACCTCTTGGAACATTCAGTTGACTATTTTCCAATCGGCACGTGTAATGATCTTGACCTGTTTCTCCTGGTATGGTCTCGAACCTTTGGTGTACAACATTTCCGAATGGTGCAATGTTTTGTACACTGTGGCAATTCTGCAAAGTACTCTTGTTGAAAGTATTTCTTTACAACAAGCGCCTCCCTATTTCAGTCGGTATAAAAGAAGCCCTTTGGTCGGAAAGACCTGAGTTCGATTCCGTCCATGACGTGAGGAAACTTTATCTGATCTCTTTAGACGAAAGGTGAGTTAGCCGGTCTCATACGGAGGTCGAGGGTTTTTTCTCCCTGAAACTCGGGTTTCCTGTCCCCCAGAACAGGCAAACCGGCCCTGTGAACACACACTTCTACAGACATAAAATACCCCCACCCCAAAAGTCAGGCTCTGCGACGAGTCGGTTGGGATATCGCGCGCGTAAAGTCGCATCATGTAAAAAGGCCAACCCCATGTAGATGGGATGAGGCACAAGAGGAAGAACACGTTCCTTCAACACAATAGATAATGCACCATGTCATAGCGCAAGTGCTATTGCGACATACTTTGACGAACATGGTGTGGAAGACTAGATTTGTAAAAGTGAAATACGTGTTTCACTTTTACGATCTCAATGCAATGTAATGCCTCGCATCCAGCTAGAAGGTTGAGTGCGAAGAAGACAAGTCCGATAACGGTACATGGAGTGATTATATTAAAGGAGGAAAAAAATTCAAAATACTTGCTTCGTATTACTATAGAGAGTGGGAAAATGTGTGCCTAGAAAAATGAAAAGCTTGATCAGGGGGGGGGGGGCTAAAGGAACCGACATGATATTTAGACGCGCGCGCGCGCGTGTGTGTGTGTGTATGTGCGTGTGAAAGAGAGGGGGGGGAGATCTTTGAAAAATAGTGCTATCCAAATACTTATTTTAACATTGCACAACAGTGTAACTGCACTACATCTAACGACGGAATAGGAATATACGTATTTCCATTTTTCAAGGGGTCTCAATACTTATTTCAATATAGTGTACATCCGGGAGGAGGAGGAAATAAATTCGAAAATGATGTGAACAGTTAAGAGGTTTTGAAAATTCTTTCTGAATAAGAAACGAACACATTAATATATCATTTATGCCTAGTTATTTCAGATTCTGATAACAGCACTGTCGTTCAGAGATCATTTCGGCAGTAATATCGCAAATGATCGACAGATGTTTCTAAATCTTTTCTAATAAACTCGGAGATTTTGCATCGATCTTCCCTCACAACTGGAACAGTCACTTCATGAAAGATTCAACCAGTAATATCAAAAGGAAGACATTTTAATCACTAGATATGAATTTTTTTCCCCTGTACGAATAGAAAAATTCGGTTATCTGATTAACGTACACTTTAATCAGGTAACCGAATGTCGATTTTTATGGAGTTTAATATTCTCTTTGAAGGCAAAGAGGAATGCATTTAGATTAAATGATGAAGTAGAAAATAAAAATCAATAAGAAAATTGCAGCAAATAAGGTCTCTCTAAGTTGCAGGGTTAATAAAGCGTACAAGGCAGTTGTATAGTGTGGGGAGAAGTGGGGGTGTAGCTTTTCAGTTATTTTTAATGCCGACATTTCTTTGGATATAAGAGTATTGACCTGTAAAAAACCTTAAAATCGCTGTAATGGTTGCTAATACCTGAAATAAGAGAGCCAAAAGGCTTTACTTCGGCGATGCACAATTATTCAAATTAAGTGGATATTAAATTCAATTATTTCAAAGCCGAATAGAGAAACTACAAGAGTTTCGTGCCGAATTACTACGTGCCACCTTTACTACGAGTTGCCCCTGTCATGAAAGGTTTGCTTACGCTTGGATCCGCTGAAACTTTTATAGTTTCTATATTCGGCACGAAACTCTTGTAGTTTCTCTATTTCAAAGCCGAATAGAGAAACTACAAGAGTTTCGTGCCGAATTACTACGTGCCACCTTTACTACGAGTTGCCCCTGTCATGAAAGGTTTGCTTACGCTTGGATCCGCTGAAATTTTTATAGTTTCTATATTCGGCACGAAACTCTTGTAGTTTCTCTATTCGGCTTTGAAATAATGTTGGATTCAATATCCACTTAATTTGAATAATTGTGCATCGGCGAAGTGAAGCTTTTTGGCTCTCTTATTTCAGTAATTCTTGGTGCCTTTTGTGATGTGACACCTTTTTTTGGCAACTCGTATGTAAAGTATAAGCTCCTGCTGCTGTGCTTTTGTGCAGAAGTGGTACCTTTCCGTAAGGTATGAGAGGCTCTACTTGGGGTAGGTTTTTGCCTGTCTCTGAGTGGGACCACCGCTGAGATTATGGCTCTGTCTGGTGGTGGGGTGAACCTGCCACTGGGTAGAGCTAATGTTGAGAAGTTCTTCTCGGTGACGGGGTGAGCCTGTCACTGAGTGGAAAAACGCTGAGTTGAACGGTCCTTCGGTCATTCATAGAGCCGCCTAATTTTTAGAGAGGTCTTTACTTAAACACCTCAAAAAAGGTCGAAACCGGTCTGGGTAGTGACCCCCCCCCCATAATGTATAACATCATACATGTCCGCTAGGAGATGTGTTTTACATTATGGGAAATACTAAGGATAGTGATGGGGGCTTGCTCCACCTTTACTGCGAGTTTCCCCTGTCATGAAAGGTTTGCTTACGCCTGGATCCGCTGAAATAATGCTGTATTCAATATCCACTTAATTTGAATAGTTGCTAATACCTTTTTAGATAAGTTGCAGACGTAAATTACATCTGTAATATTGAATAACGTAAATAAACTGATTTTTCTAAAAGTAGCAAAACGGGCCAAGTGGCAAAAAAAGTGAAAATTAAAATATTTTGACATAAATGTAATAATAAAAGTCCGTTAAAACAAAAAAAAATGCAAAGATCAGGAAAATATTGTCATAACGCATTTTGGTTATAAGTGTTTCGATAATTCGAAAGGCTTTGAAATACTCGAAAGGCAAACGTGGTGACGGAATCAAATAGCATATAAATTATTATTATTGCAAGACACCTCCAAGAGCCCAAAGACTCATCCTGCGAGGGCACACCATTCCACACAACCCACTCTTTCCACTACTTACTACACACAACAGCATTATCCACCATCCATACACTACGCCACTGTCCACTACTGCACGCAGCGACATCTGCCAATAGTATTTGTCTGTAAAATGCATGTGTTTATTTGTCCAATTTGCCTGTATGCGAGATGAAAACCCAAGTATCCGGCACAACATTCCTGTTACTTCTATATGAAATCGACTAATAAAGTGTTAAAGTATTAACTATTGTATTAAATTTTTCAGCGCGCCATTTACAGAAATACATTAATTTTAATGACATTAAACACATAATATCTAATCTCATTGACAATTTACAGTCCATCCATAAAAGAACGACATTTATGAGAGTTTAAAAACAGGAATTCATACTCCAGACATATTACAGGGAATCAACTTTCTTATAACAAACAGGGTACTACGTCTACAACACCGATTCGCTCCAACACGGTCAGAGAAAAACAGAAATACATTAATTTTAATGACATTTAACATAATATATAATTTTATTGATAATTTACAATCGATCCATAAAACTAAGGAAATTCGTGCGTGGAATATACTACAGGAAACTCCTCGTATAACATACTACTTTTACAACAAGATTTGCTCTTACACAGGGAATTACGCAAACCTTCTCAACTCAAAAGCACGGTGTTTTTGAGTTTGTTTTGCGGAGAAACCCCCACTATTATGTTGGATATAAGTTTTCCATATTTCCCTTTTTTCTTTTTCTTTTTCGTTTCTCTTCTTTTTTTTCTTTTTTGTGAATTCCCGCTGTTGATTCTTGATACAGGCACTTGGTTCAAATTTGGTGCATGATACTTGTCGGAGAGTCATATTAGAGGACAGTGTTATAATTTCGCCATAATTCACATTTACATCTACAAAATGTTTTTTTCTATTGATTTTTAATATCACGAAAATAGCTCATTTTTTCTATTTAATTAACTCGAATCATCTTATCCTTAAATCAGTAAAGGAGCTGATTAAAGAAGCACTACATAAACGAAATATGACATTTAACTGTTGTTTGGACTCATCAATAAGCATTTTAATAATAACAGTTCTGCTTCTCTTAAAGTTTAGAATGTTTATTTACAAGAGACTTTGAAAGGAGCATATGCTCAATCACTGTGCACAATTCAAGTAACAACAGATACTATAATCTTTGCAGAAATAGCACCTATGTATCAAATCAACATTACAAAGTTTTACAATTCCATGTTGCAAGTACATTTCAATCCAACTAAGCCATATTTGTAGTAAGCGCTTTATTAGTTTATTAGATTCTAACCTACCGAAATCGAAAATACTATTGTGCTAATATTTATTTTTAATACAATCAGTACGCCTATTGAAAGTATCATGTGTGGTTCAGAAAACTGAAGTAATTCATTCAAAATAAGGAAAATTTTTAAATGTAAATTTTTCTTCCTAATTACTTTCCCCATCCCCGCCGTTCCCAATATCATGAACCTCTTCGCCGTTTTGAGTATGGTTCCTTGTATCAGTTTTTAGAAGTGTCTCATTTCATTATTATTTTTGGGTAAGTTTGAAGTTATACAAATAAATCATGCCCTTATTATACTCTTTATACTCTTCAACAGGTAACAGAAATGGAACTTCCAAGTAAAAGACCAATCCACACTATTCCAGTGCCATCAAACAGAGGTCTGTGGATGGATGTTCTTGTATCTATCGAAATGGTAAGTTATTGAGGAGTAGAACTTTCCATTAATTTATAGTAACTGATGATCATGTAATCAAATATGCAATAATTGCAGAAGAGTGTTACAAAAATAATTTGCTCACGAAGTTCGTTTGTTGTTCATTTTCATGTCAGCAACATTTTTTGCGCTCCTCAGATTAAAAATCTAGAGTTCTTGTTCTGTAAATAGCGAATACATTTTACTTTATTTACGCAATGGTGGAATATCGCTTCAACTCAATGGCAGATCCAGAACTCTTCAGCAGTGATAGGGATGAATCAGAAATATGTATTAAGTATTGTTAACATCTCATTTTATCAATATAATTTACTTCATATTTCACTAATAATATTTCACATTCCTTTTATTATATTTCAACAAAGCAGACAGGTTCCTTATGCTATTTAACTGCAAAGTCATATATTTTTTTCTCTAATTGTATGAAAAAGAGGAGCAAAACGAAACTACTCTGTAGCTTCGTCAATAGCAAGAACTCCCTAAAAGACCATACTCGAGTTCAGTCATATTAATAATGTTTATAAGGGCTTTTCAACTAAAACATGTTTCTTGGTCTCATAATAGCATGAAAATGGTTCAGAGTACATGCACGTTTTAGATTTATAATATACTTGTCAGCGCAATCTTAAAAAAAAACTGAATTAAGAATGATAAGCTGGTAATTTGAGACCGAGCTGATGACACTGAAGTCTGCATTAACACACACACGCACGCACACACAAATTTTCTGTTAAAAACCTGAAAATAAAAACTGAAAGTGTTCACGTATTACGTTTCGACAAAAAAAGAAAGAAAAGAAAAAGAAATCTGGCTATTCTGCGAATCTGCAGATACCGTGAATCTTTAACATGTCAAGACTGCATGTTACAATGTAGCCCAAATTAAGTTAGATCCTTCTCAGGGTACTTCTGGAGAGGTCTTCAGGGAGCCGCGACATTTTCCCCTTTGACAAGACCTGTGGAATATCTTTTATTGATAACTATAAGTTTATTTAGTCACAATTAAAAAAACGCTTGTGTAACTCAGTGGAAGTAGTGTTTGCACCCACGACGCTAGGCCACCCGAAGAAAAACTCATGTCCAATTCTAGTCTCCGACAATTGTTCACGAACAAGCGGAACAAGCGATTTTTTTCTCCCAGAATAAGTTAATATGATGTAACCGACGGTATGGTTCAATTCGTGACACTAAGAAGGAAGAATAAAATGAATTATTTGAATCATTGAAAAGAGAGAAAAATAAAAAATAAATGAATTCTGGCGAAAATGTACAGAAAATGACAGAGCTAAGAGTAATGAAAAAAATTCTGCTGTATTCCGATCTACTATATTCGATGAACTTAATATTCGAGATTTTCATCTCGAATATTAAGTTCCAGCATAAAGACAGATATAAATATATGAAGAGAACACAAGAAGAATTCCAAATATTATTAATTATATTACTGTGATTAATGATATCTTAAAAACAGTCCAACATACAGTAGTCTACAGGATATATGAAACAAGAAGTGACCGTCATGTAATTAATACGAACATGAACAAAATGAACAAAACAATAAAACGTGCACATTTTTAAATGGAATCAAAGAGATTTCAAAGGACACCTTGCGATGGGAACTACGACCCGAATGTAAATATGACTTGAGAAAAATTTAAAGTAGTTTTTGAAAAAGAAGTAGATAGCTTTAACAAAGGAGGCATATGATGCGGTTGTCTGCGGAGACAAAAAGAAATTCTCCAAAGTAAGGCCCAGACAAAGAAGAGCATAAAACGTTATTAGCAAGAAATATGGCATATTCTACTAAAGAATACCACAAAAAAGTTATAGGAAACTAATTAATTAAATAATTTAGATCATTTATATGTAAATAATCTCGCAGAGGAAAGTAGACCACCATCTGGAAATTCGCCCCTATTTATTCCTTCTTTCAACACTCGAACTCTGTCTTCCGACTTCCATATTGATTTCCTGTTTCAAGAACTGCAAAATGTAAAGTTTGATGTCCTTGCTATTTGTGAAACCCGAAGAAGCTCTGAATTAACAGAGAAATGGAACAATGGCAACCAGATTTTCCTGGGAGCTTCAGATAACGCTACAAGGGCTAGAGGAGTTGGCTTCATCATAAATGAAAAGCTAACTAAAAATATTATTTCTTGCACAATCCATTCTGAATGACTAGGAACACTAAAATTAAAAATAGGAGAATCAGTAACAATAAAAATAATAGTAGCCTATTTACTCACCTCAACAGCTGACAAAGAAGAAATAGAAAACTTCTATGAACATCTACGAGAAACATTACAGAAAAAAAACAACCTACACAGTAGTGTGTGGGGATTTCAATGCAAAGATTAGTACAGGATTTATTGAAGAAAAATACATTGGACCGTGGGGGAAAGGGGAAATAAATGAACGAGGTGAAGTCCTGGTAGAATTTATAGAAGCAGAAAGGCTGTACATTATGAATAGTTTTTTTTTGAAAAGAGAACTGGAAAAAGATGGACTTGGCAATCTCCAAATGGAGAGACAAGAAATGAAATTGATTTCATTCTAACAGATTGCAAAAGAATAATAAAAAATATCGAAGTCATTGGGAAAACCTACTGCGGCATTGATTCAGACCACCGTCCAATAAGAGCCACCCTCAAAATACATAGAAAAAATGAAGAACGCATACGAGCACAGTCCAACCATAAAAAAATCTCAAAACAGATAAACCCAGAAGAATTTAGAAAAATGTGGACGAAACCGACTGGAAATTAAAAAATGACAGCGACGAAGACTGATTATTAACAAACTTTAATAATCAGTCAATGAACTGCAAAGAAAGAACCTCCTATGAACTTCCTCCTAAACCAGGGAACGCCTATTAGCAAGAACGATAGAACTATTGAAGAGAAAAAGAATACTGAAAGATACAAGAAAAGATCGTTTAGAATATAAAATTATCTGTAAACAACTGAGGCAGAATATCAAAGACGACTATAACATATATAGAACTATAAAATTGGCAGTAGCAGCTAGACTCCGTAGTAGCCTTAAAAAAGTAGAAAAAGAAATAAATCTAAAGCAACCACTACCGTCAGCCTTCATAGACAATGAAGGAAACAGACACACAAACAGAGATGAAATGGGAAAAAATAGTAAAATTGTTTTATGAGAACCTTTACTCATCTAAACAAGTAATCACAGCTCCAGTACCAGACGAAAATTTGGAAATACCATCTGTCCTACCTGAAGAAGTGAAGATGGCTATCCACCATAAAAAATGACCGATCACCAGGAATTCACGGTATAAAATCTGATGAATTAAAAATGGATAGACAAGTACTCTTTAAAGCTCTAGCAGAAAGATTTACCCGATATATTCAATTAAGAAAAACACCTACTGAATAGAAAACATCAAAGTCCATAATTCTGCATAAAAAGGGTAATAAAGAAGACATCAGTAACTACAGACCCGTCTGTCTATTACCACACACATATAAAATATTCGCTAGAGTCATCCTAAACAGAATACAAACCTCCATCAACGAAAATAGCTGCAAAGAACAGGCCGGTTTCAAAAAAGGCTTTTCAACAATAGATCACGTTCAAACTATTACTCAGCTAACAGAAAGATGCAAAGAATACCAGATTCCACTTTGTCTTCTTTTTATAGATTTTAAAAAGGCATTTGACACTGCTGAACATTACGCAGTATTCCAAGCTTTAATAGAACAAGGCATAGAAAAAAAGCATACATCCAACTCATAAAAGATATCTACAAAGAAGACACAACAAATATCACCATTTTCAATCACCCGATTAAAATTAACTTAAGTAGAGGAGTACGTCAGGACGATGTCTTATCACCTAATATCTTCACATCTACTCCGGACAGCATCATTCGAAATAGCTGACATGAAAGGTGGAATAGACATTGATGATGAAATGTTAAATATCCTATTATTCGGCGATGATGTGGTATTAATATCCCTCTCACCTAAACTCTTAGAATCAACGCTGAATAACATAAGCCAAAACTGCCAAAAAATTGGATTGGAAATACATCCGTACAAAACAAGATGGATGAAAAACAAATACTGTAAATTATACAATAACTCTGGAATCCCACACCATTGAAAAAGTTGAAGATTACATCTACCTCGGCCAGTCCATAAAAATGAATAATGACATATCAAATGAAATAGCAAGGAGAAAAAGAGCTGCTTGGATAGCCTTCAACGAAATAAAATCAACAATTACCAACCAAAACATAGATACAGAAATAATAGCTCATCATTTCAATAGTCACATCTTACCAGCATTAACTTATGGCAGTGAAACATGGAACACAACTTTAAAAGAAGAACAAAGCTTAATAACAACTCAACGTGCAATAGAAAGAAGAATGGGCAATGTAAATAAAATAGACCACGTAAGACACACAGAAATCAGGAAGAAGTCTGGACTCAAAGATGTAATAAAAGCAATCTACAACAGCAAAAGAAGATAGGCAGGACATCTCGCCAGAATGAGAGACAACAGATGGACAATCACGTTTTTTTTAATAGATCAAAAACGGCTGTGTACTCAAAAAGATTGCCGATCAATGTCTCAAGACTTCCCGGATGTAAATTACAACCAGCATTCTGGTGGCATATGAATAAACGAATAACTGCGACAGAAATTATTATATAAATCTATATTAATAGGCATCATAAATAATTAAATGATGGTTTATTCTAGAAATAATAAAATCGTATTTATAAGAAAAATCAATAAGTGAGAAAAAGAATTTACGTAAGACGAATTAAACAGAAGTACCCATCTAATAACTGGGATTCAAGATGATACTTATCTTATAGTTGCGTAGATGTAAAATAAAAATTTAATTTTTTTTTATTTTACAAATGATTACTTGGATGCTGAAAAAAACACTGACAAGTATACAGATAGAGAAGTTATCATTCTTCATAAGTTTATGATACAGCCGTATCTTGACTACTGTGCACAGATTCAGCTGAATCTGTGCACAGAGATAACTAGACTTTGCGACCCACGAGTGGCCAAGCTGGTGACAGGTCTGTGAAATGTTTACTATGAGGACAGACTAAAAATGCGTGGGTCGCAAAGTCTACTTAACAGGTGGAAAAGAAGGACATGATGGACATGATAGAAACTTATAAGTTACTGAAGGGGGTTTTATAGGATTGACACGAAAGAATTTTTTAAGACATGACGAGTAGAGAGAGAGAGAGAGAGAGAGAGAGAGACAGAGAAAGCTAGGACCATTCCTGGAAGTTGTGTACGAGTATGTAACAGTGTGCTGACTATTTTTTTTTTTCTTGGAGGATGGTGAATGAGAGGATAGAGTGCCAGCGATAGATAGTTGTGTCTATTTAGTGAATGAGTTTAAGGAGAGATACGATAGGTATTGTGTGAATAATAGTTAGTGTAGATCTCCCGATGAGCCTTATACTACTAATTTTGATTACTATTACTACTACTACTACTAATAATAATAATAATAATAACTTGAGAGAGAAATAGAGTTATGAATTGATAACAAAAAGTTAAAGAAAACTATATTTTAAAGTAATTTTTATTGCCATCATGTACCAGTTTCAACCAAAAATTTTATCTGTACTTCTAGGAATGCTACGAATATGTGTACAAAATTTCATGAAAATCGTAGTAGCAGCAGCACAATGTCCTCGATCGACATTGTGCTGCTGAAACGCATCAACACGAATAAAAGAAATTATTATGCAGTTTTACAAAGCATATTATAACTGTACATAAATACTAAAATATTTATGAATAACTTGAGTAAAATAGCACCTAAGATGCATATCTATAACACATGCCTCCATATCGAAAATCTTCGAATGGGATTTTATATTCGTATAATTTTCTTGGCTACGCAGTTTTCAAAACTGAATCCGTTATTTTTATTTCTGTGAAGTAAGGGTTTCTGAACAGTCAGAAGATACCAAATGAAGAAAGTTTGTAATGTTTCTAATTATCCAACATAATATCCCATTCGAAGATTTTCGATATGGAGGCATGTGTTATAGATATGCATCTTAGGTGCTACTTTGCTGGATACGCATGCGCATATAATAGTTACTCTATTCGCTGGATTATATGCGCATGCGTATCCATTTCCAATCACTCAATAAGAATATGGAAACTTCAAATTTTGTGCGTCATAAAACACATTGAAGACACGCAAAATTTGACTCAATGATTCGTATGAGGAATTTATCAGGCTTAATCCTCAAGTAGTGACAACTACTTGAAGGGACTGTATAACCGATTTAATGAACGCGGCAATGTCCAACGAGTCCGTGAAGAACCGCGAACTTTTTGGAGTCCCATTTCCCAAATTAGTAGCTGCTGTGTAGTTTTTTTTTTTTTTTTTTGTGGATAATGTATACAACAAAATGGAGTTTATTATAAGCGAAGAGACGCTCCCCACAGTACTTTGAAAACAGTGAAGCGCCTATGATTGATCATCAACAAAGGCCATGAGAGAAGGTATTACGTCAGTTGCATGCATTTTTGTCACTCGTTTGCCTGTTTTTCCGGGAATGAAAAACCCTAGAAATGGAGTTCGCGCAGCTAAAGTTTTTTCACCTAATTTTTTTTTTAAATCTTACACTCCAACTTGCAAAATAATAAAAACTTGATTCGAAATAAATAACATTAAGAGGATATATACGATGCATACTTTCCTGTGTATTTATATTCAAAATAACGCTTTCTCCACGAATATCCTAACATTATAATAAGCAAGGCACAGGTTAACAAAATATTTTGCATAATCACAATCTTCCCTCACACCTTAAAGAAATGGTTCCATCCAAGAACTATTACTATAGAGAGAGAGAGAGAGAGAGAGAGAGAGAGAGAGAGAGAGAGAGAGAGAGCGTGGAGAGAGAGGAGAATGCGCAAAGAAATATGTTAACAAAGCATCATATTCTGGTTTATCGTATTCCGGTATATACTGTACGTATTCCTGAATATGATAAATTAACTCGCATGTATCATTCTATGGATGTTTAATTGTGTAAATTGCCCTTCCTCTTGTAAACTCTTAATGTACCCCTCCCTTGATGTAAAATCAAGCTCCCTTGATGTTAATTCAACAAAACGGTGGCTTCAGTCACTGTAATTTATATGAGAATAAATATTGCTATTAGTGTTAGTCGGTGCCGTTGAAGTCCATTGTTCAATATAACATTTGAGTAGTCCGGATGGAACTTTCCAAATATAAATTAAAAAAAAAAAAATTAAAGAATGTCTTAGATTTGTAAATTAAACAGTTCAAAATATAATAAAATAAAAATTCACTTTTTTCAATGTCAAGAAATAACTGAAGCAATTTACCTTCATAGATATGCTAATTTTATAATTGCCGTGCAATAATCCACTTTTACTTTCAGTTCTGGGAATCGTTCTCTCAAATATTCGGCCCACCTTATAGAAAAATCACTGTGTGTCTTTTATTAATATGGACAACAGCATCATTTGGGTAGGTGTTTTTCTCTTAAAATTTATTTGAAACAAATATATAAAAAGTTTTTTCTGACCGGTATGTGAAAGTCTTTCTATTCAATCGATGAACAACATAACATATTTTTATTCACTGTCTCTTTAGAAAATTTCTGTTTCTTCTGAAATTAATATTGTTGCTTGATCACTGAAGATCATTATAGAGATATCATACAAAATACAGAAACCATCTTTTTTTCCCTTTTTCATGGCCCGCACAGAGCATCTACGAAATCTGGGACGTACATTCAGAAGGTATACATGTTAAAGTTCAATCCTATATCGATATACTTTCAATCTCTATGAGAACAGAAATATATTAAAATGAAGCTAAAATGTGAAGATAATATGAACATAAAATACCATTTCATCTTCTGTTAATGTACAATACCAAACATGCCAAATGGCCTACTGAACCCAATTAATCTTGCTATAATAAACCTAATATCCGTTAAAGATGCCAAGCTATTTAAAACCTGGTTTTACTCCATTTCCCAAGTAAGCAAACAGACAATAAGTCAAGTTTGCGCCTGCATATATTGCAAGTCTAGGTGACCCGTAAAGTAGCACAAGTCTAGGCAACTCGTGGTAAAGGTGGAATAAGCTCTGATCACTATTCTTAATATTTACCGTTAAGGCAAAGCCTATCTCCTTGATGAGATGTATGATGCTATGCATTAAAGGCAAGGGGCCTTTAATATAAGTTACCACAAGGTGCTTTGAACTTGTTTTGGTAAAATACTTATAAGCTCTGTATTACATAACCTTGGTATTTCTAAGCCTGGCTCCCACTGATGAGACCTCATTAAAGGTCAAAACTGGTCTGGGTAGTGGCCCCTTGCTTTTAATGCATAGCATCATACATCTCCTCAAGGAGATGAGCTTTGCATTAAGGGTAAATATTAAAAATAGTGATCAGAGCTTATTCCACCTTTACCACGAGTTGCCTGGACTTGTTCTACTTTACGGGTCACCTAGACTTGCAATACATGCAGGCGCAAACTTGACTTATTTGTCTGTTTGCTTACTTGGGAAATGGAGTAAAACCAGGTTTAAAATAGCTTGGCATCTTTAACATATATTATACTCAAGGTAAAAAACTTTCTAAACCTAATATCTGTTAAGTTAGGACGGTAATCTTGTCACCATGAACTTCGTAAGTTGTCAACTCTATTAGGTTTGTCTACTTTGCAGATGAAAATCCTTTCGTCCTCTACATGAGACAGACTAATTCGTCTGTTGTTGCAAAGTTCTTAATAATGTTCCTCTCGCCTTGAATGAGATTCTAATAATCGAATAATCACTTTGCCAACCAAGAGATACATGTAGTTCTTACTAGCTATGGTAACGCTGCTCACAAATGCTTCAACATATTACACCACAACTCAAACCAATAATCTTTTGTATCAAACCGGTTACGCGAAAAATAATATACTTCTTCTTTCAATCCTTTTTGTAGTAATTTTTTGTTACAGGCCTCCCTATATGTCTCCGTCTTTCTCTGTTGAAAGCTTTTCGATGTCTAAAATGACCAAAGAGAAGATGGAAGGATGACCTAATGGAGGTGGTTATCCTTCCATCTTTTCTTTGGTCGTCTAGGCATTCGTCTTCCTTCATATATGGATACCACTGGGTGATTGTCTTTGTCCATCTATCGCTTTTCATCGGTGCAACATGTCTTGCCCATCTGCATTTCAATTTTAAAATCCCTTCCCTTATTTCCAATACTTTTATTTCTTTTCTTGTATCTTCATTCCTTACTTAGTTTTGTAGTCTGATGCTTAGTGGCTCTTTCCATTCTGTTCAAGCAAGATTGGAGTGACAAAGGGATTAATATCAATGGTAAAAAAAAAAAAAACTTAAATGATTTACGAGATATGCTGATGATATTGGAGTAATAGCAAACAAGAAAAAAGAAAAAGTGATGAATGAATTGAATTAAATGAAATATTGTATCAAATAAAGTAGGATAATAACAAATATCGAAGGAAAAAAGATAACAGAAGAACAAATAACAATAAACAATAGCAAAATAGAGCAAGTATAAGAATATGCATTCCTTGGAAGAACTTTTACATAAGGAAAAAAGGAAAAAGAAGAATTCAACTTGGTTGCTAAAAACCAACTTTAAAAAATTCTGTACAGTAAAATAAAATCAAAAATAGGGCCAAACATTTCAACCAGTGCATCATCTCCGTTATAACATATTTATCAGAGACATGGCTAATAACCAAACAAATACTAAACATTAAATATATACACAGAATATTAAATAAAATGGTTCAAATTTATGGCCACATTCGATGAACACAAATGGGATATGAATGAATGAAAAACTGACCAAATAAATCAACAAATCAATCAATAATATTGCATTCATCTGTCTTTCAAAATACAAATATATCATACTGAGATAATGAAGTGCAATTCAGAAAATAAATAAATAAATAAAACCTGTTCTTTCGGCTTCATTAATTAATAACATAATGAGTACTACTAATGACTGCTGACAGATACAAATACATATATGTTATCTCTAATAGAAGGATAACTTGAACAAAAATATGTGCACATTAAATGTTTACATATATTTGCTTTTTATCTGTAGAATAAGGCATGCCTGTACTTTTTCCTTGGAGATATATAAATTTATGTATAATCAAGAGAATTAATCGCTCTTGATAAAAAAAAAGCAGTATAAACAGCAAGCAATTTATATCCTAATATTGACTGTGTATACATTGAGTAATAGATATTTATTACACTTCTCGAAGCTTCTTTATTTAATGAGCTAATATTTCGCTTTTGTTCTCGACAAGCATCATTCAGAACGAATTGATTATGTTTATATATACTATATCGAAATAAATATATTAAGATATTCCTGTTTTAGAATGAAATCTACTGATATGTGCGGTATATAGCTGTCATCAAATGTACCTTATACTGCTATATAAGTAAAACATGAAATCTACAGGACGTCTATGTATTGTCAATGGAATGGGAAAAAAACATACAAGTATTTTCATAGGATGTCATATCAATTGTTTCTCTGTTTTTGTTTTTGTTTTTTTTTCGAAAAGGCTGCGCCACCTCAATCACCTGCATGTAACAATTTCTAGTCAGTGGAAATGTGAAAGCTACCTCAGTCCCAAAACACACAGGACGATCCAGAAAGCAAATCTAGATAGGACGCTACGAAATGTAGAAAGAAATCTGGACAGTTCGAGTGGAAACGATCAACAGGGATTTATTTTTATTGTTTTAATGTTAATCCAACCCACGAAATGTTACAAAGCAATAGGGCATTAGCGTAGAGGGTGGACTAAGTGTAAAATAATCCGAAAACTATTTTAGAGACCAAATGAATGTTCTTTAAGCCACTTCGAGCCTCCAATAAGCAGCATGATGGTCTCCCACCTGGCAATGAACATCATCTGCCACTTAGGAGTAAGAGTAAGATAATACGTAAAGAGCCACACAGTCTCTGGTATTCAGAAATAGCAAGGCATATACCAAACATCAACCATGGGCAATCAACAGAGCTAACTAGACTACTATAAATAGCATTGGGACTAGTCATAGACCTTGAAAATCCATAATATGATCTATAAATCACGTTACACTGTTATCGTTGCACTTTATTTGGACACTTTTCGTCTCAAAATATATGATACTATACGCATTTATTTCAAAAAACGGCGATTTATAAGTTCAGTTCGCATTATAAATGGTATTAGCTTTATTGTACAACAATGGTGTTAAAAGACGCATCTCTTCTGACTACGATCATTCGCTTACTTGTTAACATATTTTTCATTTCTGCTACGAATAAGTTTTTCATACATCTGAATTATCACTAAAGTTTGAAATATGCATATATTATTTTTTTGCAACAGTGGTATTAAATGTAATTAATGATACGTTTCTCAAGACCAAAGTATTGCTAAATTGAAGACTTATTTGACCGTAAGTCGCTTAAAAAAAAGACATGTTTGGTCTCTAGAGCGGGATTTTCAGACTATAAAAAATAAATAATATAATGAAAAAATATATGTAAAATGAATAAAATATATAAAAAATCATTAATCCACCACCTGTATAATGTACTATAAGTTTATAAGTAAACCTTTCGTGAGAGAGAGCCACATAAAAAAAAAACAGAGTATTTTTTTAAAAACATTGTTTCTCGATAGCATCATAGCTGTGTTGTTGCAACACAAAAGAAAAATAATGTGGTCATTTTCAAGTTTAGTATTTCATACTTGACATTTTCTAATTATTTTGCAGGTTCTACGGACTATCCATTTGGTTTCCCGAATATGCGAATCGTCTTGACAACGATCACTACAATAGCAGAGCTATAAAGAAAGCCAATCTTCATATACGTGATATAATCTATAATAGCAGCCTGGAGAATACTCACTTCTACAACAGTATGTTTACTCATGTGAAATTCTCACGTATGCTGTTAAACCACTGCTCCTTTCATAACTGCACTTTCACCAACTGCACTTTCAGTGACGTCAGATCCAGTAGAACCTTCTTCAGCGAATCAAATTTTTATCATGTTCTCTTCATTGACACCGATTTTTACAGATATAAATTTCAGCGATGCAAATTCACCAACTGTAATTTTTTCAGCACAAAAGGAGGATGTGATATTGACTTCGATATAAATTTCAAACTGTCCGAACTGTTTCTTGAGAATCTCATTGCTCAGCTTGCAATAATACCAGGTACAGTGATATCATCTTTCATCCTGGATCATGTTGGACGTGTTAAAACTATGGGTATGTATTTATAGGACAGCTATTATGTATCTTCCAGAGCACATATTTTATTTTAATAATGCATTTTAAGTTGCAAATTCACCACGTTATTTCCACTGATAATACATCAGAAATGAATGTACTAACTAGTTTTCTTAAAATAATATAGACTTAAAAAAAATTCTTATTATCATCTGTGATGAAATCGAAAAGCTAGAGGCCTTTGAAATCAATAAATGAAATCAGAAGAATTAAACTAGTAACACTTGAAAACAGACAAAACAATCTTTAATAATCAAAATTATTATTATTATTATTATTATTATTATTATTATTATTATAATTAAGTGACACCCCCAAGGACTCATCGCAGGAGGGTACTCCACTCCGTCACACACACATATCCATCTCCCTACTACTTAATTCTCCTACTATACACTACTATCAACGCTATCTATCGTCCATCGCCACCACCAACAGTATTTATTGTCTTAAATTGCGGGTTCTGATGGCCGATTTGCTTGTATACGGGATGAAAAACCCGAGTTTCCGGGAGAAAAGGCTTTGCTATCTTCAATTGAAAAAGTCCATATAAAGAAAAAAAAATTAGTGACATAATGAAACTTTAAGAAAATTCGAACTAATATCATTAGGGAAAAAATAATAAAACAGACAACTCTATTGGAAGTAAATGAGTGTGAAAGGATTCCTGTTTTACATTCATTTGACTTTGTATGCTTACTAAGCAAAAAAACTCTTGGGAAAGAAACATAATTTTCCAAACTTTCTTGCATTTTGACAAATAAATGAGTTGTCCTGTGAAATTGGGAAACTCTTATAATGAAAATGAGTGACGTTCCCGAATACCTTGCTCACTTGTAATATAAACAACTAAACTCCTTCAAGCAACACTTATAATTTTCTGTCTAAAATTATAAATATAATTAAATTTAAAACCCAATGTCTTAAACAGCGTGCATAGGAACAAAATTCACCACTCTCCCTTGGAATTAAAAAAAAATTGTTTAATGTCATTAACTGTTTAAGTAGAGTAGTAGAGTTACAGTTCCTTGTTGTTGTTTAATATGCTAAACTCTTAGATTTTAGCTTCCTTAAAAAATTGAAACCAACTGTTCATTTATTTATTTATTTATTTTGCAGGTGTTTCATTTTTCATGGCTAGTTTAAGTACTTTGTTCCTTTGGATGGTACAAAGTCGTACTTCAGTGATAGCGTTTGAAGCAATCTTTAATTTTGTGGCGGTAGCAGGATGGAATGCTTTAGACGTAATTACGACCGAAACATATCCTGTTACTGTAAGGTAAATATTTTAAAATGTTATTCAGATTCAGAAGTGAATATTATTCAAAAACTTGACACGTGTGAATCACCATTTTGTAAAGCCGGTGACAATTAATCATAAAAACATATGCACTATATAGGAAAAATTATGTACATCGTTACTCAGTACATGGTTGGCTTGCCTTTCGTAGAAATTGCAGATGCTATTCATCTAGACCGACCTTCTAGTGAACTGATAAACGGATTTGGGAATTGGGTCCCATTCCTCCTCCAAGATGGCATCAATTTTTGCAGCCAAATTAGACTGTTAGCCTCGCTCTCAACCGATGTTCTAGACATTTTCCGGTGCTTTATAAGATTCAGATTGCAACTCTGTGTGGCTAACTAATCATTTGTTTTCTCAAATTGTATCGCCATAGTCTTTGTAGTATGACTGGTACATTATATTCTGTTACAGAGAGTTCTCTATCATGCAGTTGGAACTGCAGTACTGCTTGGAGTAATATTTGGCTTACACGCAGCAATTATTTCACAGAAACAGCGATAAGCAAATCAGCATATCATGTTCTGCCCTCTGTCTTGGTGGATGTTCTAACTTTGCAGCACTACTTGATGACTTTTGATCATTTCATGAGATCAGCTGACTTTTTCTTGGATTTCTTTTCGTCACAGTTCCATCTTTTGTGTACTTAATTTTGAGTGGTAGGATCGTGCTGCAATCATGCAAAGTGACTGATAATTAACATGAAAATCTATGCTAACATTTGCGTTAGCATCGGTGTGGTTTCGCGGGAATTAACTCGGAACTGAACAAATTTCCATGATTACAGAAAACTTAAACTAATCATTTAACTATTCCTTGCCTTTATACCCTTTTCTATAATTTTTGTAACGGCATTTTAGGACAAAAATTTGGTATTTTATATCAATCCCATACGATTCAAATATATACAAGTTAAAGGCTAGGAAAGTAAAATAAAGTTATTGATATCTGACTTGATTTAACTGAGCAGTCCTTGGAGAATGCAGACTTTCATAAATAGATGCTGGACGGATTAAAAAAAATAAAAAAAAAGAAAGAAAGAAAGACTAATTTGGTAGGTTTGAAGTAAAACTGTGCGCTAGAGAGAGGTGGAGTAAATCTGAGGAGGAATAAAGGAAGAAGGTACTTTTATAGACTTACTTTCTTCTAAGCAGACTGAAAGATTTTAGAAAAGTTTTTGTAGCCTACAGTTGAGGTTTGTATCGAAAAATTTGCTTGGTAGAGAAATTCCACTCGCCATGGAAAAGGTCAGACTTTCTAATTGTAGCAGGCTATTATTCTAATTATTTGAAAGCAGTGGATAAACAAAAGTACTATTATCAGCGCTATTACTTAGTTTAAAATCATAATATTTTTTAAAGTCTTAAATTGTTACAACTTGATAATTAAATCATTATAAAAGGGGAAGAATAAATATATACTCTTCGCAAAGTACGTAAGCTGTTTGTGCTAAGAAATTTCTAAACATTTCGAAGTGGTGGAATGGCGGTAATAAACTGTACATTGCCATCACTTTCAAATCGTGTGAAGCGGTCTTCTCCAGTTGAGGGCTCATGTACGAGCCACATAAGATTTAAGTCATAATACTACGAGATATTAAGGCTCTTCTGTGTTTCCCCTTCAACCACAGAGAAGAGACGAGACTGTTTAAGATTACGCCGCAGCCGTTAAGGCTTTTAGCATGTGTTCTCCTCCGATCTTCATGTATTGCAGGATAAAGAATTCAATATTCCAGAAAGAGAAATCTATCCAGCTAACTCCTTCAGAAAGAAAAGAAGAAGAAATAAAAACATAAATATTCCTCTCATAGAACGGAATTAAGCGATGTCTTCCCTGATCAGAGATTTATGAAGTGTTAGAAGTTGAGCAAGAAGCGGTGTTTTTGAACAGAAAAAATACGGTTTTTAGAGGCTGAAGGATATTGGAACATTACCAAAAATAAGAGGGGAAGTTAAGGATTTTTAAGAACGTTCTTGCTGTAATAAGACAGGAATGTATTTTAATAGAATAGAAATTCATTAAACTGCCTTCATCCCTTGAGAATGGAGAGAAGATCAGTGTTTAAGACACTGGTAATGTTAATTGAACACATTATTCAGCTAATTGAACTTTCAATTAACTGAATAATGTGTTTGTCGAATGAAGAAGAGGAATAGAGAATACTGCCATGAGCAAAACTGTGAATAGGATTTATAGTTAGAGAGAGAGAGGGAATATCACTGATATGTAAAGGAGGAAGAGCATGAGTGAGAATAATGGGATACATCTGTTTGATAAAGAAATCTGATTAGCAGAAGCTGTCCACTATGACACACAATGAACGACTAGAGAGGAAGCTGTCAATGCAATCATAGAGATTGGAGGAAGACCGAGATGGTAGCTGGTTGAGAAGGCCTCGGTTGCAAACACAATCAAATGCCAAGAGAAGCCACGTGGGTTTCTCCATATCGTTCCACTGTTTGAATTCAAATATGTGTAAGTTAGGGAAGTTTTGTTTATGCCAATTCCACCCACGAAAGGTTGCAAACCCTATAGCATATTTTGTAACGTTAGTGGAATAAGGATTAGATATTCCGAGACTTCTGTTCTAGACACTAAATGGAAAACAATTTACAGTCACTTCCGGCTTCCAATAAGTAAAGAAATGGCCTCACATTGGTGATGTGATACCATTAGAGTCTGAAGATGATCAGAGACATGCAATAGCGGATTGGAACCAACTGTGAGCCTGTTGGTTGGAGCGCCATTATGCTGAAACCTCATATATATTTGTATGAATTACTGTATGAAGGTTAAAACAATCACAAACATCCATCCTCTAGGCGGGATTCGAAACCGCAGCCTTTTGGCTGGAGAGGGGATACCTCTCCAAGTATCCGCTCGGTCAACCAGGATGGCACAGAGAGGGGTACCGCAGAGTTATAATTTAATCTAGCTATGAAGATGAAAACAAATATTTATTTTAATATTTCTTCTTATTATTATTGTTGTTGATCTTCCTCTAGCAAAACAAGTCAATCTAGGATGGCAATAGCATGAACTCCCCGAATTATCCAATTTCGTATTTAAACCTAGATATGTAACTACTAAATGTGCTCAAGGTGTATTTTATGTTTGTGAGAGGAAAACCGAAGCAGGGCGAAAAACCAATCCCAATACTGGGGGGGGGGGGAAGAATATCACGAATAGCTGGTGAACCATATACGAAGTAATCACTATTATAGTGAAATTGGCATACATAGTATCCTTGTTATCCTTGTATAGAACGGCTTGTTTATATTTACTCAGTTTATCTTCTCACTCTCATTCATTCTATCATCTTTATTTTTATTTAATTAATTTTCCCCATACATATTTATGCACAAACGCTAACAATATCACATGTTCAACTACCAAATTAGATCATCATTATGTATAAATTTTAATGAACCTATACTCCAGCCATAACTGCTACTAATTATGCCAATATATGCCAATATGTGTGTGTGTGTGTGTGTGTGTGTGTGTGTGAGTGTGTGTGTGTGTGTGTGTGTGTGTGTGTGTGTGTGAGTGTGTAGCCAATATGACTTTCAAATTTACATATACAGTAGTTTTATGCATATATCATTGTTATAGAAAATGTTGTTTCAATATAAGATAATATTTGAATATTGATTATTGTCTTCTATAGCGTGCAGGTTTTGTGACATATTAAGTCGTTCTTTTCTGCTTGCTGATATATTTTAATGAAAATGTTATCATCTTTCAGAACCACAAGCTACGGATTTCTAAGTGCTGTTAGCCGGCTCTCTGCAATACTCGGAAATTTCACCTTTGGAAACTTAATCACAACTAGTAAAACAGCTCCAGTCTTCACTTCAGCATTAGTGCTCCTCATAGGAGCGGTATGCTCATTCAAAGTAACAGAAACAAGAGAATTTCTAATGTAATAATAATAATATTAATAATATTTCAAATGCAAGATAATAATAATTTGCAAAAAAAATTGCCCTGTGATATTTTTTTATTGATCATTACCTGATAGCACTAGACTGGAACAAAATTTCTTACTAATTTATAAAAAGAAAACGCTTATTCAAAGTACTCCGTGTATATTTAAACCTCTTTTATTTTATTCTTCGTTTTATTCATTTTAATTTTATTTTAAGCGTATACATCACGCATATATTTTCTGCAGCAATGTTTCGTGACATTTCAAATGCGTCTGCATTGTGCTAGTATTTCAAATTATGCACTTTAATAACCATTAGATTCTCAGATGTAACTTATTTTTGTTTTATAAATAATCGAGCTATTTTTGTAAAACCAAATTATTTCACAGAACATTTTTAAAATGTGTCAGTATATGAATAGTCTCATCATTACCATATGATGTTAGATTGAACATAATAATGACATAGCTCGATTTTAGATATGTCATGGATCATGTCAGGAGTTAGAATCACTTCTTCTCGATGCTTTTTTTCAATCTTTTTCTGAGTTCATTGTCAATATTCGAGAAAGGATTTTTCTCCCAGAAGACTGACTTTTTTTTTTAACTCGCAACTCAGTAATCTCGACAGTAAAAGATACAAGATACATACATTAACAGTTACGATGAAGAAAACAAGCTGACGACAAACGTCTACCATATTCTTGTCATCTCTCGTCTGGTACAACGCGATGACAAAAGGAAGAATTAGAACTGCTCAAATACAAACAGTTGAGCTATAAAAAGACCGACTATTTCCTTTGTAAAATAAAAAAGTGGTTAAGGGATTTAATATTATATGTTTCATTTTCAAAACTTCTTGCAATAGTTCTCTGATAAAATTAATTATTAATTTTATCAGAGTAAATTAGATGAGTAAATTAAATATTAACTTTTCAGCAAATTATTAAAAGCTGACTAACTACATAAATAGATGTGAATCCCATTTTTCTTTTTTCGAATCAAACTCACTTGATAATTACGAATGAATAAATAAATTAATGTTGGAGTACATCCTAATATAATGTTATAAGATTATTCAATATGCATACGTACATTAGATAATAATAGTTATCACTATGAGATCTTGTAAAGATTTTGGTGGAGAGTCGAGAATCATAGCAATAAAAAGAAAGCTGAATATATTTAGAAAAAGAAATTGGCTTGAAATTTTGGCTCTGAGGAGAGCCTCCGTAGCCGTCAGTAAAGATGAAGCCTTTTGGTTGGAAAAACTTCAGTTCGAATCCCATTTAGGACGCGAAGAACGTTTATCAGGCCTTTTCAACTGAAGGTGAATTACTCGGATTTTTCGACTCACAAACCGGTCAGTAGAACACACGCAATTTCTAAATAAAGAATACTTTATAGGCATAGGACTAACCATCTTATTCTGGACTTATGGTCACGAAGTTCAAATGTTCTTGGAAAGTCGTGGTCGCTTAAGTGCCAGTTAGAGCCACTACTGATGGTGTTTGGCTATGAGAGCTCCTCTTGACGACTGTACGAGAAACGCTTCATTTGACAAGGATATAACAAAAAAAAAAAATTACGTTGGAGGACTGGAATTCATTGCGTAGACTGTACAATATTCAATATATGTTAATGAAAAATCGTTATCAAAGCCGAATTGTGGATTATGAAGAAGAAGAAGAAAACAAATACGCGAAGAATTTCAGACTGTGAAGACTGGAATGTTAAAAATAAACAAAACTTTGATTTATTAAAACTTGGCTAAAAAGGAATAACATAAGAACATTATAACTGCAAACAAAAAATTCAAAATTAAAATAATTGTAAACAAAAGAAAGCTAAAGTTGAAAAATTAAAGAATTAAATGTTTTTGATAATGAACAGAAATGAAGTAACAAAAGGTATTTTTGTTTCCATTTAATAAAATGTGTGGTTCGTTTGTTAAGACGGAGTGACGTGATGTTCTCATGGTAACAACAAATGAATGAAATAGTCTAGCGTTTACAGCTCAGCTGAAAAATTAGTTGCTGTTTTAATTATTTCGCATTTTGACAAAAGGAATCATTTGCATCTTAGGTGCATTATCATTCCTATAATATGCAGATAATTTGCTTCATCAAATTTTATTAATATTTTTTCTTTATAAACGTCAATATACTTAGCTACTTTGTTTTACTTGTTTCTAATGATCTTCTGATGAGATCTGTATTCTTTTTTATAAGTGAATCCCATCCATAAAAGGCTATTAGCCTGTAGCACATTAGTATTAGAACCGTCAGTAGATGAAGGGTTACATAATACGGAAACTCTGCTCTAGAAACCGGACATGAATTTTATTTTTCATACTACTTCACGCTTCCAATAAGCAATAAGTCACACCAGGCCACGGACTTCATCTCCCACCTAAAGATATTCACAAAATACCCACACCCAGGATAGGTTTCATACCCACAGCCTGCTGGGGAGCAGATACGCTAACCACGCTGGTATGTGTTCAGCGGATAGCAGAAGCGATTCTTGATAGAAGCGATTCTGCGTATTCCTTAAATACTGTATAGGTGTAATCATGACCCACCAGATCACTAAATACGTTAAATTTGTGAATGTCAGTAACGATATCTGAAATCAAAACATACAAAAATTCTAACAATTTGTGCATGTTTTGATTTATTATTCGGTTTTCTAACATTTTCGCAAGACTTCCACATTAGCTGCAAGAGCGAATAATTTGTTCTATTCATTAATTGCAGGACTTTTCATCATTGTTGGCGAGAGCTATTAAACACATTTCTCTTGTTTACAATAAGGTAAGATAACATGTATCTTGGAATTTAATTACATCTCAAAATGTTACGAAACATTCGCTAATACTCTAATTCTTATTCACATTTCCAGTTTATTTACCATTGCTTTGATATTAAAAAAAAAGGTTTAAATATCCTCTGATCATCTTCACCTGCGACTAGTAAAAAGTTGCCTTATGAAGAACAAATAAATTACGTGAAATTAATATTTTCCAGTTAAGAAACAAAAGGGAAAAGAAAAGTCGCCAAAGTAAGTTCATTCGTCCAGAATAAAAACACTGCACTGTAGATAATAGTATTGCAGATCTGTAACAATTATTGCAGTTATGTAACTGCTCCAATGCTGTAATATCTAACACAGATGGAGTTTTTAGAGTTATAAAAAATATCTTCGAAACTCGAAAGGAGTTATTTGTTAAACGAATTTTATTTTCTTGGAGACGGATATTTTAAGATGGTATTTTAATCAAATTTATGTTTGATTTGTCCAAATAATTCATGAACATAAATTATTACATGAATAGGAACATTCTATGAATAACATTTTTTAACAGCACTTCTCTTTTGATTGTTGCTGTAGCAAAGAATATACCAAGAACATACAGATGAATTATGAGATGAACGTATATTATAATGAATATATCATCGAGGGGAAAACACATTCCAAATAACACATACACAAATTGCTTAGAATTTCTGTATATATTGTACATTTATCAATAGTATAATTAAGATTAAGAGCACATGCATTAAGAGCACGAAACTGTATATACATATTAATATTCCATCAGTGTTTGTTAATTACTTCAGTATAAATTTCTGTTGGTTTTTAATTTAGCAGTTAAATATATATTGTTTATTTAGCTTGTGGATATTTGCTGGAAGATTTTTATTAGTAATGAAGGTTTCATTAGCTTAGGATTCTGTGCTGAGGTATTAATTTTGATATTGAGTTATTGCCTTAATCGATTATTTATTCATTTGTATTGTATTGTGTTGTGTTGTATTATGTTTTATTTTGTGAATTTGATGTCGACATTCTTTAGGCATATCAGAACTTACTGAATCTCTTAATCTCTTATTAATGTATATACTACCTATTACTACCTACTGGCGGGTTAAAGTAAATAATGTATACATATTTAAGAATGGATTATATCTCATTAAATGTGTTTTAAGTGCATCTGAAATATATATATATCATACGAATGCTTAAAACTAAATATTTTTTCATAGATTTTATTCAGAATTTAAACTGGAATTCGAGATCTAAATTCAGTATTAAAAATTTCCTTTGTCTGATATTTTTATTTTCATGAAATTACTCTTAAAGACAGATGCAACAAATACAGAATGTTCAATTAGAAGAAAACCTCATATAAATGTCCTTTTTTGTTTTTCATTAGATGAACTCATTTCAAAATTTGTTTAATTTTGAATTCAACTAGATCAATTTAGTAAACAAATCACATAGATTGTAGATTTTATTTATTTCACCTCAATTAACATTTTCTTTATCAATGACTATATTAGCAGTCATGGATATTGGGGATAAACTCAAACAAAATTATTGAAATAAGATTTCTTCATGAACAAGTAATTCATGATATCAGTGAAGTAAAATAGAGAATTGAAATACTTTGAAATTTAAAAAAAAATGATTTTTCACTTCGTTAAACAGTCTGACTCAGTATAAATAAGCTTATTTTGTATTCCTAATGTTCATTATTATGATGTCTGTGCATAACAGTTATTCACATATGTATATATACTAAATATAAAAGTTCTCAGTTAATGTTTTAGAAATTAAACTTAATTAGGTATTAAAATTTGTAGTGATTTAATAGAGTGGAATCTGATGTACATATAAGTAATTCACTGCTTCTCACAGTGCAAGTTGTTTTAAATACTTGTTATTACGAAAAAAAAATTCAATTAATGTAAATATATATATACACATATATGACCCTATAGATACTGTACAGCTTATTATCCTGTACATACACCATCACTTGTAGCAACGCACACGTAATAGCTCAAAGACTTCATATAATTTGTATTTCATGATCTGTGAATTTATAATTTTCTATTTGCATGTACTGTATGTTTCCTGATTTAGGCTCACGCGTAGACCTACACGTTTTACGGTGTAGGCATTCGGAACCGAAATCCTACGGAATAGGTTGGTTACTCCTTATTCCTGTACTGTATGTATGTGTATTAAATCATCTCATGTGACACTTTATCTTATGACACAATTTTAGCTATATTGTTAACTGTTGCGCAGAAATAAATAAAAAAATTCACATACAAAGTAATAAAATATTCGCTATAGGTAATTAATGAAAAATATTTTTATTAACAGTGTATTAGTCTTGTAGTCTTTTCGTATCAGTTTTAACACCTAATAATAATATGGAAATGCAAAATTTTATTTTAAAATGTACTTGTAAAAATCAAATTCAAAATCTTCAGTGGATTATTCGAATATACAAAAATACACCCAACGATTTCAAATTAAATTAATAATTTATGCATGATAACTGAAGTTTATATTTCAAAAATATTTAAAATTAAACAAAATACGGTTATTAAATTCGCAATTGTAATTAAATGCTTTATTCGCATAGTGGCTTATTTTTTTTTAAATGACTGTAGTAATAAACGAAAAGAAAACTTTTAAAAAAAGATTATGTATCTTCGTTATTTTCCTTTTTTTAATTATATTTAGGAACTTTTTTTCTAAATGCCTCAAAACTTTTTGCTTATTTTTATAAGGAAAATTTTTAAATATTTCCTTCTTTTTTTATTTTAAATGTTATTCCATTTTAGATCAAGCATTATAAGCCTACTTCTTGATTTATTCTCATAACATCTAAATTCATCCAGCGATTGTTGTGTGAGAAAACAATATGCTGCACAATGTATACGAGAACCATTACAAAAGTAATAAAATAAGCAGTTTTTAAATAATCTTGAAAACTTAAATGGATTTTTACATTTTACCTTTTGTTTTCACCATTAACCAAACGACTTGTGTAATAGTATTTTCTACCAGAACATGCATTAGTGGTGCCCACTGGCGTCTTTTTTTTTCTTCTCAATTGAAAAATAAATAAGTGAAAAATAATCAATAAATCTTCGATTAATATTGACCACGTTTGTAAATTATATATTTTCATATTTGACAGTCATTAATTATAAACACAATTATATTGTTTTGAAAATGCTCTTACTAATTAGGATCGTACAAATGAGGGTTTATACTAATAATAATAATAATAAGAAGAAGAAGAAGAATAACAATAATAAATTACGATCGCTCTAAACATTTAGTTGATATTGTTATATTATATGAAACTAAAAAAAAACAAGTAATGCTAAATATTTTCTATTATCTTAATATGCTTATTACGATCATCATTTAAGGATATCTTCTTCTGGTCTCACTTGCTTGATAGCCAATTTTAGTGTCCAGCTACTGTTAAGAAAAGTGGGAAATACTATCTTAAATTATTAACTCATATTCTTGATTTATGTTGTACGGTAAATTAATATCTAAATCATGATAAGAAACCGATTTCAGGTCTTTGAAGTATATAATTTTAATAAGAACTGTTGAGATGTTAATTCCATTCATTATAATATATTCATTAGTTCACAGTTTTTTAAAGATTCCAACACATAATATTTTATCAAAGATTCCAGATGCAGCGACGGCAGCCATAATGGTGTCTCCCCGCTATTATCTTGCTTCAAATTTTCAAAATATTTCCTTAATTTCCTATGAAACTGCTTCAATATTTTTACATATCATGAAGCTCTTCAGCTCAAATATAGATTAAAAGAAAATTTTAAAAAAAAATATACTATAGGTTAGAACTTATTTTAAATAAAATAATTACTGTACAATAGTAAGATATTATTAAGTATATTTCGACGCTAGAATAGATGTACAGTACTCTTTGTTCTATAGTGTACCTAGTATACCGTAATGTCCACAAAGTTTTCTTAAGAATAAAACTTCCACGAATGCATATCCATAAAGCTATACTGTGAACTTGGCTAGTAGATTAATTAGATGCTCGATATAAACATCGTAAATTCGGTTCAGTGTGTGTGATGGCATGTTTTTCCATTCTATGTCTTGGCTGTCCAAAAAGAGAAGATGCAGGCAACTGAAAAGAAAGAGTTAGTTCTACAGTCTTAACTGCCAGACTTCTGAACTATGTTTGAATGTAAAAAAGAGTACGTCCATACTCAGATAAATCCCGGTGGCTTAGCTTTTGCTACTAATTACATTGCCTGTTGACTGCTTTTCTCAATTATATAAACGATCAAGATCGACCCGGCGTGAATACTTAACACAATAAGTATTTTCACAATAATGAATTTCAAGAGGCAAGAAAATAACTATAATGAGAGATCAAATAAACTGACCATTTCTAGAACAGGAGTTACTTTAGTAAAATTCGTTTTTAAAAAAGAAGACTTGGTCATGCAAAATAACAAAAAAGAGTATTACATATACCATGACATCTACTATTAGTAATAAATTAAAAAAAAAAACAGTTTTTGCACTTACTGAATAAATGATTATTAAGCTAAAATAAAAATAAAAATATTATTTTTCTTTTATGACCAAGTACACCACCTTTTTCACATGTTTTTCTATCACAAAGTTCAAGTTTTTTAAGAAGTTCGACTAAGTGAATGAAGCAGTCCCCTAAAAACGATTCTATTACTGACATTTCTATAATGTGCGCTTTATACACTATTTAGAAGTCGATCTCTAGATGCCAATTTTGTGAACCACTGAATTTTGGTTAACCAGCAGAGCATTTTACTATAGTTATGCCAATTAACAGACAGTGGCAAAGCAGTATACAGATCTACCACTCATAGCAGTTCTCTTTATAGTAAACTGCCTACATTTATATTGCGAATGTAGGAATCACTTGTTACATTTGTATAAAAATGATTTGTGACGTGTTAGTATTTTTTATTCTATTGAATTTGTTTATTCAGATAAACTTAGAGTTACTTAATGGGATTTTGCTAGCCGATGTTCTTACTTAATGCTAGGTAAGCAACTTAGCCACTGTTGAAAGTGAAACATCAGTGTACTAAAAATAAAAAAAAGTGACATTTTGGTGTTTTAATATTAATATCCTGTATGTTAGGAAATAGTTATCTCTTATGTGGCTGCCATTTACAGTAATTAGTATTTTAATCCTGCATGAGGCAGATAAACCCGTCCCCTTATCTTTCTATAAAATGCTATGTAGTAGAGATGTAGCATATAACATCACTACACGTATTTATAATTACTTTTTGAAGTATGGGTGAATTGTTATAGATAAGTATACATTGCTTAACATCTTGCTCTTCTACAATCAAAAGCATCTTTATTTAAGGTGCCGTATTTTACCGTCCGCGCTATTGTAAATAGAGAGAGATTACCTTCTGAAGTAGCATGTATAATTAGTGTTGTGCTACATATGTTTCTGTTACAGTCTTGTGTATATGAGTATGTCAGGTAATTTAAAAAAAGTAACAATAGTGTATATAAGACTTTGTTGTATATCTGGATGTCATATCACCCACTGAAAAAAGTAATGTTGAATACCTGGATATATTTATTTTAGAGTGTATTGTTCAAATGTACAGTGAAATAATAATGAATGAATGATGTGTATAAAGTAAAGCAGAGTTCATGATAATAAGGTTTTTCAAATTTTGCTGACTTTTCCTCATTAACTCCCCCCCCTTCAATAAGTCATTTAAAAATAATTGCAGTTTTATTTTATTATTTTTAAATGACCAGGAATGATTATGTATAACGGTAGGGAGCGCATCATTTTTGAAAATGTTTCACTTCAGAGATAAACTTAAATAATTTTGACTGCATGCTCCGTACCATACGTATTTTCTTTCTTTCTCTCTTTCTTTCTTTTATATAGAACAACGATAATTAATTGCTACTTGAAATTGTTTGATTTTGATTTCTGCTAATAGCTAAGTTGCAGTTAGTGTTCACTGTGACTTCTATTACTTGTTTTATGCTCCAAGCATATGTATGGTATTTTTCTAGATGGAATTATGAAAGACAATGAAAAAAAAACTATTAATTAATCTCTAAGCAGTGCCCAATTAAATGGAATGGGCGAATTGTTTCAGACTGCCTCCAGACCGGGTCTTGTACAAAAACTGCGAGAATACAACAGTTGTTCCCTATTGATTATAATCAGAAACTCTTCTCAGCCTCTGTGCTATAAATACTATTCAACCAGCTCTCGTAAAAGTTACATCAAAACCAGAAAGTTTCTAGACAAGTCGAGAAACATTTCTTACGAGTATTTATGTAATGGAAAAGCAGCTTTTTTGCTTATAGGTTAAAGTGTTCTTATTTAAAATCGACTAGTACAGTCGTTCTATTATTTTATTGATTTGACAGTATTTCTCTGTGGAACGACAGATAAAAATTAAGATCTTCTGATTGTTGAGGACTAACTTTAATCATAATTTTTATAATTTAATAAGTTGAGCTTATTTAATAGTCTTATATAGATTCAAGAGCATGTAGAAGTTCTAATTTATTCTAAATTCGTACAGCTTAGTGTAGCAAAGAAGGTTTTATTAAATTGACTTTTTAATATTCAAATAATACTCATTAATCGACCCATTTATATATTTATTCCCTTAAAATAGATTCGTAACGTTTAAATATTGGGAATGAATTCTAAACTGAATTTAAATTGATTAAGCCATTTCATACTAAATAGTCAAGTTGTCAAACATATTCAAACTAATTCCTTCAAAACAAAGTTCTTCAGATCTACTTTATATTGCACCAGCTTCATACTCGTAAGTAGCCACTGCTATGGTTTGATATAATATTCAACTCTTTGTAATATATAATGTGTTGAAGTTTTGTTAATTACTGAAATAATTAGTCAAATTGATGGCTAACACAATAAGATAAGCAGCTTGTAATATGATTTTCTATTATGGCTGACATTTTCTATGACAAACTATGAACGCACAAATTACCATTTTTGTTTAATTATTATTGCATATACAACATACGTATTAATAAATGATTAGTAGAGAATAAATTTGTAAACAAAACTTGAAATTTATATTAGTAGACTTTTTTAATCAATTTTCCCAAATTTTGACAATTAAAAAAAAAACAGTACTAAAGAGATTTTAAATTCAGGAAATTATTTGTCGTACAAATAAAAGATAGCAGACATTTTATAATACACCTATTTGTTATCATTTGTAGAGGGCGTATTTATTTTGTTCCTTATATACGAGAAGTAGATAATTTGTAGATTTCCAGTTTGTAATAATTACCTGTGTATAAAATAAATTTATCAAATAATAACATTCTTAATATTTAGTAAAAGTGCAGTACTATTTCCTGAACTCAGAATTACACATGATTTTAATTATATTTGAAAGAAATGGATTTGACTAATTGGAATAAAGAACATCGGCAATATTTCATTTTGTTTGGTCTTTGAGTATATTATTCCCTTATTAGCGTTAGTCTTACTACTCATCTTGTTTTGATACTGAATGTAGTTGTAGTCAGCATTTATTAAAACATAGCATTTACGAATTTTTCAGACAAAAGAAGCTTCATACTTTTGCACATCATTATGAACTTTGAGCTATAAACTACAATAAATATTTTCTAATTTTTCTAAGACCGTGAAAAATATGTGCATAGTGAATTTTCCACCAATTTCATTTTTTTTTCTTTTTAATATCAAGTTCCCAAAATATTATCTAAAATTATTATTCTGAAGCATTGCGGAGATTATAATGTCTTCAATAAATACATATTTCGCTACTTCGAAATGCACTAATAGTATTTGAAATGTAAAGTTTTTTTAATTATTATTTCTGCGAAAAAGTTGCTTGAATAATAATTCTAAAATCGAATTGTACCTTCCCATGAACCTTTGCTTTCCTTTATTGTTGAATAATATCTTGCACTATGCAATGCATCTAGCACAATTTGAAATGTTTTTATGCAAAAAAAAAAGCCAGTTTGTATATGGCACAGTGGATATCATTCTGTCCATCAAATCATTATATAGCCAAGATAATGCAACTACGTGTGTACATAAAGAAATCTATATGCATTTTGTACATTAGGATATATCAGTATATATTTCTTTATGCACTCTTTTGATCTAATTTAGCAATGTGTTAGTTCTACCAATTCTGTTATGCAAAAGGTGAATGATGAAAATAAAGACTGTTAAAGAATGACTATGTGATATTGATTTTATTATTCTCAAGAGAATGCACTAGCATATAACGCAATAACCAATAAATTGAAAAGCGCAGACTATTTGATTGTATTTCATTGCACATTCAAAAATTTGTTTTGAATTATAAATATACAGTCGCGTAAATTAATGTAACGGATTAAAGTTTTAAGTTTAATATGAAAATTTTATTTTATTTCTCTGAAAATTGCTTTACTTATTTTTTATTTTTATTTTATTAGTTGGAAATAAAGTTGCTTGCCCTATTTAATACTTACTAGGTTACGAATTTAGTATCAGATACTTTACCGTAATTGATACTAAACTGCAATTTCCTATAGTACCATCATCTAAAAAGTTAAGGAGCATCTATATAACAAGCGAATGTTATTACTGTGTAGAAGAGGAAAATACGACGCTAACACTCAGTATGGCGATTAGGGTACGTGGAGGGAATTGGGGTTATTCCTGGGAACTGTAGGATGTGTTCGGGAGGCGTGTAGGCTCTGAGTTCTTCTCGGAGCGTACAGTGGTTGCAGTGAAGGGGACCGACGTTAGATGGTTAAAGATATCCTTTGGTGGATTCGTTTGGAAAGATATATGAAAGGTATTGGGCACTAAGTAACATGGGAGGAGGCATAACCTCATTGAGTCTTTGAACTCCCTGGAGGAGGCCTACATCAAAGTATGACTTTTATGATATGACTTTTCACTGCGAACGTTTACTTTTGTTCTCATGAACAGCAGCAATGTGAAAGCTATATAGCTCCTTATGTGTTTCTCTTCAAATAGCACTACGGCTGGTTGACTGTATGCCGAGCTGGTTGGCTTGGTAATTAGCGTATCCACTCTCTGACCGACAGGCTCGGTGTTTGAATCCCACCGTGAAAAAGGGTGTTTTCTGAATGTCTTCCCTCGGGAAATGAAGTTCATACTTGTGAGAAAACTATCCTGCTTATTAATGTCCTGAAGAATGGTGAACAAAATATAGTAAGCGTTTTGACTGTTAACTTGTAATCGGTACTAATACCGTTCACATAACAAATTAATAAGCAATTTTGAAACATGGAAACTATCATTAACAAACCTTCGTGAAGTCAAAAATTCATCGAGAAAGGTCTCATTGCCACACGCAAAACTCATCGAACCATGCTTCAAATTGTTTCCACACTCACTACACTCTGAGGCAGTGCACCATGTCGCTCTGCAAAAAAGCCTGGTCTCAGCAGTAAATCTCGTGCCTCCTAATACAACTTCTAGAACGGCTGCATGTTCTGCCCTTTCTTTTTACACTGACAGTGTAAAAGTGAGAATGATGAACATATGAAATTTTGCATCTATTTTTAGAAGTTTCGTACGGTAAAAAAAGTGTATTGCTTTTCAATAACACTTAGAAAAAGCACAGTCAGATGCGAAGTTGCGAACAGCGAATATATTGAGCAATTTTCGTTCTCTCTCTCTTTTTGTAGGAAGTACAAAATTTATCTTCCTAAACTTAATGTAAAATATAATTCTCTCTCTCCCTCTCTCTCTCTCTCTTTCTCTCTCTGTAAAAATCTTTCCAGCTAAGTCAAGTGTAATCCACTTGAAAGTCTGAAGCGGTATTAAAAAGCTACATTTGGTCTTTAAACAGGAAGAATGCCAATTTGTTTAACCCTTGAGATGGTTGAGATGCGAATGTATTATAGGTATGCAATCCTTTGGATAAGAAAGCTGATATAAATATATAATAATTTAGCATATTTTTGAATAAAAAAAAAGTGCATGTCCTGTATTTTTCTGCACTTGAAAATATCAAATGTCTTCAGACCAGAATTAGTACTAAAAATGAAATTAGAGCAAGAATCCAATGAAATGTGACCAAAACGGTATTTGTGAATTTTTCTTTCTAAATCAGAGTAATTATTTTAAAATTTTAAATTATATAAAAAAAGGAAAGAAATGGCATAATTTTT